>NW_008359075.1:2214689-2216639 GCF_000622305.1 Nannospalax galili
ACCCCCCCACAGAAACACATGTACTCACATAATTTTAAAAATTGAAAAAATAACATTTAAAGTACTTAAATCTTCTTGGAAAACATGATTATTATACAATGTTATAGGCATTCCTCCCTATCTTTTCAGTTTGGAGGATTTGATTTAAAATTATTAGCTCCCTAACCACTCTTACCAACTAATAATAAAAATTAAAACACATTATATGTACATCCACTAAAAAACATGAACATTTAAATCTCATGAATAATCACTAATACTTTGCAAAAATCAAAATACGGGTTTTTTGGTAGTAGTTGTGGATTGCTGTACATGAGTGCAATACTGTGAAAAGGCGATCAATACTGTGGTGACTGGGGGTTGAGGCATCAATGAAGCATGATTCCCACAAATGAAGAAACTGAGGCCATAGGAGACATGGGGAAGTCTCAAGGCTAACGATCCAGTTTTTCCATCTTCACGCACCACAGACCAAGACAGAGGACACTGGATACCATCCTTCAAGAAAGAATTATGTATGTAAGAAACTATGCATAGTAGTTTCTGAGAAAGGATTCCAGAAAGAATTTGTGAGATAATCAGGTAAATATCCCCACACTGCTTTTGTAACTATGGGATTAGGAGATTTTTAATCACTAGGCAGTAAACAGAAAGCTGTAGGGTTAGCATATCATTTTGATGAAAACAAGAGAGACTATAGAACATTCTAGAAATTCATGTGCTGAAAGAGACCTCTTATATGGCAACGACAAAGAAATTATTCTAAGAGACAACATACTATTGTATTTATAGACATGTGATTTAAAATGAGACAAATATCTGTATAGAATCCCAAATTAATTATAATACCAGCTTAATAATACGTCCCAAAATAGGGATGCCCTTATTCACAGGAGATATATTCTAAGAGCCCCAGTGACTATTTGAAATGTATATGTTAATGAACCCTAAATATACCAATTCTCCTATGCATATGCATATGATAGCTTTATCTATTAGGCAAGTAAGAGATTCTTTACAATATGTAATAGTAAAATAATAAAACTGTAAAGACAATATACCAAAAGTTATGTTATTTCCCCCTCTGTCATGTTGCATCTACCTTTCCTATCGTGATATAAGATAATGCTACAATTTTTAGTGATAATCAAGCAAGATAAATGAGTAGCCTTTGTGCTTTAGTGTAATTCAATGAAGTGATGCCACTTTATGGTGATGCCGGAACAAAACAGACTGACTCTAAGCAACCATTTAAACCAAGAGTATATTCCAAACTGTTCTCAGAACTTGTTCCCTCAGATTTCACCAAGAACTGTGTTTATTGAAACTGTACATCTTATATGAAACGGGAGGAAAAAGTACCATTTGTCTTCTCAGGGAATTTGCCCTTTCTGACCCCTGCTGACCTAGATAGCGCACATAACAACAAACAGGTGCTATCAATCTGATCACATCTGTTGTTTACAACACAGCATGATAATTCATTGCATTCATAGAATACCCATTGCTTGTAAGTGCTTGACATTCACAACACACCACACACACACACACACACACACACACACACACACACACATTTTCCTGGGTCAAGATCAAAGAAGGGTCCTGAGAGATTAAAGCTCTAAATTACAAAGAGAGCCTAAGGCCTAGTAAGTTTATTTACATTATAAACAAGTTGAGATAGTGCTAAATGATCTCAAAACACAAAATAGCCTTAATTACAAAGTTAGGTAAAACTTGTTCCCTATGGAAAGCAGTGTGGAGAACTCTTAAAAAACTACAAATGAACCTACCATTTGACCCAGTTATACCACTCCTTGGCATATACCCAAAGAACTCGTCCTGTTGCAGAGACACTTGTACATCCATGTTTGTTGCTGCTCTTTTCACAATAGCTAAGAGATGGAAGCAACC
Source organism: Nannospalax galili (assembly GCF_000622305.1). Taxonomy (NCBI): domain Eukaryota; kingdom Metazoa; phylum Chordata; class Mammalia; order Rodentia; family Spalacidae; genus Nannospalax; species Nannospalax galili. The sequence continues at coordinate 2,216,604 of NW_008359075.1, forward strand.
TAAATATCCCTCAACTGATGAGTGGATAATGAAAAT
>NW_008359075.1:2218596-2220721 GCF_000622305.1 Nannospalax galili
GGAACCTCACAAAAAAAGACTGAGAAAAGGTGGATGTGAATCTAGGTGACAATACATCAATACATTGCATAGATACATACAATAAAATTTTGCGTCTTCTATGAAAGTCTTTTAGATTCCATCGAAGCTATACATAATTATATCGTTGATATAATAAAGTTATATAATTATAATTTTGTCTGGAGAGATCATATAGCTTTTTAACATAGTCATTAATAAAGGACACTTTATGTGATTTCTGTGGTATGAGAAAAGTACAAGCTGGGCATGGTCACACCCACCTTTTTTCCCAGCACTAGAAAGGCAGAGGTACGCAGATCTCTGTGAAACTGAGGACAGTCTAGCCTACATAGAGAGTTCCAGGCCAGCTGAGGCTACAGGGACACCCAGTCTCAAGAAGAAAAAATAATAGTATAAAAATTGGAAAAGTAATAATAGAAAAAACGGGAGAGGAAATAATAGCAGAAATAATTCACAATTTGGGAAGCAAAATCAATCAGTGCTTTTCTTTTGGGAATGTAGAAGAAAAAAATGGAGAGAAGATTATTTTAATGATGTAAACTGAATATTTCTGCAGAACAGGATGTGAGGATACTTTCTTCATCTAATTTGATCTAATTAGATAAAAAAGCAGTAAGCTCATGGCCTGTTAATGTATTTTTAATTAATCAAATATACAAATTTCCTATTGTTACTTTGAATAACTAATAAGTATGGTTAACTGTGCAGCTGTCTGGTGTTCACCATTTTCCGTTAATTTCCCATTCTCTCTTTTTTCTTGGAAGTTAAAAAATCAGGGTTGAACTCAGGGAATATGTGATTTGTAGTTCTCAAAATCTGTAAAAGCATTGTGTAAAACATTGGTAAACAACGCCCTGTGTAAACACAACTGTTAAGCATCAAGGTCGGTCATGATAAAAGTTAGAAGCGTTGCTGACGAATGTTTTAATCGGTCAATAAAAACAAAGAATTTCTAAAGAGGTTTCTAGGGAAAAGCCAGGTATGAAAACTCTTTTCCACCCATCTATGCCATTGAGTCATAGCTCCCATGTACCTTATTCTAACTGTGGCCTCTAATTAATTAAAATGTAGAATTGTTGAAGTTTATTTGGGGAAATTGAAGCTTCAAACAGTTACCTGGTAACAAAGGTTAAAAAAATGCTTAAAATAGTGTGCCAGACAGAAGAAGCCTCCCTTAGAGCAACAAACAAGCCACACAGCACTCATCCAAGAAGCTTCTTTTTGCAAAAGATGGAGGCTACTGCAGAGTTGCACATCTGGTCAGGCATAGAGAATATACACCTGGGAGATGCCCAGTAGTAGGTGAGACATCTGCAGTCGAATTCCTACAACCAAGGTTCATGGCATAGAGGAATAAGGGGTAGAGGCAGGGCTAATGCACCCCTCAACTCTCACCAAGTGAGGCTTCCATATACATCAGATTGGGCTACACACAGAAGGCCTCAACTGGCCAAGTTTTGGAGAATAAGCAATTGTAGAGTGTAGGATGGGACTCCTATATGAAACCTCACTCACCTATGGCTCAGGAACCACTGCCGAAGATGAGTCGGAAAGATGGTAAGAGCCAGGGCTGGTACATGAACATAGAGGTGGAGCCTTCCAGGAGAATGGAGGCTTGTTCATGTGCACCTGCGGCAGCAGTGGACTCCAACCAGAACCCATGTCAGCTCAATTAAACAAGGGCCCAAAAGGGAGGTGAACATGAGGTAGCTGGTCAGCACTAGAATGAGAACTATTTGAGACTGGTTGCTGCTGGGTGAGGGAGAATATGACTTACATACAACCACTGGATGGGCTGACTAGACTCCAGTGGATGCATTTACACTAAGGACATTTGGGTACAAACACCTGAATGAATAGGACTCAGCATCTGCAACAGAGTACACAGGGTTCAGTGGGGGGGATAAGGGGAGGAATGAGGGTGGGGTCTGGATTTATGGAAATACTGTGTGAAATTTTAAAAGCTCAGTTAAAAAAAGTAAAGAAAAAAAGAAAAATGTCATAGGATGAAAAGCAGACAATGTATGAGACAAATCAGCAGAAGAACCCAGCAGATGGGTTCACAGAATTTCTAGTCTGCCCATCCTCTCTGCTATCAGTAGCA
>NW_008359075.1:2220790-2225452 GCF_000622305.1 Nannospalax galili
ATATATATATATATATGGAAAGAAAACTACCATCTACTCCCATAAGGCAAATTTACTTGTTAATTGATCTTCTGCCTAATAATTGAAATATTTGAAGTCATGTGAAAATTTTCATTTCTCTTGACTTCAAGACAATGACAGTCAAGATGGAGATTGAGCTGATGTAGATGCCTCATACACAGCATAAACAGAGACAATTCAAAGATAAAGATGTAGTTACTTTCAAAATATTTCCCTCAAAACTTTTAAGTTTTTCACATCATAAATGTTACTACCTTCATGACACTAGAAAAGCAATTCCTTTTAAGGAAATTTGAATCAGATGGATGCACATTTTACTAGACTGGAAAATCAGCCTGTGTGACTTCCAAAGTATATCATGTGTCTCTTGATAAGAGGAAGAAAAATAGCTGAGTTTTCTGCACAGAGGAACTGTGTCTCCCTATGGAAAGAGGCATCATTGAAAATACACAGAATCCAGCTGTACCATTCTCCTTGTGAAGAATCCGATTTTTACACTGCTTGTGAGATCAATGCCCAGCAGAAAACCTAAAAGAGATCCCTTCCAATTTTCTATTTGTTCAAAAACCACGTGACAAAGTGTCCAGGAGTGCAAAGATAAGTGCGAGTGTTCAATCTTTTACTGCTAGTGGGCCATAAGACATAAAATCACAAGAACAATGAAGATGGGCACAGAAATAGTAGCAAAAGATAAATCATTTGTTATTTTGGATAAATGTTCATTAGATGTTTTTGGGGTAAAAAGAAAGAGAAAGTGAGAAGTGAGATGATTCCGAAACTGGTGTGGAATTTGTAGCACAAACCCCCAAATACACAAAAAGTTTGCACACCTGCTTACTGTAGCAGGAAGCCTTCAAAGATGGTACGGACCAAGAGCCCTGGCATTCAGTGAGACTTTATTTCACTTCTTGGTCAGCAAATAGCCAGCCAAAAGGAACCCACGCCTCTGTACCTTGCTGGAGAGCCCAGTGACTGCTGACAGACTACATGGTGTGGACCAATCAGAAAACAATATGCTGACTAAAGGGACTCGGGGGCGGAGAAAAGGGAAATATAAGACCTGCCCCCTCCTGCATTAAATGAGCCTGCAGCACCTCGCCTGGTGCTTCCTTCTACCTGACTCCTGGAGTCTGTGTGTTGTGACTCCGCACCTTTGCCCCCCCAGTTGGCAGGGGACCCAATCCAGGTTAGGGTCTTCACAGCTGGCCTGAGGAGAACCCGCAACACCTGGCGCCTGAACAGGGACTCCTGCCGATGGTGTTGGTGACAACCAGAACCTCAGTTCGTTCAGTAAGTAAGCCCCTGGATTTGTCCCCTCAACCCTGTCTGTCGTCTTTATTGTTGGGCTAGTTAGTTAGATCAGTGAGGCACACTCCACCACGTGGTTCTGAAGCCCATGTCAGCACTGGCCCCATCTCAGCTCATCCAGGTGAGTTCACATAAGGGCTGTTCCACCCCGAACTCAGAGCCCAGGCTTCAGGTCACCCTGCTGCTTGTCCTGGAGACACCGTGTGAGCATACGGCTGGAGGCGTCACGGCCTCCAGAAGCCCCTCACTGAGCACAAGACATTTGGATCCAACACACCTTTACATGTTGGGGTAGTTTACATCCGAGTGCCATCATTGCTAGCCTTAAATCCTTCTCTCCTGAGGAAGTCATCTCGGCCCACAACAAACACTGCCAGGAGCAATCTAGTGTAGATCTGGCTATTACCTCCACCCCAGACTTCCCGGACCCCCCAGAGGTGGACGCCGTCTCTGTGCCCACTTCCAATAAGGAAGGAGCTCCTTTTCCTATATCTCAGGATACTCTCCTAAAGCTACCATGCTCCAAAATTCCCCCACCCCATTACCCATGGAAAGAATTACTCCCCTCCCAGTAACCATCCCGCCTCTTCCCCTGCTAATGTGCCCCTCCTTTCTAGACCGCCCTCCTTAAAGCCTCACCTGCCTTTGTCCACATTTCTGGTTAACGTCATCCCCGATGCAGTGCAGCATCCACGGTTCCCCACCGCACTTGCTGACCTCGTTCTTATCCACAAGGTAGCAGAGCAATCAGGACCTGACACCTCACATTTCAAAGAGGTTCTTCACCAGTGGTCCTTACAGTTACAAACCCACTATGACTGGGATAACTTACTAAAGGCAGTCTTAGAACCCTCAGTCTTTTTAAACTGGCACGCAGCCTATGACGATCAGGCTGAAAACCAGGCACACCTAAATCTCCAATATGGCCTCAACATTACATTGGACATGCTTAGGGGACGTGGACAATATACTGACCCAATCTCCTAGTCTACTATTGGCCTCCATGCCTGTTTTCAACAAGTTTCTGACTTGGCCTTTAAGGCCCTTAAATGTTACTCTTCCCATGGCCCACAAGTCTTTTTCCGTTATTTGATTCAAAAGTCAGGGGAGTCCTTCATGGACTTCCTTATCCGTGTCACCGAGGCAGTAGAGCGGAGGGTGGAGTCTGGACCCACCCGAGAGGTGCTTATATCAAACAGTTAACTTGGGAGGGCCTGAATACCCCTACTCATAATGCTATCATGCCTGTCCACAATGATAACATTCACAAATGGGTACTCGCTACCAGAGACTTAGACCCCAGGGCGGGCCCTATTGAGGCTTTGACCGCTTCCTTGGAGACTCTTTCGTCACAAGGAAAATCTACCCATCTGGAACTGTGGGGGACTTTACCACTTTCGTAGCCACTGCCCAAGAGGTACAGCCTTCCCCAACACTTGCTGCCCCAAGTGCAAAACAGGGTTCCATTGGGCTAAAGACTGTAGGTCACAGCCTCAACTGGATTCGGCTCCTTTAAACTCCACCCAGGCACCCCTCAGTCCTGCCAGTAAGAGGGGAAATGAGACAGATATTATGGACTCTCCCAATCCTCAACCACTCCCCACTAATGACCCTGTTTCTAGATGAAACTGCCATAAAGAGCCTAGTAGATACAGGGGCTGATGTCACCATTATATCAGAAACTGAATTCCTTAAATTCCCTTATTGGAAATACCAGCCAGGCCCGCCAATAAAAGGAGTTGGCAGCACACAAGGTACCAAGCTGGTCACACGTCCAGTATATTGGAAGAACTTGGATGGGAACCAGGACACAATTACCCCCATAGTAGCGGACTTTCCCCATAACTTGTGGGGTCGAGACATCCTAGAGGACATGGGCACAGTCCTTACCACGGATGACCATGTCTTTTACGGTGATATGCTCCATGATAACTTGGGACTATCAGGGAAAGGACAACACCTTGCCCAACATCCCCAATACTAATGGTCACTGCCCACCCAGGATCAACTCCAATCTTGGCCCCCGAGATGATCCCCATCACCTGACTCTCTAATGATGCCATTTGGTTGGACCAGTGGCCTATAATACAACCTAAATTATCTGCCCTCAAAAATTTGGTAGCTGAACAATTGAGGCTTGGCCACATTGAGCCCTCTCTCAGTAAACATAATACCCCAATATTTGTTATTAAAAAGAAATCGGGGAAATAGAGACTCCTCCAAGATCTTAGAGCAGTCAATGCCCAGATGGAAAAGATGGGCTTGCTACAAGTGGGCTTACCACACCCTACAGCTATCCCTCCATCCCATCATATCATTGTACTTGATATCCAAGATTGTTTCTTCCAAATACCCCTAGCAGAACAAGATAGACCTCACTTTGCCTTCACAGTATGGGAGCCCAACATTCAAAGAACAGCCAAGAGATACCAATGGAAGGTACTATGACAGGGTATGAAAAATAGGCCCACAACATGTCAATTATATGTTAATAAGGCCTTAATCAACATCCCCAAGGACCTAATTGTCATCCTCTATATGGACGACATACTGCTAGCACACAAATCTCACAATACATTATAGGCTGCAATATCCAGTCTGCTTGCTGATTTAGAATCTCTAGGTCTCCACATTGCATGAGACAAGTTACAATACATCCAACCTTTCACATTCCTTGGCTACCATATAGATACTGTAATTAAATTGCTTAACCCTTCCATCTTTCAAAAACTGTATATACCTTGATGGAGCTCCAAGAACTCTGTGGGACTATAAACTGGCTCAAACAATTTATACCAGTCCCTAAATTGGAATTCCAGGCCATGTTCTCCCTGTTGGAAGGCCATAATTCACCAACTTCAAGGATCCCTCTCGCCCAGCCAGCTAAAGATCTTTATAAGATAGATCATATACTCTGGTCTGCGTCACTCCGACATCATGACCCAGCAGAACCATTACTGGCCTTAATCCTCTGAACTAAAAATGGTGTCTTGAGGGCATTATGGCAGCAAGACCCCTTGGTGTGGATCCACCTGGCTACCTCAGACTTAACTAGGCTTAGCTCTAAGTATGATATTGCCTTCAAGTTAGCAATTAAGGGCTGACAAACAGCCAGGTGCATATTTGGAAAGGAACCTGACAAAATTATACTGCCCTTTCCTCTTAAGCATTCCCAAACATTATGGGCAGACTCTCTGGCTTTCCAACTAATGATGTCCAGGTTCACTGGGGAGTTGGATAACCACGCGCCCCCAGATAAGCGACTGGCCAGCCTGGCCTGTTTGGAAATCACCACTCAGCCACACACTTCCCCCTGCAAAAACCCCCTACTTT
>NW_008359075.1:2225724-2245996 GCF_000622305.1 Nannospalax galili
CCACACTAGATCACACACCAAGCTCCCTGGGATCTTGGCAAAGGGAAATGACAAAGTAGATAAACTTATTATGTCTGTAGAGATTCCTCTACTAGAACAAGCCAGAGCCTTACACCAACAATTTCACCTTTCTCCTCACAGTCTGCACTGCCTTCTACATGACCTACCCATCTCTGAATGCAAACATCTGAGCAGATCTTGTGTTACATGTGCACCCCTTGCTCCCTTAGCTCCCCTGAATCAATATGGAGTTAACCCACGTGGTCTCCTACACAATGCCCTCTGGCAAATAGATGTCACCCATTATAACTCCTTTGGTAATCTTAAGTATGTCCATGTCATTGTTGACACGTACTCCTCCTTTCTTTTCACCATCGCTCAAACTGGTGAAAAGGCCTCACACGCCATTAAGGCAGTCAAATCAGCAATGCTGGTAATGGGAGTGCCATGGACCCTAAAAATTGATAATGGGCCCGCTTACACCCCTGTACAATTCCAATCATTCCTGTCAACATGGAAAATTAGCCACTCCCTAGGCATCCCTTATAATCCACAGGGACAGGCCATTGTAGAGTGGGCCAATAGGACCCTCAAAGAAACATTGCAAAAATTTGCTACCTCTGAGTCTAAAAGGGACCTGCACCTGGCTCTAATTGAAGTTCTATTCAGTATTAATTTGCTGTCCTTCAATAAAAATGGGTTAAGCCTGGCCTATAAACACTGGGCTACCATACCTAGGCCTATCTATACCTCTGCCACTAGTGAGATGGAAAGACCCTGTAACATGTCAATGGCAACTGCCTGCCCCCTTGTTAACAAGAGGGTGAGGCTATGCTTGTGTGTTTCCTCAGACAGAAACAAAGCCAGTGTGGGTTCCAGAGAGAGATATTAAACCAAAAACCGACCAACAGGACCCCCAGGACCCAGAGACCTCGCCACTATCTGGATAACTGGTTTGGTCTCCCCACCCCTGACATGGCCCATGACCTCTGGGCCTTGATCCCCTCCCTGCCTATACCCTTGCCCTTATCACTTCATTCCCCAGCCTACCCCACCCTCTATTCAACTAATTCTACACGTGGCCTCCCCACCATGGTCCCAGTTACTTCCTGGGAATCACTCAATTGCTCCTGGCCCCTAAATAACTCTTTATGCTTCACTACCAGCAATGCATCCTCATGCATTGGGCTTTTCAACCTGACTGCCCAAGATTATGCTGGCAATGCCTCCTTGGGTTACGTGCTTTAACTCAAAGGCCTTTCTCCTACCCTCAACAACACCAATGTAGCCTCGGTCCTCACTGCACTGAGGACAATCATAACAGGAGATGCAGAAAGGACCGCCAACCCTCCACCCCTATTTTGCCCTGCCATTCTACACCCACCGCACCCCAACTGCCCACACACATGCTCCCTTGTTCCCTTTTTCCTCGCACACCCTATACCGTGGCAGAGATGCCACCCTAATCCCAACCATGCCATCCCTCCCTTCTGCCACTCCAGCCCCTCCCACTCTGATCACCCCCTAGGATCTTGGAGACAGCTGGCCATCACCTCTCCCTGTGGCATTAAGATCTCCCATACCAACTGTGAGTCAATACTTGGTAACTGGTCCGCACGCCTGCATGGACATGAAGCCATTGCTGGAACAGCAGGGCCTTCAGCTTTCCAATGGCACTTACACTAACACCAATCCCTCTACTTGTGACAAAAACAAAATCCTTACATCCATTGATCACATGACATCCTGGCCCACTACCCCCATTTGCGTGTGACCCCCATTTGCCTTATTGTTAGTCAACATTACCTCTGACCCTCAGGGACAACTCAACTGCTCCAATACCAACACCACCTGTGTACTGGCAACCTGCTGGAACCATCCAGCTCACATAGTTCTCTTTATGCATGAACCCATGGCCCTTTCGGTTCCAGTCACCAATGTAACCCACTTCCATGCTGTCACCCTTATAGAGCAGACAGCCTTGTCACAAGCCCCCCACTTAAAACGGGATTTCGGGGTCACTGTTGCTCTCATTTCAGCCATCATCCTTGCATTAGGCTTGGCTGCCACTGCTGCAGTAGTTATCACCCAATCCACTACTGTGGAGACACTCAACAAGGCCATGTCCAAAACCTCCTCTACCTTTCACACTCAGTCCCTTATCAATCAGCATCTTCACCAGGCAATTAATGTGTTACAACAACAAATTGATCTCTTAAGTGAAGAGCTGGCAATTACCAAAGACATGGCTCTGCTAGCTTGTGACCCTCACTTTAGGTCACTTTGTCTCACCCCCTATAAAGTACAGAATATTACTAAAGCACACCTACAATTCACGCACTATATTCATGGCCACTGGAATCAAAGGTTTCTTAATTATTCTATATTACTAACTAATCAAATTACTGCTCTAAATTACCCGTGCCCCCACGTTGGACATTAATTCAGGGTTCTTAGAGAAAATCTGGTCTAATATAAAAGCACTGTTTGATCCATCTTGGATTCTCACTTACCTGCTCCTGAAAGGCATAATTATTCTTCTCTTTCTACTTCTTAAATGCCTTGTTCTTCGTTCCCATAATCAGGGAAAATTCAATCACTTGGTATATCAGGCACTCAGAGCAATTCACGAAGCTGATCTCAACCCATCCTATGCATCCGGACAGACTTGATTTGCACAAATGTACGAGGCCTCCTACAGATAGTTCCCCACCTTGACTGATCCCCGGGATGATACCCCTTGGAGGGCTGGTAGACAATGATGGGTAAGATCCTGTTGGACTGAATCATCCTAAGCCAGGACATGGATGTGTATGTTCATGCTCCATTGATGGGCAAGGTTCATGCTTGAATAGGACAACCTAAGACAGCCACAGTCCATGATCCTGGGGTCATCCCAAGTTGGTGGTAAGGTTCATGCCCGAATAGGACAACCTAAGACTGGCACAGTCCATGATCCTGGGATCATCCCGAGGCAGAGCTGCCTACAGGCTCTCTCTGGACAGTCATTTTTAAAGAAAAAGGGTGGAAATGTAGCAGGAGGCCTCCAAAGATGGTGCGGAACCAGAACTCTGGGATTCGGGGAGAATTCACTTCACTTCTTGGTCTGCAAATAGCCCACCAGAAAGGAGCCCACGCCTCCTTCCCCTGCTCACAAGCCCAATGACTGCTGACAGACTGCGGGGCATGGACCAATCAGAAACGATATGCTGACTAAAGGGACTTGGGGATGGAGAGAAGGGAAATATAAGGCCTGTCCCCTCCTGCATTAAACGAGCCTGCAGCACCTCACCTAGTGCTTGCTTCTACCGGACTCCCACAGTCTGTGTGTTGTGGCTCCATGCCTCTTGCCCCCCTAATCGGCAGGGGACCTGATCCAGGTTAGGGTCTTCACAGCTGGCCTGTGGAGAACCAACAGCAGCTTACTACTTCTATTTACAAACAAAAGATTCTACGCCTCTAAAATGCATCTGCCTGAAGATGTAGGTCTACACAGTACACCTTTAAAATTGCAGCAGCTGCTTTTCTCATGGTACTGTGAATTAGAAGGGAGAGTGATGGCAGAGTATGAAGGATATGCCTATGATAACAAATGCAGAGAATGCAGAGGAGTTTAACAAAGGGCTCCTTTGCACATCGAAAGAAATGAACAAGCCTAATTTTCCTACACACAGTTTCACAGAGGTTTCATGGGCCTTCACTTCAATTTGAATTAACAAACATTGTCAGACACTTAAGAAAACCACTAACCCAGAAAGATAAAATAAACAAGAAACCTAGGTTAGCTAGAAAAAAAAAAAAAAAACCTAATGGACAAAAAAATAATACAAATATATTATTTTAATATAGCAATTTTCACCCATGACTCAGAAAAAGATATCGGAACTTTTTACATGTAAGGAAAAAGAAAACATGGTTGGGCTTTATACATGACATGATGAAGCATACAGGATATAGTTTTAAGGAAATCCCCTTAAGAGAAAAAAATAACTCAGTATAGTTCAAAAATAGTTACCACCAGGGCTGGAGATATGGCTCAGTGGTTAAGAACACTGGTTTTTCTTGCAGAAGACCAGGTTTTAATCCCAACACCAACATGGCAGCTAACAACTGTCTGTAACTCCAGTCCCAGGGGATGCGACAGCCTCTTCTGACCTCTGCAGGCATTGCATGACACGGGTGGGTGTACTTACCTTTATTCAGGCAACACACATACACAGAAAATTTAAAAAGAAATTAAATTAAATTAAAAAATAGTTACCACATGTGAAAAACTATGGTAGCAAATAATCTCTCTCTCTCTCTCTCTCTCTCTCTCTCTCTCTATATATATATATACTTTCTCTTTCTCTCTTGTGTATATGTGTACATAACTGAAGAATTATCACAAGTAGTCTAAAAGCCACATTCACTCACATACTCTGTATCCTATTCTTTAGCGATAATTGAATTTATCAATTACTGTATAAATCTTGTTTTTAAAATGCTTGATTATCTTCATAGAAACTGGCAGTGATTTGATTCTCTGATATTGTGCAACAAGCAGAATTTTTTGAGAAATTCTATTTTGAGCTGAGATTTCTCATTCCCTACCAAAGAGCATCCCAACTCCACAATCTTAACCACATTTCCTAAGTCTTGTTCTCAGATGAAGTTTGGGCATAATCCTGAGTCTACCCAATAGCAATTGGTTCACTATATTAGTGAGTTTTCCTTATTTAGCCCTATAGTGGGCACTCATTAACAAGGATATAGTCAGTTTCTTTTTGCTTAAAAAAAGCCTTAAAATGATGTGAAAAGAGAAACATTATTTTCATTTTCTCTTTTAGATACTGTGTTCTGTGGTGCTTTGAACCATTTCTTGGGCCTGTGGTGAGGCAGAATATCTTGGTGAGGAAAGTGGTGCAGCATAAATCATGGCAACTGTTGATCGAAGAGGAAGAGAGGCTAAACTGTGGTTTAAATATATTCTCCGTGTTTGCATGTGTATGCAAATGTGTTTGTCCAGATATGTGCATGTCCAGGTCAGATATCAACATCGAGTGCCTTCTACAGCTCTCTGCCTTCTTTTCTTTTTCTTTCTTTCTTTCTTTCTTTCTTTCTTTCTTTCTTTCTTTCTTTCTTTCTTTCTTTCTTTCTTTCTTTCTTTCTGTTGATCGAAGAGGAAGAGAGGCTAAACTGTGGTTTAAATATATTCTCCGTGTTTGCATGTGTATGCAAATGTGTTTGTCCAGATATGTGCATGTCCAGGTCGGATATCAACATCGAGTGCCTTCTACAGCTCTCTGCCTTCTTTTCTTTCTTTCTTTCTTTCTTTCTTTCTTTCTTTCTTTCTTTCTTTCTTTCTTTCTTTCTTTCTTTCTTTCTTTCTTTCTTTCTTTCTTTCTTTCTTTCTTTCTTTCTTTCTTTCTTTCTTTCTTTCTTTCTTTCTTTCTTTCTTTCTTTCTTTCTTTCTTTCTTTCTTTCTTTCTTTCTTTCTTTCTTTCTTTCTTTCTTTCTTTCTTTCTTTCTTTCTTTCTTTCTTTCTTTCTTTCTTTCTTTCTTTCTTTCTTTCTTTCTTTCTTTCTTTCTTTCTTTCTTTCTTTCTTTCTTTCTTTCTTTCTTTCTTTCTTTCTTTCTTTCTTTTTCTTTCTTTCCTTCCTTCCTTCCTTCCTTCCTTTTCTTTCTTCTTTCTTTCTCTTTCTTTCTCTCTTTCTCTTTCTTTCTCTTTTTATCTTTTTGAGATAAGGTCTCCCTGTAGCCAGAGTTGACCTGGAAGTCTCTCTGTAACTATATAAACCAAACAGGCTTTGATCTCACAGAGATCTGCCTGCCTCTGTCTCCTCAGTGCTAGAATTACTAGTATGTGCCACCATGCCCAGCTTTTCCACCTTATTTTTGTGACAGGGTCTCTTTATTTCTCTGTTTCTGCTAGAGTCAGCAAATTCAGAGTTCTGTTGATCTGTGACCACCCTGCTCCCAGCACTGAGGCTACAGAATTCTGTCATCATGCCAGGCTTTTATACGGGTGCTAGGAATCAGAACTCACATCCTCATGTTTGTACAGCAAACACATTTACTTATTGAGCCATTTCTCAGCCCATAATATACTCTTTTCACTGACATGCCACTGACAACATGCCTCCTTTGACTAAGTCCTGTCTCCTAACATCTCTAGCACCTGCCTCTTTGTAGTACTGTCAACTGAAGACTAATAGTTAAATTCATGACCTTTCAGGGGATATTTAAGATCCAAACCATTAGACCATTCAAAGCATCTTCTAATAATTTCAATGAATGTATTTTATATAAATGAAAAAGTGAGTAAGCACAAGGTCATGAGTTTCTGTTGTCTGCTGTATAAAGGGATAATTAAAGACAATCTCTGTAGAGTAGAAATCACATGATTAAATCTCCATTTTGTGAAAGACGTAGTCTGTGTTACTCGTGTTACATCACCATCACGGACTGATTATAAAAGTGCTTTAAACTTCACTGGTTTTAATTCATAACAAAGCCAGATACTTTATTATGAATCATTAGTTATAAAAATTAGTTTCTAGACTGGGGATGAAGCTCAGTTTGTAGTGTTTACATAAGAGAAGGGTAATACCAAAGAGATTTAGAATATAAGCTTAATGTTCAAAACGTTCCCTGAATTTGAAAAAGCAACTAAATAAATCCTGTTCCAAGCATAAAAGATTGACTCATGCCTCATAAAAGATTAAAATAATGCACTGAAAACTCTGCCAGAATGTGGAATCTGAGTATATTAACATTCTTTTGTGTAAATAAATATGATAAATATCATTAAAGTCATTTTACTTTAAATCAGTTCCAAACTTCATCTGTATCCTACAATAATCAGTTTTGAAACTATGGACACTTGAAATCATTTGGAATGAAATTATTTTCTAAAATTGATTTTACTCATCTTTGAGACTATTGGGAAAAGACACTATCTAAAATGATTTCTATCAAAATTCAACCTATGGAGATTAGATATAGCTAGTTGTTTGTAAAGTGAGGCTGTTCATAAAATTGGAAATTCTAAGTATCTTACACCCTTAGGAATTTTGATGCTATCAAGTTTTGTTGAAATAAACACAGATTTATTTCAAGTATTTAAATATATTCATTAAAGTTCTCAGTTGGATAAAAAGAATACTGGGTCTCTCCTGTGGTTTCTGTTTTCTCTAAATGTTAATACTTATCACAGTTTATCTCCTCCCTGCCATAAATATTAAGATTCTCAGTTGTTCCCTGGAATATCACAGAGCAGAAAACCTAAGTGTTCTTTTGTTTTGAGCAGACTGTTGCCCAGTCCATATCTTTTGATTGCTTTTATCAGCATTTTAAAAAGAACTCAATGCTAGTTGTAAAATTAACTAGATTAATAGCATCTAGCATTTATTGATTCTTACTCTGCACAAAGAATTGCAATAAGCACTTCAAACACATCCTGCCATTTAATCCTCCAGACAAGCATACACTTAATATTACCAACTGGTAAGTGCACTGACTGTTTCTTTGTCAACAAGCTATCACAAAATCTTGGGTTAGGGTAAACATATCTTATGGTTTGGCATTATAGAAATCAAGACTTGAAAAATGAGTCCTATTGGAAATAATCAAGGTGTCAGTGGGAATGTGTTTTTTAAATTCTTTATTACATTTATTTTGTGTGTATGTGTGTGCAGGGTACAAGTGTGACAGGGTGTATGGTATATATTTTGAGGTAAGAGACAACTCACATGAGTCAGCTCTCTCTTGGGTCTAGGGGATCCAATCCAAGTCTTCAGACTTGCTGGCAAGTGCTTGTACCCACTGAGTCATCTCAAGGGCACCTGGAATGTAGTTCTTCCTACAGACTGGGAGAGGTTTGCTTCTTTGCTTTTTCCATGTTTCTGGAGTTTCCTAGAATCCTTTGCTTGTGGTCTCTTCTTCCATGTTCAGAGGCACTATCCACAGGTTAGGTTCTTCACAAACATCTTTCTTCTGATACTCCTCACACTCAATGCCCTCAACATCTTTTAAAGGTCTTAAGGTACATTGAATTATCCCAGTTAATTCAAGCCAGCCCCTACTAAACTCAATTACATATTATTTGCAACTTGACTTCCATATCATCTTAACTCCCATTTGTCATGTATCTGTCTGTTTTCTGTTGCTCTAAATAAATACCACAGGGTAGATAACTTATAAAGAATAAAGGTTAATTCAGTTTATAATTGTAGAAGCTGGGAGGTCTCAATCAAAAGGCCACATCCAATGAGGCCCATCCTTTCTGGTCTAGGCTCTGTGGAGTGCCAGGTGGGGCAGAGATCATGTGACAAGAAGGAAAAAGCAAAATTAGCTTTCATGACTGTCTTCTTTCAAGATAATGCCTTAATACACTCATCTATGAATGAATTGATCTATTCTTGGGAAAAGATGCTCTTGACCTATATATCTCTTCAAAGTCCCATCACAGCTACTACTAACATTTCACAGTGGGGATCATTTTCTGCATGCAATTCAGGGATATCATTCAAATTTTCTGCAATATGTAAATTAATATATCTACAGGCTGTGGGATGACATGGGTATCAGTGGGAGTCATTATTCTGGCTACTAAAACAAATGGGAAGATGAATATGCCAAAAATTTCTTAATTGATTATAAGAGGATATATCAAACCAGGGTCAAACACAGACCTGTCCAGCCTTATGAACTCCCTTTATATATTATATCAGAAATGGCTTACTGAAAATGTTTGCCCAGAAAAGAAAACTAAATGACCAAGTTTGAGTCAGTAAGAACAACTGAAATATTTCAAGAAAATGGAAAAACGGTAAAAGACAATTTAATCAGTCTTTAGATAATTGCTGGTTTGAAGGAAAAATACCATTATTAAATGTGCTCGTCTTTTATTTTTCATCCAGTTGTTTGGTACAATAAAGATGACATCTGACAGAGATTCCTAGCTTCAGTCCTTTACACAAATGCTGAAATACAAGAACAGAAAGTATCAATGTATTCGGAAAAATGAAAATAAACAATTGATTAAAATCAGTTGTCATAGTAAGTTAGTTACCTAATATAAATGAGTAAAAACCATATTTTATAAAATACTTAAGTTTTGAAATTTAATATTTCTTCTCAGGGAAGTGGTAGTGTTCGATAACTTTTATGTGGTAGTTAGGTGCCATGATCTACATTACTATAAAAATTGCCTTTTAGTTGCACCAAGGGTCTTTGGAATATTGTAGTCAACAGAATTGTTCTCCATTGTTTTTTTCCCATTTGCTGCTCAGAAGACTTAACTCTTATAAACTTTAGCTTTGCCATCTATAAAACAAGAACATCATAGTGCCATCTCAGTGATATATGCATTACAGTACACAGTTCGCTGTATACCCTTTGACACAGTATTAGTACCAAGTAAATGTTACACAAATTACTTTTGTCAGTTTAACAACTTACTTAGACATATAATAAGTCATGTTGATTATAGGTATCACTTTTCCAATAGGAAAAATCTTGCTTCCAAACGAATGTTCTCTGACTGTATTTTGGTATCACTTCTTGTATAAGTTCAACTTCATCCAGTTGACAAAGCATGTAGACTATGTAAATAAAACATAAGGCAGCATAATTATTTTCCTCATTTTCATTTAATGTTTACTGACTAACAATCCATTTTGATGCATAAACTCATTTGAGTGACATTTTGAAATATTAGATGATGGGAGTTTACTTGCTGTAAATTTTTTGTTGGTATTAATTTCTAGAGTTAGCTTTGACTTTATATGCCACAGCCTTCCAAAGTTGAAGACAAATTCCTCAAAAGTCATAAATATCATTGCATGATGACTGAATATATTTATTTCTGGATTATGAAGCTCCTTCCAGCCATTCTATGACCAGTTATGAGAATATCATTTTTTATCTAAAGTGATATTGGTTGACTTTGGGGGTTCAAGTATCATGAAACTCCACACAAGAGGATTCTAAAATATTGTCATGTAGAGAGTAAATTCCCTTTTTAAGCAGCATAGTGGTTGCTAATTTCTATCTCCATGGGCTCACGACACAGAAAAACAGCAGGAATGGCTCAGCCTTATCTCAATTTCTCTGTTATTTGACAAGGGAAAAGGAAAACCTAAGGCTTGAGATGGTTTAGAAGAATGAGAATATTTGTCTGTGTTCTTGTTAAGATCCTTCTTTAAAGCGCAACCCCTCAGTACAATTGGCTAGTGGTCAGATGTCTAGGACAGGCTCTATTCTTACAGGTAAAGCAGAAAATATTCTAGTACTGGAGGAGTTCAACCTTTTTGAGTCAGAAATAGGATGAGAGCAGGAAGCATGGACTTAGCTCTCCAGTCGCTTTGTAGATATTGTGCTGGTCACAGTTTTTCTGTCCTCTGTATCTATTTCTTAATTAACCCTGAATATGGTAAATATGCAGAAATGTCATTCAATAAATTCATCCCATGCATTCCTCAAAGTAAGACTGTAAGCATGTATTAATTGGTCTTCTATTCAAAACCACACACAGAATTTTCCTTTACTTGAACTCTATGAATTGATTTATCTGAAAAAAGAAAAATTGCCAGTGGTGCACATCTGTAGTCCCAACACTGAGGAGGCAGAGGCAGGTGTTCCAGGCCAGCTGGGACTTCAGAGAGACCCTGTCTCAAAAAGACAAAAAAAAAAACAGGGTGAGCGACACCTGAGAAATGACATTCCTCCCCCCCACCAATCTTAATGAGCTATTTTAAGTCTATGTTAAGGGAAGGATGAAAATGTTCATTTTTCAGATCTTCCTCCATCACTACAGTATTTTTCAATGTTTTTTTCAAAACAAATATTGCTCACAAAACAGCTTTTTAATGGAAATATGGTCACCCTTGCAATTTTTCACAGTTTCCCACAGCATGCTAGCATTAATATAAAAATAAAGTGTGCATATTAAAAAATACCCTTTTTTGCCTCTGCAATAGCCACTGCATAAAGAAACCAATATTCACTGTCACTATTTGGTAGCTCCAATGGCCTTTTTTCTGAAAATGCAAGTCCGTTGAATTGGTATGACAGCTAATTTTAAACATCTTGACCTGTAAAATACTGAATTTTTATCTATATCTGATCGATACTTAGGCAGAAGCTGAGAAGGTCATTTTAGAATGTTTTTTACTGAATGTAATGAATCTAAGAGGTCTTTTGCTTGTCTCTATACAAACTGAATATTTTTTTCTTTTTCTTTCCTCATACTGCTTTTCCAAAGGATGAAAACCAAAAAGAAAAAAACATATCATATTTCACAACTAATTTTGGATTATCCTGGACTCTTCTGTATTTTCTTAGGACTTGGCTACAATGTCCTCCTTCTTCTGAACAAGTTTTCACTCACTCTTTTTGAGGCATTTGACAGAGTTTCCCTTCCAGAGCCTTAATTTGGGGCCTGGAAGAGATGGAAAGACAAAGTTCAGAAAGTGAAAGATGAAGAAGTTGGGTTGCTCCTTCATACTTAACCAAGCAGGGAGCAGATACATAATGGAAAGAGAATATTAGAACCATTTCCCTGGAAGTTAAACTTGACATTTAATATGATAACTATAACTTTGGAAAGTTTTCAGAACCATTCTTAGATTACTACTCAAAATCCCACCCTCTCAGAACTTTCAGGATGACTTAGTGGAGAAATGTATTTTATATGTGTTTATTCCTTTTAAGACTTCTGTTTATTTGTATGTTTCCTACTCCCTTTGAAAACCCTGACTACTAAGAAGAATAATTTTAAAAAGAATAATATTGTAAATTATTACAAGTAAATATTAAGGAGCACTAGGGAAGTGAATGGAGACGTGGTGGGGATTGTAAATTCTAATTTCTAGGTGTGATGTGTGTAGCCCTAGAGTGTGGAATCTGATAAAAATATTTCACTTTTTTAGACACAGAGAAACTTCACACTCAAAAATGTGTGTGTTTGTATGTGTTTGTGCATATAAATAACTTGTTGATACATTCAATGATTAAAGTATATATATATATATATGCTGTACCATGTGGATTTTGATATCGGTATCTGACTCTAAATACAGTAATATTCACATTTTTTAATTCCTTTATAAGTATTTTGCTTAGTTTCTCATACTAGGAATTTTACCTAGGGTCGTGTGCCTGCTATGGCAATCCTCTATCGTTGAACTCTCTCCCCCATTCCCTTTTTCTGCTGTTTGTGTGTTGAGACAGGGTCCCATTAGGTTTCCCATGTTGTCTTTGAACTCATTCTGTAGCTCAGGCTGACTTGAACTTGTGACACTACTACTCAGTTTCCTCAGTAGCTAGGCTTACCCTTCTATATCATCAGGCCCAGCTGATATATAAGTTATCAAGTTCACTTTAGAATGCTAGTTTAGTATACAGCACATATGAAAAATATTCTTTCAATTGGTCTGAAGAGATGGCTCAGTGGTGAAGAACACTGGATGCTCCTGAAGAGGACTCAGGTTTGAATCCCAGCAGCCACATGGTGGCTAACAAGGGTCTGTAACTCCAGTTCTAAGGGTATGTAACACCCTCTTCTAACCTCCACAGGCATTGCATGACACAAGCGCACTGATACACATGCAGGCAATTCACTCCTACATATAAAATAAAAATAATAAAAATATTTTGTCAAAATTTTCATCTTGAGTTTATTTTGTGCCAAATTGCATGACTACTTTATATCTTTGACTTCTTTTTCCTACTTTTCATAATTAGCATGTTTTTATATGAAACAATGACTTTCATTACGCATTTTCACACATGTATATCAGGTATGTCATTTATACTCATCCTTCCTCCATTAAATGACTCCCACACCCCACTCACTGGTTCCATTACTCTTCCCAAATAGATTCCTTCTATATTCATGCCAGACATACATTTTTTTCATAAATTCAGATTCTGCCTAAGAGAGAAAATAAGTGATGTTCATGGTATTTGTCTAAGTACAGCTTTTTGCTTAATACAGTAAACTCCAGTTCCATCCATCCATTTTTCTTCAAATACTATGTATTTGTTACTTTGCTGTTGCTTTGGTAAAGCATCATGACCAAAATCAACTTATAGAAGAGTTCACGTGGGCTTACAGTTCCAGAGGGCTGAGTCCTTCATGGCAGAGAGGCATGGTAGCAAGCAGCAGGCACTGCGCAGGCGCAGGAAACTGAAGGTTCACATCTGTAATTGCAAAAATAAAATAGAGCAAATAACAATTGGAGCAAGGCAATGAGCTCGTGAAGCCTGCCCATGTGACACACTTCTTCGAGTGAGGCACTACCTCCTAAAGAGTCCGTGGCCTCCCAAACAGCATAACCAGGTGCTAAAATACGTGAGCCTATGGAGGACACTTACTCAAACCACCACATAATGTAATATACTGAATCCCCATTGCATAACAGAAAAACCCACATATCCATGTTGACTGCAGGAATGTTTATATGGCCAAGTTATGGAATTGGCATAAGTGTCTTATCAGGAGATAAATTGGTAAAGATAGCCTGTTTTGTTTATTTTCTTATTGTTTAATACACATAAATGAAAATATGTACTGTACCACTGTATTAAAAGGTAATTATGTACTCGTACTCATTTATTACTATAAACTTGAATCTGACTGATTCTGATACCTAAATCAAGTGTGTCTCTCTCTGTTTATTCTTTTATTATTTGCTTGATTGGTCAACACTTCAAAGTCAGAGTTTAGAAAATTCTCTCATACTTTAGTTTCAAGTGAAAAGTAAAAAAATCTACCTCTCCATGGAGGATTGCTTAATTAATTCACAATTAAACAATTTCATGTCACAGTGACAAAATAAGATACATAGTTTAATCATTCTCAATGCATATATATGAGAGAGGAATAAACTATAATATCAAAATAGAAAGAAATTTCAATAGTTAATATTACAAATCTGGAGACCTTATACTGATGTGGTTGATATGAGAAACAATTGTTCAAATATACATTTCAAAGCTTCCATTAGTGAATAATTGCTTCCATGTTTAAGTAAAAGCAAGTCTGTGCATGTGTGTGTTGGTATCATTTTGCACAGAAATAAATTTGGAAATATGTGCCTCAATATGTTAACAGAGTTGCTTCCCATTTTGTTTTGTACATACAATCATTTTTAAAATTGTTAGCACACAAACTGCAGTGCCTCATACACAGGTGTCATTGAATTTTGTTCCCATTGACCTCTCCATGACCTATACCCAAATGTGTCTAGTCCCCATTCTTCCCCCATATAATCTTCCCTCATGTTTCCTTTAACTTTTATTATATTGCTTTCTAATTCTCACATCCATTAATAGCTCTTCCTACCTACACACATATGTAAATATGCATATATATATATTGCAAATATAAGACAAAGCATTACCTTCCCTCCAAGGCTCAGAGACTATTGTGGAAAAAAGGGGCAAAAAGATTTAAAAAGCCAGAAAAGGTGACCTTGTCAGTGAAACACCATTTGCTGTAAAATGAAGTTACAGCAGCAGTGACTACAAGCACAAGACCTGCACTAGCCCTAGCCAACCAAAATTCCAGTATGGGTGGGAGAAGGCTTACAAAGTCTCAGCTCTACCTGAGAAGTGATTGGTAGTTAATGGCTGCTATGGTAAGGGGAATAAGGGAGGATGCCCCTAAAAAGGCTACCCATGCTCCCATAGATGGTCCTACAACTATGTACATACAGGCAGCAATTGAAAGGACTGAGTGAAGGTTTTACAAAAGATATTAGGGGCTGCAGAGATGGCTCAAGAGTTAAGAGCTCTGGCTACTCTTGCAAAGGATCCTAGTTTGGTTCCCAGAGTCCATATGGTGACCAACCACCATTTATAACTCCAGTTCCATAGGATCCAACATCCCCCTTTGATTCCCCCAGCATTGCATGTATGGGTACATTTACATACTTGCAGAAAAAATAGCATTCATATACACAAAAATCTATAAATAGCCAGGTGTGGTGGTGTACTCCTTTAATCCCAGCATTGGGGGTTGGGGGACAGAGGCAGGCAGATTTCTGTGAGTTCAACGCCAGCCTGGTCTACATAGTGAGGCCAAGAGGGGCTACAGGGAGACCCTGTTTCAAGCATAAACAAATGAATAAATAAATAATATAAAGTAAAATTACTCTTTAAAATAAGGAAATAAATAATTTAAAATGATCATATGAAGCTGGCATGGAAAAAATAGTGGTCAGAATAGAGGAGGAAGCAAAGGGGAGGAAATGAGGGGTGGAACTCATCAGAACATGAAAGCAGGGATGAAATTTTAAAAATAAAATAACTCATGCACTACTTGTTTGACTTATTTTCTTAACATAAGATTTCTGCTTCTATCTTTTTCCTGCAAAAGTCATAATTTCATTTTTCTTGTGGCTACATACAATTCCATTGTGGAAATATAAAGCATTTCCTTTATCCGTTCATCCATTGATGCACATCAGAATAGCTCTATTTTTTATTATTGTGAGAAATAAATAAACAATGATGGCAAATAAAATTGTGACAGGATACAGAGTAATTCAGATTTATATCTCCATACTGATTTCTGTGGTGGCTACAAAAGTGTACTTTCTCATCATCATCAGTGAGAAAGTATGCCTCTTTCCCCACATTCTCACCAGCAGTTGTTGGTATTGGTTTTCTTGATGATAGTCATTCTGACTGGAATGAGATGGAATCTTAAGGCAGCTTTAATTTGTACTTCCCTGATGGTGAAGGGGGTTAAACACTTTCTTTTCAAATATTTATGGATCATTTTGTTTATTCTTTTGTGAAACCATCTGTTCATTTCATTAACCTGCTATTGATTAGATGATTATGTTTGATTTTTGCAGTTTTTTTTTAATATACTTAAAAGTATGAATACACTGCCTGATGTGTAGTTGCCAAAGATATCTTCATAGGCTCTCTCTTTTCATTTTGGTGATTGTTTCCTTTCCAAGCAGAAGCTTAATTATGTATAATTCTATTTATTAATTATTGGGATCATTTCCTGTGCTATTGTAGTACTCTCCAGAAAATAATTGCCAATGCCTGTATATTGAAGTGTTTAACCTGTGTTTTCCTTTGGTAAATTCAAAGTTTTCAATCTTATCCTCAACTCTTCAATCTGTCTTTAATTTATTTTATGCAAAGTGAGAGGCACTGATCTAGTTTGGTTCTTCTATTCCTGGAAATCTAGTTTTCACAGAACCATTTGTTAAAGAAGCCTCTATGTTTTATTCATTGCTCAAAAATCAAAGGGCTGTAATTTCCTGAGATTTTTTTCTGGGTCGTCTATTTCACTGGTCCACATGCCTGATTTGTGCCAATATCATTGTGATTTTTTAAAAATTATTTCTCTGTAATATAGTTGGTGATCAAGTATGATACCTGTAGAGTTGCTATTTCTTTTGATGATTGTTTTGCCTATTCATGATCTCTTACTCTGCATATAAATTTTGGTAAGGTATTTTATCTATTTCTGTGAAGGATGTCATTAGGATTTTCATAAGAATTGTATTAACATTTAGATTTCATTCGTTAATATAGCATTTTTTTCTATATTCTTGTAATTCATGAGAATGAGAAGTCTTTCCAATGTCTAGTGTTTGATTCAATGTGATCTTTAGCATTTTAACTTTTTGTCTAGAGAAGTTTTTCACCTCTTTGTATTTATTCCTATGCATTTAGTTTTTTGGGAAACTATTGAAAAAGTGACTTTTTTATGTTTTGTTTTGTTTTTCTTTCTTCTCCATGGATTAAAGGTACATAGAAAAGCTACTAACTTTTTGTGTCCTAGTGATTTGCTGGACGTGTTTGTCATGTGTAGTAGTTTTCTGGTGGAATCTTGTCTTTCACATGTGGGATAAATATATTTCTTCCTTTCTTATTTATATCCTTTGTATTTCCTTCTCTTGTCTTATTGCTGAAGCTGATACTTCAGGAACAACACTGAGTAAGACTGGAGAGCATGTTTATCCTTGCCTTAGTCCATACTTTAGAAGAATTGTTCTCACTCTTTCCATATTTAATATAACATTGGGTGTCAGTTTATCATACGTAGCCTTTATTAATGGAAGGTATACGCCTATCTCTAGTTTCTTCACAGCTTTTATTATGAAAGAATGTTGAACTTTACTGAAATCCTCTTTTGCATCAATTGAGATAAGTATGTGGTTCTTGTCCTAAAATCTATTTATGCTGAATCTATCCTATGAATTTTTAGACATTGAAACTGTCTTACATCTTTAGAATGAAACCAGTTTTCTAAGACTGTTGGCCCATTTCAGTGGGATTCCATCTACTATAAAAACACAAATAGAAGGAAACAAAAACATCTAATCAGTGGCTGTTATAATAACCTATGGGTGTAAATACAAATGCTTGGACAGTACTTTAGCCAGTGCATCATATCCATCTATCAAAACAAAAACAGTGGCTTCCCACTGGGGCCTATATTCTCCCCTGCCACAGGGTGTTGGCATGGTCTACCGTACCAGATGTGTGTTCCACCCCTAGGAGCGTGTATTATATCCAATTGATATACCAGCAGGACCATCTTGTTTGGCATGTTAACAGTGCAACATGCAGGTCCATCTTTGAACAGAATTATAGGGGATGATTCTCTCCCAGCCATCCGCGTATAGCCTTCTGATGCCATGAAAGCCACCCATCCAGTGGGAGGGAGTTTCCAGCTTAGTCCAAGCTTGAGATGTCAATGTGGTTTTTGTCTTTGAGTCCATTTATATAATTGATGGCATATATTGACTTGTGTCATACAAAACATCTTAATCATCTTTATACCCCCCCCTTTATCCACACACCCTCTCCCTTTTTAATTGCTTCAATAATAATATAATAAATTAATGGTAAATAAAATGAAAGCCATACTCTAAAATTAGAATTAGGGTTCGAGAGATGGCTCAGCAGTTAAGAGCACTGACTGCTCCTGCAGAGGATCAGGGTTCGATTCCCAGCACCCACCTGGTGGCTAAGAACTATCTGTAACACCAGTTACATGGGATCTGACACCCTCTTCTGACCCCCATTAACATTGCTCACTCAGGTGGAGTTACATACATGCAGCAATGCATTCATACATATAAAATAAAAGTAATAAATAAAACATATAAAGAAGACAGGCAATACACTCATACACATAAAATAATAAATAAAATACTTTTTAAAAAAAGAATTATACTGAGTAGCAGTAACAATAACTTTGTTTTGTGCATTTTGTAAATGGAACTCACCAAGTGTATTAGTCATTCTTCTATTGCTGTAATAAAACACCATGACCACGGCAATTTATAGAATGAAAAATTTATTTGGACTTATGCTATCAGAGAAATAAGAGTATACCAGAAAGACAGAATTGGACATGACTTTTTATCGAAAGTTTTTTTTTTTTTGGTTTCTTGAGACAAGATCACCTGTATATTCCTGTATCTCCAGCTATACTGGAACTTGCTATGTAGATCAAACTGGCCTGGATATCACAGAGATCTGTTTGCCTCTGCTTCCAAGTGTTGGAATTAAAGGCATGTGCTACCACACCCAGCTTATCCAAAGTCTTAATGCTTACATGTTAAATAATCAAGATCCAGAAGATTGCTCCTTAAGTTTGATTTCCTATGCTCAAATTTCAAAATTTTAAATATAAGAAAATATAAATTGAAAGGTACAAATCATATACAATATTGCTTCATGATTCTGTGTATATAGCTGAGGCTATATAACAAGAAACAGTGCCAGTCAGGAGAAACCTTTCTTTGAGTTGTTGGTCAGGGGACTCCAAGAGACTCCAAAAATTCTATAGGTTTATTGCCACAGCCTTTGATTGCCTCCCATAACTTGAAGGTTAAGACCATATTGCTAAAGACAGGATCTACTTCGAACTCAGGATTTGGAGCAATGGAGCTGACCTGGAAGTCACCTCACCTGAAGGCTAGCTCTCATAGCTTTGGAGAACACTACACAAGCTAAAGGAGAACATCAATTAATGGTTCAACCACAGCTTTGAGGCCAAAAAATCACATCAATGACCAGCACAGCAAACAACATTGGTGCAGCAGTGGTACTCTTATCCTGGGGGTTATCAATGGCTACCTAATTAGTTTTAAAACCCACTCAATGGGAGGCAACTTATGTGTTGTTCTTGTAAATCTAGCCAAATACACATAGATGGAGTGGTCAAAGACCTTAGAGAAAACCCCAAGGCTTTCACATCCTTAGACAAATGTCATTTCTTAATATGTGCAAAATATGTATCCTTAAATTTACAGACAGTCACCACCCATCAAAGAAGCTTCTTTTTCAACAGACAGATTATTACAGATTTCCACAGCTGGTCACACACAGAGATTGTCTGTGAATTTCCCAGGCCTAAGTGGTACATCTATAATGCAACCTCTAAACCTAAGGCTCACAGAACATAGAACAAGGGATGAAGAGAATATCAATGCATCTTTCAATTCTTATCAATGAAACTCCTCATGCAACAGAGGGGCAGTAACACAAAAGGTCACAAATGGCCAAAACGTGGAAAATAATCCCCATAATCTACACAGCATGGGTCCTTGGACAGGACTCCTATATTAAAATCCACCCACCCAGGGCTCAGGGACAATTGCGGAAGAAGGGGAGGAAAGATTGTAAGAGCCAGGTAGAGGCGCATGACTATATGGAAACAGAGTCCTACAGGCTCCTGCAACTCTTCTCATATGACCCTACAGCCAGAGTGTCAACATGCACAAGATTCATGCAAACTCAAGCAGACAAAAACCCAGCACAGAACTGTGGAAATGGACAGCAGGCCCTAATCTTAGTCAAAGAATTATTGGCAGCTGATTACTACTGCATGAGGACGTGCTGATCTTCTTAAAGGGAGGAACTCTAGGTAGGCTGACTAGACCTCAGTGGATGAACTTGCGCTAAGGGACATCTGGGGACACTAACTTGACATGATAGGCCTTAACACAAATGACAGAATGTATGAATTCCAGTGGGGAGGCTATGGAATGGGGCCAGTGAGGAAGGAAGCATAAAGATGATTAAGATATTCTGTATGAACTACACAAAAATTATATATAGGTATTTTTGAGAAAGGGTCTCCCTGTAGCCACAGCTGTCCTGTAACTCACTATGTAGACCAGGCTGGCCTTGAACTCACAGAGATTCAGCTGCCTCTGCCTCCCGAGTGCTGGGATTAAGGTATGTGCCACCACACCTATCTATCTATCTATCTATCTATCTATCTATCTATCTATCTATC
>NW_008359075.1:2246054-2251265 GCF_000622305.1 Nannospalax galili
ATTTTTTTTTAAATTGAAAATCTATGCATGTCTTAGTCTTTTGTGGAAACTTTCATGAGTCCTGAAGATATCTGGAAATGTCAAGGCACCAGTTATCCCACTGACATACAAAAGACTGTATTATAGATTTAAAAAATCAAAGGGTTTTAGGAATTGTGTGTTAACAACCAATGGAAGCAAACAAATGACTACATTGTAACAAGAGAAGTGTAAGGGGAGCTGTCACTTTCAAATGAGACACCAGGGGATACTCCCATCAGCAGGCCCAGTGGAGTAATCTCCAAAGCTTGAGCCCAGGTAATAGGTTCTTCACCATATTTGTGGGTAACTCAATGTCACGCAAGACCTACTCTGGCACTGGTGGGCACTGGGGTCAAGGAGCATTCCATTGTGCTTGGCAGTGGACCATGTGAGAGGGTCTGCATGACCTATGACTATGCACATGGTTCTCTACACTGTGGGTTATAAGAAGGCGGGATGCATGAGTTGGAATTTCAATCAGGGAAGCATATTAACAGAAGCAGAAGCAAACGTGAAACCAATACACATTTTGTCAGGTAAACAAAAGGACCGGCTATCTTGAATAAAGTGGAACCTGTTTTCTTAAGCCAGCAGGAAGGTTGGTTTCTCAGGTTACCTGCTCTGGGTATTTTTCTCAATCAGTTGTAGTTTCCCTTTTCAATATAATATAGTACCAGAGTCATAAACCTTAGAACTAGGAGATGTACATGCACCATTGCAAATTCTACTCTATGTTAATTAATTGTGGTATTTAGTTAAATAACCCAGCTTACAAATCCTGAAACTACAGCTTTTTCTTTTGTCTAAAATAGGTACACCCCGAAGGATTAAAATATTTGTACAATTGTATTTACCAGGGTGACTGCTAGAAATTAGGTTTTTCTTTTCTCTTTCCAAAAATGCATTAGAGACTATAGATATTTGGAGGTAAATTTTTAAGTTTATGTGGGTATTACCTGATGCAATAAATTACTATACTGTTTTCACAGAGGGATTTTAATTCTCTAAGTTGTTTACTTTGGAATAAAAATTTATTAAGTTGTGTAAATATATAGAAGCTTTTCTATAGCGTTTTGAAGACAAATCACATAAGACACTATATTATTCATATGATTTTTATTTTCATACAATGAAGAATTTAATTTGAAACCTGTTCATGGGCTTTATTTCACGACTGAGGCTATATAATCAACCAGAATGGGGCTAAGATATATGTTTTTAATTTAATTTCCTGAGCTTTTGATGCCAATTCCTTTGCAACTTTTACATGGCATACATCAGGTCAAAATTTACTATTCCCATTCCATTCAGTAAGGGCCCAAGCCATACGATTTCTACATTCTAGTCTGACTGACACTTGATAAGCTTTTATAATCTCTTTTTTTAAGACTCTAAACATACAGAAGTTCCAGACTATAGGCAGCTCTAATTTTACAGGTTGAAGGGCAGAATCCTGTTTTCCTTTTTTGTTATGTTTCAAATCAGTCTTGGTGAAACAGACTTCAAACAATAGATAAACCTAATAATGACAATGTCAAAATTTAAAACATCAATATTTATGTTTCCTCAAAGAGAGAGGACTATTTTAATATCTTTAGTTGATTTACAAATGACTAATGTATGAAACATCTTTATAAGAGAAAGGATTTTATCATGAAAATTGTGCCAAAATCTTAAGTCCAATATCTATCATAAGAAGATTAAAGTCTTAGGTATTACACTGTCCACTAAATTAAGGAAGTTGTCTAAGCTCAATTTCTCACAGTTAACTGGATATGTGGTGATTAAATATCTTGTTGCTATCCATTTCTGAGCAGATTAACTCCATTTAAATGAATTCTCTTTCTCAATATTTGTTTCATATAATTCCCTAGACAGTCTTGGCTTATGTTTAAATAACTCAGGAAATTATTTCATGTGGAAAATCAGGAAACTTAAACTTCAAATTTCACTGTTATTAAGCTTTTCTTCTTGAGCAATCTAATGATAGGGTGTCAGTGTGGGATGTTACCAACAATGTGGAGAACACTTAATGAGTATATGAATATGCAGGAGAGCAGGATAAGAGCTGTGTGGAAATACTGGGCTTCTCACTGATCTGCTTTTCCTTAATTTAATTTCAGCAACAATTTCTGCAATGCCAGTTTGTAAAATACCCTTTTCAAAGATATGTCTGAGACATCTCAATGCATTAGACATGTTTTCCTGAGAAATTGGTCATCTCATCCTTATTTATCATGCTGAAATGCTGATAATTAAGTCCACTTAAATAGAAGGAAAGGAGGGAAGGACAGTTTCAGAAAATTTAACTTTAATTTTTAGTTACTTATCTTATTTTATGTGTATGTTATATTTTGCAGCATGTATGTAAATTACCTATGTATGCAGTACTCAAGAAGGCTAGAAGAAAGTGTGTGGATTTTCAGAGAGCTGTTGGCTCCATGATTGCTGGGAACCAAACCCGAGTCCTTCAGGCCGTGCTCTTAATAGCTGTGTCATCATCCCATCCCTTCAAAATCTAACCTTAAATACTCTGAATCAATTGAAAGCTTCAGAATTTTGTTTATACCATTTCCATTCTTATGTGATTTAAGTAATATTCGTGTCATTTTATTTTTTAATTCTAGTAAAATATGCAAAGTATATAATGACTGGCTTGGGTCTTTTTAAGTGACATCAAAGTTTATTCACTTTGTTCTACAACCATCACTATCATCTACATCCAGAACTGTTTTCAGTTTCCCAAACTGAAGTGATATACCTATTAAATAATAACTCCCCATATTCCTAATCTCAGACCTTGGCCAATGATATTTTGTTTTCTGTTTCTATGAATAAAACTACTCAAAATATCTCAAATAAGGGGAATTATACAATATTCATTTTCTGTGATTATCTTACTGAATTTAGTATAATGTCTTCATCATTCACCCATATTGTAACTTGTGCTGAAATTTGCTTTTTGATCTAAGCTAAATAATAATCCATTGTGTGTATCTGCTATGTTTTGTTCATCCAAGCATTCATTGATGAGCACTTAGATTGCTTCTGCTTTTTTATTGTTATTGTGAATAATTGTTACAGAAGTGGTGTACACATATTTGATTTCCTGCTTTATTCTTTTAAGTATATAACCAAAAGTGGAACTATTGTATCACATGTTAATTTTGTGATCAGTAGCACATTCTTTTTAAAAGCATGTCATTTATTTTACATTCCCATTAGTAATTTATGCTTTTGTGAGTGTGTGTGTGTGTGTGTATGTGTGTGCGTGCGTGCGTGCGTGTGTGTGTGTGTGTGTGTGTGTGTGTGTTTCTTTTCCCTAGTAGATGTGAAGTGGTGGATTATTTCTGGAAAAAATGTTGAGAACCATACTTAGTCACTCTCACACTGTAAGAAAGAAATGGTTTCTGTGGTTTCTATTGTTCTATAACATGGAAGACAATCCACAGAGTTGCTCATGACATGCCAAAAAGGTATCCTTTTCAGACCATGTCATGCTTTCAACAAGTTGCAGAATGTCTTTTTTACCTCTTTGATATCACTATGTAGGTGATTGATATAGGATTATAGAAGAATCAGACAACATAAAAATGAATTAAAATTGCCATTGTATAGAAAGACTTTATGCTTGCAGAACATAAAGACAATGTAAATAGATCAGTATGTTTATAACTTGGATGGCCTTCCCATATAGGTGGTGACTAAGTCCTTACTTGACTGCACAGGAATCAGCAATTAAGGAAAGGAAACTAGAAACGTTTCAAAACTGCATTTCCCCTTTTCTGAATAGATTATAGGGCTTTAGTCTTAATTTGGTGGCCAAAAGAATAAACCAAGCAGTAAGCTTGATTTTATTGGGGGGGTCTGTTTTTCAAGGAAGTGTCTCCTACATCCCTGACTAGCCTCAAAATTGCTATGTACCTTGAAGATGACCTTGAACTTCTGATTCTCATGAATCTACCTCCCAAATGCTGGGATTACAGAACTGAAACACCACACCTGGTTTATGAAGTGCTAGGGAGTGAATCCAGTATATTATGCATGCTAGGCAAGCACTACCAGGGAGTCACATTCCAAGTCCTGCCTCATTGACTTTAGCCTCCATGTGCTAATCTGTAATTTTCTACCATGGGTCTAATAACCTCATGAAGGAATCTTTTGTTCCTTCCTCCATCATGTTTGAGTTAAGGTGTCCATGAAAATATCTATCACAGAAAATGTGGTATAAGAAATATTACTCTGTGTTTGCACAGAAAATTTGTATCAGAACACACTAAGGTTTGGAAATAGCCCCCTAAATACTTAAGCTTCCTGCCCAGCCTGCAGTAGTGTTGGACAGTAGTCTAGAAATAGAGATGAGGTCTCTGTAGCACAAACTGGAGACATTGAAAAGTGGAACCAAGCCAGGCATGGTGGTGCACTGGTGTGCAGTGAGTTCTAGGCCAACTTTACTATTTTCAGACCAGCCAAATGTATTTCTACAATAAAAGTAGATATTCCTACTAGGTGTTATAGTCAGATTTCCACGGTTGTAACAGAATACCTGAGATGATCAACTTACAAGGAAGGACAGTTCATTCTGATCCATGGTTTCAGATGTTTCATGTTCACAGTGCTCTGCTGCTTTGGTCATGTGACAGCATTTTCATTGAGGTATGGTCAGAGAACAGAGTGAGAAAAGGAGAGTGGGTTCTGTTCCAATATCCCTGGAAATCATGCTCCTCCCTGACAATGATGCAAATTCTTTGCACTAGGATCTATCTTCTGAAGGTCCCACTACATCTCGGAAGCATAACACATAGGCTCTTGTAGGACTCACCCAGCTATAGCATTTTCTAGTATGAATTTTCTGTGTTTGTCAGCTTTCCATTGCTAGCTCAAAAGACCAGATAAAATTACCCTTGAAAGAAGTTTATTTTGACTACTATCCTCAGACCTCTTGGGGTAAGTCTATAGTGCAGCTCTCTGCGCCGGGACTCCCTAAGCCACATTCACCCTTCCATTCCCCCTGCTCGCCGTTCTATGCTGCTAGTTTGAGCCCTGTGCCATTCCTAGTCTTGGGGCCCCAGACACCTAGGGAACCAATACTGCTTCCTAACCCTTCTCACCCAGAGCAACTCAGTCCCTTTCTTGGGCTCCAGGAGCACCACTTCTGGTCCTGGCCCTGCCCTCATCTCCCTCTACTTC
>NW_008359075.1:2251341-2252091 GCF_000622305.1 Nannospalax galili
TGTTTCTGGCCCTGGCCCCGCGCTCACCTTTCTCTGCTTCCCTCAGCCTGCACCACCGGCTAACTCTCCTAGCCTGCACTACTATCCTCAGGCCTCTTGGCTTAAGTCTATAGCGCAGCTCTCCGCACCTGGACTCCCTAAGCCTCATTCACCCTTCAATCCCTCCCGCTGTTCTATACTCCTAGTTTGGGCCCTGCGCCATTCCTAGTCTTGGGGCCCCAGACACCTAGGGAACCAATACTGCTTCCTGACCCTTCTCACCCAGAGCAACTCAGTCCCTTTCTTGGGCTCCAGGAGCACCACTTCTTGTCCTGGCCCCGCCCTCACCCCTCTCTGCTTCCCTGGGCCGGCACCACAGGCTAACTCTCCTAGCCTGCACTACTATCCTCAGGCTCTGTCCCTTTCTTGGGCTCCAGGAGCACCGCTTCTGGTCCTGGCCCCGCCCTCACCTCTCTCTCCTTCCCTGGTCCTGCAACACCCGCCAGCCTCTTTCTGGGGCTCCGAGGCTTACCTTTCCTCTCCCTGATCCTTTGCATCCAGTACAACCCAGCTACTCAATCCATTCACTGGGAAATCTTGGGGCTTCTTCCCTCCCCATCTACCTTTGTATCCCTCATGGCCACAGCCAGGATCTCAGGTCAGTGCCACCCAAGTTCGTGTGGCCAAAATCATTCTTAGAAGATTCCAGACCTAAGGAGAAAGTCTGAAAACTTCTGTCCCACATTGGAATTGAGCCACCGTGGAACTCCT
>NW_008359075.1:2257843-2272741 GCF_000622305.1 Nannospalax galili
AAAAGAAAAAAAAAGAAGTTTATTTGACTGAATGTTTTAGAGATTTCAGTCTATGACTCTGATGTTTTTGAACTTGTAGCAAGACAGACTATAACAGCAGGATTGTATGGTAGCAGAGGTTGTTCATTTCACAGTGGTGAGGAACCAGAAATAATAAAATATAAAAAAAGAAAAAAAAAAGAAGTTTGACTGAATGTTTTAGAGATTTCAGTCTATGACTCTGATGTTTTTGAACTTGTAGCAAGACAGACTATAACAGCAGGATTGTATGGTAGCAGAGGTTGTTCATTTCACAGTGGTGAGGAACCAGAGGAAGACAGAGAGAGGAAGAGAGACATGATGATAGTAAGAGAAAGGGGGAGAGAGGGGGAGGGGAAAATGAGGTAGAAAGGAGACAGAGTGAGAGAAAAAAAGACAAACCCCAGAGGCCTGATATCTCCCTTGATGTACAAGATCTTATTGGTGGGGCATTAATGATCAAAACCATAGCTACATCCATAAAACATGAAAGCCAGCCAATGTTAAGGAGCCAAAACCACTGAGAAAGGACCACACAGACTCCAGGTGTTCCGAATTAGCCAAATTTTATTTAGCTTGCCAGCAACTGCACTCTCTGGGCTGAGATTTTGAGAATGCAGAACTTGCTTAGAGGAAAGTAAAGTTTTTAAAGGTAAAATCTGTATTCTGACAGGTTGGTACAAGATTTACTTCCAAATAAACAATTTACTCAAAAACAAGCAGTCACATGTTTGTTACTGTAGGTGGGCAAACAAGAAGTTACAGAAGCCAGATATGTCTTAACTGGAGGCTCTGGGTATGGGACAGCTCTTCCTGAAACTGCTGTCCCTGGGCCAGGATAGAGCCTGAGACAGTTCACCATGATGGTGGTCTTACACAGAATGGAGGAACTCAGGCTATCACACCATCAAGTGTAAATACTGTGTATCACAGAAAGCTTCCAGGTAACCACAAGACACTGGGGAACCACCAGACACCCTAGAAAGGAAAGCTAGCTTTAATTCATAAAGGGACACAAATAAGTTTTTGTTAGTATCTAAGGATTGATGTAACAAAGGAGCTTGGCATAGCTTTTTTCGTAGCCTCCATTAGGAGCTCAGGAAGAAAATAGCTTCATCTTACACTTCTTAAACTTTATGCAAACTGTGCTTATAAATGGAAACTATGAGAGAGAAAAAAAGATGTTTTCTTTTAAGCCAATAGTATCTTCATTTGTTTAGCAACACTAGGAAAAAAATTCAGCACATAATTTGGGATAGAAGTGAACGAAGATATAGCTTAGTTTCCTTGCCCAAAGGGCCTTGAAGATTCTGTTTCATTTTTCTTTGGAGAACTCAAACACCTAATTTAAGATGACAATAATAATTATTCCTTATAATGAGTTACATATATCCTTCCATAGCTTTCTCTGGATAGTCATTCTAAGAAGGAGGAGAACTAGGAGATAAATGTTTGGAGGTTCCATAAATGTGTGCGACAGACTAATAGGGAATTAATTTAATGCTCTCTGAAAACAATAGAATGGGAGAAGAAGTCGTGAGCATCTGCTAAACTTTTCCCTGCAGGTCATATTCCATCAGATAAGGTATTTGATCCTCACAAAGAAACATACCCTTTTTAAACTTGAGGAAAACAAGTGGAAAGTATATACAGATTCACTGACATCTATTATGCTAAATTATGGAAAGAGAATACAAGTGTCACTGAAATAGCCTGTTACTGTACTTGTCCTATAAAAGGTTCAAGTTTCTTGGTTGAATTGTCATCAGGGAAGCAGATAAAGTGGTCCATTTAATCATTGATCAGAACTCCTACATAGGAGGATCAATAATTCAGAAGGTGTTGTTATTATTTTATTAATATTTTCATCCACTTAAAGACTCTATTATCTTAGGAGGCAATGCATATTTCAGCAAAGGTTAAGTCATTCTCTTGAGCCCACTGGACAGAAGAATATTGCCTAGTCAGAAGAGGCCTGTATTTCCCACATGGAGATACACAGAACAGCCATTAAATAAATGGAGCTGGAGAGATGGCTTAGCAGTTAGGAGCACTGACTAATCTTGCAGAAGACCCAGATTTGATTCCCAGCACCAACATGGCAATTACGAACCATCCTTAATTCCAGTTCCAGGGGAATCTGAAGCCCTCTTCTGACCTCTGCAGCATTGCACGACATGGGTGCACTCACATACATGCAGGCAATACACTCATACAAATAAAATAAAAATAATAAAGAAAACATTTAATAAAAAATGGATTTCTTTCAAGAGAAGAAGGTAGCAACACATCCAATTTGATAGTTGAGCTAACTATTTAATTTCTCTCTTCATTGTGTCCATAGTAAGAATGCAGACCTGGCAATGTTTTGAAATTTGAAAATACATTTTGCCAAATTTGCTGTTCTCCTTCATGACTGTCACTTGTTTATGTTTCATGAATTGTGTACTAGTTAGGAGATAGCATGGATCTTAATTCATCAGTTCCATCTGGCAAAAAAACTACTGGCATTCATTCATGTTTCCTTTCTTTTAATTCCACAGATGTATTAGTTTTGTCATTTTGACTGTCTTTAACAATTGTTATTTATTTCTGTGTCGGATATTTTGAAAAAAATTAAGTTAGCTTCTTGTGTGAAATAACTTTGGCTTGTATTTAAGCAGATATAAAAGCCCAAATCATTTACTTTGAATTTGTTGATTTGAGCTATGTAATGGGAACCTGTACCTTTAAAAGTAAAGCTTATTTATTTTAGAGCTCTGATTGATATATAAGCCTATAATGAAAAGGAAACCCATGCATTCAATATTTGCTATAGCTTTTGAATGAATTGTACATATATATGTATGTGTATATATATACATATATGTGTATGTGAATACATAGTCCATTTGCAAAATTATCTTCACTATTTCTCTATTTGGCAAAGGATGCAAAATAGATTTTATTCCACTTGTCTCCTCGTTTCAGTTGCACAGTTGTGGCTCTCTTATCTGAGATTCACCCCAAGTTCAAGGCCTTATTTTGAAGAGTGGCATGGTTGTCTCTCCAGAGTGCCATGACACAGAGTATCAGATTGGTGTACATACAGTCCCTTGATCTCAG
This sequence comes from Nannospalax galili, assembly GCF_000622305.1. NCBI lineage: Eukaryota > Metazoa > Chordata > Mammalia > Rodentia > Spalacidae > Nannospalax > Nannospalax galili. Next base: position 2,260,967 of record NW_008359075.1, read on the forward strand.
CTCTTTCATCTCACATTGTGTTAGGCAGAAGTTAGGTGTGACTGTTGTAAAACATAAAAATAAAATAAGTACTTTGGCTCATCCTATTTTTCCTGTGTCCCAGGCTGAGCTGGCAAGAACACTACTCTCAATGCACATGTGGTTGTAATAGCAAGGTATCTTAGCTGAGTAATTTCTGAAGCTGTATCATAACACAGCACAGAGCAAGTCATAAAGAACCCAGGTTTATACAGCTCATAGTTCTAAAGGCTTGGAAGTTCAAGAACAGGTGACCACATGTCATGATGGGGTGTTTTTGTTTGTGGGAACTGGGTAGAGTGCAAAACACAAAGTATCCATGAGAAGGCAGAGCAAGCACACTGAAGAGAGCTGCTTCTATAGCTGTGTCAGTCCTGTAATACCCAGTATTTCAGTAATCTCTTGATATTTGGGTACCTCTTTTTTTATTAATATATATAATTTTTATTTTTTAGAAGAAGCATTTCATTACAGCTTTAACATACTCAATAACAATTTCCAGAACAAAGATACATCACTTTCAAAAGTGGCTATAAAATTTTTAGGTTCACAGTTGAATTAATACAGTTATACAATATTGAACTCAGTATAAACCCTGTAAGACAAAAAATTGAATGAGATTTTAACCTTTAAAAAAGATCCATTTCATTTTAAAATATACTGTTTCTTACAGAAATACTCATTGTTTTTGCTAATAACACTTAGATGGTGGTGCATGTGTCTCTAATCTGTACGTATCTGATTATTACTGGTCATGGTCAGTTGCACTCAGATCCTTGGTACCTGTGTATGGATATAAAGTCAGTTCTGTGTGATATACATACAAAGAAATCAACACATTTTTAAAATGAGTTACAATTGAGGAGAAAGCATAAAAATGTATGTCATGTGAAGTAGTAGAGGTGATAAACATTACCATTGAAATCTACCCGATGACTTGGTTACCTCTTTAGAGTCCCAGCTGTCAACCACAGTTCCCAGGAAAAAGAACACATCTTCAAACTGAATGTTCTGCAAGACTCTTCAACTGATTAGAACCTCAATGATTATGGAGAGTTTGGAATGTTGCAGGTCCAGATCGTAATTATAACTTATCTTGGGCTATCTTTAACCCCCTAAACAGTTATCACTTGCTTACTTCTGAGTATGACCTGTGACTGGCAAATCCTTTAGGAACGTATTAACTTAAAGTTTTATCTTCCGTAAACCAAAATGCTGTCATCAGACACCATCTGAAGCCTATAGCTGAGATTTCTTTTTGCTTTAACTGCCTACTTACCGTTTCTACCAATGTATCTGAATAATTACCTCGATTTATGACTTTTTTCTCATTATTATAAAACCTTCATGAACTGCGTTCATTTTGGAACATAACATTTGTGTTACCTAAATCTGCATACGTGGGCCATGGTAACTCATATATCTCTGAAATAAATACTTCTTATTCCATTTGAGTTGAGATGTGTGCTTTTGCATCCACACACATTTGAATAGCTTACCATAGAGATGAAAGTTCAAAATGAACTTTGTTGAGGACATTTAAACAAGAATTTTGCACCCGTCCAATTAAACCTTCAGTTTTTCCTCTACTACATCAGATTACCACTCCTATGTTCTTTCAGTGGTATGGAAAGGAAGCACAGACTTAAGGAACTTACTCAATGCAGTCTCCTAAACTATAATGGAATTAAGATCTGAACCCACACAGTCTACCAAATACACTCTCCATAACTCTACTAGAGTATTTAGAATTTCAGTAGAATACCCAAAAATCTTACACTAAGAGATATTTCAGAAAGATCAACTGTTTTTAAACAAAATTTGGTGAAAATCACATTAAATTTATCTCATATAAAAACAATAGCAAATATTTCATAGAACATTTTATCACAGCTACAGCAAAGGGGCCAATTTCACACCTTTTCTTTGACTGTTAATAGCAACATTACACTATTTTTGTACTTTAATTAACTTTCTACTGTGCCACTACATCATTACATCACAGACCCTCCCCCACCTGTGGATTTCGTTATTAGAGACATTACTGTAACTTGGCCAACAGTAAAATGGTTGTATGTTTAAATTGTGCTTATTAATGACCTCTTGTTTGGATTATCATGCTATTATCAACAAGGAAACAGATCCACTAGTGTTTTTTTTTTTTTTTTTAAATGTGTCTTTTATTAGTTTTCTGAGAATTTCATGCAGTGCATGTTGATCATATTCAATTCTTTCCCCCAACTCCTCCCATTTTCACAACCCATCCCTACTCAATTTTGAGTCCTCTTTTAAAAAATCAAGTCTAATTTGTGCTGCTGATGTTCTCTTGGGTGTGAGGCTGTCCATTAAAGCTTGGTCAATCTATCAGTGATCAGACTCTGAAAGAAGACTAACTCTCCCTCTCCCAGCAGCTACCAATTTCCAGTAGCTCCTCAGCTTGTGGCAAGACAGCTTGCTCACTTTCTTTCTCCATGCTGGGATTTTGTGAGGTTTGAGCAGGTCATTTGTATGCTGCCACAAACATGGTGAATTTATAAGGGCTGCTTTTATGTGGTGTCCAGAAGACACTGTTTCTTTATACTCCTCTACAGTCTCTGGCTGTTAAAGTTATTCCACTCCCTCTTCCACTTTGATCCCTTGAGCCTTGGGAGGAGAGGGAGTGATAAAGGTGTCCCATAGTGAGTTGATCATTTTACTGTCTCTTATTCTCAGCACCTTGACCTATTGTGTGCCTCTTTGTTAACTGCTGTCTACTGAAAAGAAGCTTCTCTGACTTGGGGTGAGAGATGTAATAATCTAGGGTTTAATGATAAGATATGTGAATAAAAGTTTTCAGAAAAAGAAAATAATTCTGCATTTTAAACCAAACCTTCTATAATGCTGATCAGTTGATTAGAGCATCAATTATTGTCGAGAGTTTGGAATGCTGTAGGCTTAGAGTCCATTTGCAGTTTAGCTTGGGTTATCTTTAGCCATAAACGGCCATTCCTTGCCCGCCTCTATCGCTGATCTATCACCCAGTGATTAACAGATAAAAATCTGTCCTTTCTCACCTGTTCCTGATCAAACATGCTGCAATTAACAAATAAAAAACATTTGGAATGTATTATCTTAACAAAATATTAGCTTCTATCAACCAACAGCCTAAGATAGCAGATGGCATCTGAGGCCTATAGCAGAATTCCCCCTGTTTTGCTATTACCCCTCCTACCAAATAGATCCACCAATGTATTTTAAAGTGTGTGCTTTATGACTTTCTTTGTCCTGTTCAAGGGCCCTGGTCACTCATATTTGGCTCCAGAATAAATCTTTTTTTTTTTTTTTAATTCTTTTGAAGTGAGTGTTGTTTCTTTCAGTGACAATTAATAGGAGTCAGTTTAGTAGTATGGCTGTTTAGCAGAATAATGGTAGCAGGTTCACTCATAGGGCCTACAGACTGTCTAACCACAGGTTCCTAGCTCTGAAAATGGTGCCAGGTATGGGTTTCGTCTTGTAGATTGGGCCTTTAATCCAATCAGAAAGTGGTTGGTTACTCCTATAACATTGTGCCACTATTGCATCAGTGGGCAGTTCACAGACCTACACGCTTGTGTTTTTGAAACATGAATGCTTTGGTTGGTTTTATTTGGACTACAACTCATTTATATTTTTTTAACACATTGATAGGATTCCATGTGTGTCTAGCATGAACTGATCCAATCCAATTACTTGTTTAACCACAACGACACCACCAAACAGACAAAGAGAGACACACAGCACATATACATACATCACACACCTCACAGGACACCCCACACAGACATTCACACACATATTAAAAACACATACACCATACAACCCAAACATACCACATACACAGAAGTACATATACATAGCCATGTATATAAACCACACATGCGCATGAACACATAGACACACAAGCACTTACACACAGAGATCTCTAGATGTAGATCTCACTATTAGATAATACATGTGACTATTCTATGTTCAGGTTGAATTTTTCAGTTTCTACATGTGCTGCTTGTCTTTCTCTGGCTTTTTTCACTTAACATAATAACCTCATGTTACATCCATTTTGCTTCAAGTGACAGAATTAAATTTTTTTTTGTCTTTTTTTGAGACAGGGTCTCTCTGTTGCCCCAGCTCTCTTGGAAGACCAGGCTGGCCTTTAACTCACAAAGATCCACCTGCCTCTGCCTCCTGAGTGCTGGGATCAAAGGCATGTGCCACCATGCCCGGCTTGCTGAATAATACTTTATTATGTGCATGTATGACATATTCTTACCTTTGAAGAACACATTAGCTGATTTTGTGTCTTTGATTTTTTCTGTGTATGCAAAGCATTACCAAAAAATCAGTGTGTAGGAATCATTTTGATATGTGAAAAAAATTATTTTTGTGTATATACCCCAAGTAGGGATAACTGAATAATATATTGAATGTATATTCAGATTTTTTAATGTTCTATTACATTTCTTTTTGTTGGGGGGTTGTATTTGTGTGTGGTCTGTGGGGATGTGTGGGTGTGGACATGCCACAAAACACTGTGGAAGTCAACGGACAGCTTGTAGGACTCAGTTGTCTCCTTTCACCTTTGACATATACAACAGATATACTAATTTGCATTCCTACCAAGTGTGTAAGAGTTCGGTTAACATTTCTTCACATCCTTACCATCATTTGTTATTCTTTTTTTATAATATCCATTCAAATTGAAGTGAGATGAGGTCTCACTATGATTTTGATTTCCATTTTAATAATGAGAATCAAGCATGTTTTCATACGTATGTATATACACATATACATTTCCATTTATATTTTCTGTTTGAGACATGTCTGTTCAAATCATTGAACATTTTTTTTGTACTGCTTGTTTTATTGTTGTTAACTTTGTTGAGTTTCTTATGTATATTGGATATTCAACCTTTATTGGATGAGTTCTTGGCAAATATTTTCTTCCACTGTGTGACTGTCTCTTCATTCCATGGTTTTTCTTAGCTCAGCAGAAGCTTTATAGTTTAATGTCATCACATCATTTATATATTAATGTTTTCTCTGTCTCCTGTAATTTGAAAACCCCTTCCAGAAAACCATCGCCTGTGTCAAAGTCTTCCAGTGTTTCCTGAAACTTTTCTTCCTGTAGTTAAAGAGTTTTGAGTATTATGGAGAGGGTGGGTTCCATCTTCCATTGGTGTAGCAGCTTTGATCTCAGCAGACTGCCAGAGAGTGCTGTGTTCTGGCCTCCCTCTGGTGTTCCTCAGTCAGAGGGCCTGAAAATGCAGGGGAATGCCTGAGAGCCTCCAGATCCTGCCTCCATGTGGTGGTGAGCTTCCCCTAATTGTGCCATACACATTGCCCTACCTGGGACTTCATGAGGCCCCTCCCAAGGCCCCAGGGCAGATCTGGCTTTGGTAAACTAAAGCTGAGATCCTAGAAGATAGCCTGAGAAAGTGGGTTTCAACCACCATTGGTGGAGAGGCTCTAATCTCAGCAGACTGCCAGAGAGTGCTAAGTTCTGGCCTCCCTCTGGCATAGGAAATAATAATGCAGGGGACTGCCTGATAGCCCCCAATCCTGCCTCCATGTGGTGAAGGAAGCTTGAGTGTACCTGACTAGAACCTGGATTGGCCTTCTGTGGGTACTCCTGAATAGCTGATCTGAAGCCATCAGTTCCCTCCAAATTAAACCGGAGAGAACCTAAATCCTGTAACAACCAACTTTATATGACTAATAAGAAAGGATCTAATCACCCCAATAATACAAACAGAAGCATATTTCAACAAAATTCTCATATCAGAATCATATACAACAAAAGAAATTCACATGCCAAATCACAACAAAAGAATAATAAAATGGAAAGCTAAAGCACTATGTCCACACAAAACTCCACCAATCTTGTAGAAGAATTCTAAAAAAAGAACCCCCTAGAGATAATGCAGGACATCGAATTTAAAGGAACAATCATAAACATAATTAAGAAATTCAATAAATTTAAAGAACACATGAAGAAACAAAAAACTAAAATAAGATAGGGATAAACTTCTGAATGAATTAACAAAAGAGATAGAAACAATGTAGAAAACTCAGGCAGAAATGAAGGAAAAAGTGTAAAACTCAATTAGCCAACTTGAAACAACAGGGGACTGCACTGCTAGAATGAATGAAATGGAAAACAAAATATCAACACTGGAGGATAAAGTTGAAGGATTGGATGACTCAAGCAAAGATTATGGAAAATTTTCAAAAAAGCAGAAATGGAATATGCAAGAGATGTGGGACACCAAGAAAAGACCAAATCTACAGATCATAGGAATAGAGGAAGGAGAAGAATTTCAGGTTAATGGTGTTGGCCAGATTTTAAACAGGATTGTAGAAGAGAATTTCCCAAAATTAAGGACATCATCCCCATACAAATACAGGAAGTACATAGAACAGCAACTAGACAGGATCAGAAAAAAAAAAAAACTCCTTACAACATATCATAGTAAAAACACTAAATGTACAGAACAAAGAGAAAATGCTGAAAGCAGCAAAAGAAAAACAAGTCACATACAAAGGAAAGCTCATCAAAATTACAGCCAATCTATCAATGCAAATGATGAAATCCAGAAGAGCCTAGACCAAGGTATTTCCAGTTCTACATGACAATAGATGCCAGCCCAGAGTACTTTACCCAGAAAAAAATATCTATTATAGTTGAGGGGGAAAGAAATAATTTCCATGATACAAAGAGCCTGAAAGAATACATGTCCACAAAACCAGCCCTTCAAAGAATATTTGAAGCAATACAGAGAGCAGAGAGAGAAAAAAACTATATGAGGGGAAACAAACGAAAGTAAATAAAGGTATAATATAGGAAACACAAAATTAGACAACACAATCAGCAATCAAAATGATGGCAAGCAATATACATCTTTCAATGTCAACCTTAAATATCAATGGACTGAACTCCCTAGTCAAAAGACAGAAGCTAAGTCAATGGATTAAAAAAAAAGCTATCTCTTTGCTGTCTGCAAGAAACCCATCTCACCTTCAAGGACAGGCACTACTTTAAGGTAAAAGGATGGAAAAGAATATTCCAAGCAAATGGCACTAAGAAACAAGCAGGGGTTGCAATTCTAATATCTGACAAAACAGACTTCAAAGTAAAATTTCAGTAGAGATAAGCAGGCTCACTTCATTCTAATCAAAGGAACAATTAACCAAGGTGATATTACAATCCTTAACATATATGCACCAAACTCTGGTGCACCCAAATTCTTAAAAACAACACTACAGGACTTTAAGACACAAAGATTAACCCCAACTCATTAATAGGAGGGGACTTCAATACCTCATTGTCTCCATTAGACAATTAAATTGGACAAAGAATAAACAGAGAAACATCTAAATTAAATGATTTCTAACAGACATCTTCTGAATATTCCAACAAAGCATGAAAAATACACTTTCTACTCAGCACCCCATGGAACTTCTTCAAAAACTGACTACATACTGGGCTACAAAATAAACCACAACAAATATAAAAACATTGAAATAATTCCATGCGTTCTATCAGGGCACAATGCAATAAAGCTCAAAATCAACACTCCACAAAGCCCTAGTCATTACACAAACTCATGGAGATTGAACAACAGCCCCTAAACAATGAGTGGGTCAAAGAAGAAATTAAGAAAGAAGTAAAAGAATTCCTGGAATATGATGCAAAGGACAGAAAAACACAACACAACCTCTTGGACACCTTAAAAGCAGTCCTAAGTGGGAAGTTTATAGCCATAAATGCCCACATTAAAAAAAAATTAGAAAGAACCCACATAAATGACATAACACTGCAACTCAAGACACTGCAAAGGAAAGAACAAATGAAACCCAAACCCAGCAGAAGAGAAGAAATAACAAAAATCAGAGCAGAAATTAATGAAATAGAAACAAGGAAAACAATACAAAGAATCAATGACTCTAAGAGCTAGTTCTTTGCAAAGCTAAACAAAATTGGCAGACCCTTAGCCCAGTTAACCAAAAGAAAGAAAGAGCAAATCCAAATCAACCAAATCAGAGATGAAAGGGGTCATATCACAATAGACACCCAAGAGATCCAGACCATTATAAGGGAACATTTTAGAAACCTATATGCTCCTAAATTTGAAAATTTAAAAGAAATGGATGGATGCCTGAAATCATGGGAACCACCAAAATTAAACCAAGAAAAGATATCAACAGTTTAAACAGACCCATGGCATATGAGGAAATTGAAACAGTAATACAAAGCCTCCCAAATAAAAGAAGCCCAAGACCAGATGGATTTACAGCAGAATTCTACCAGATATTTAAAAAAGACCTCCAACCAATACTACTTAAATTATTCAAAATGATAGAAACAGGGGGAGAACTCCCAAATTCCTTCTATGAAGCCAGCATCACTCTAATACCTAAAGGTAAAGGCATAACCAAAAAAGAAAACTATAGACCCATATCCTTAATGAATGTAGATGCAAAAATACTTGCAAACCACATACAGACACACACCACAAAGATCATTCACCATGAATGATCATTCACCAATCCGGCTTTATTCCAGAGATGCAGGGCTGCTTCAATATATGCAAGGCAAAAAACATCATTAATCATATAAATGGACTCAAAGACAAAAACCACTTTGTCATCTCAATAGATGCAGAAAAGGCTTTTCACAAAATTCAGCATGCATATATGTTCAAAGTCTGGGAAGGAATTGCACTGGAGGGAACATACCTCAACATAATTAAAGCTATATACAATAAACCCACTGCCAATATAATTCTAAATGGAGAAAAACTAGAAGCATTACCATTAACATCAGGAACCAGACAAAGATGTCCACTATTTCCACTCCTTTTCAACATAGTGTTTGAAACTCTTGCTAGAGCAATAAGACAGGAGAAGGAAATTAAATGAGTACTAATTTGAAATGAAGAGGTCAAACTATCACATTTTGCTGATGCTGTTACTATATCTAAGAGATCCCAAAAGTTCCACCAGAAAATTCCTAGAACCGATCAATACTTTTAGCAGAGTGTCAGGTTACAAAACCAACCTACAAACTTCAATGCTTTTCTATATACCAATAACAAGAAATTGGAGAATGAATACAGAGAAATGTTCCCATTCACAACTGGTGCAATTAAAAAAAAAAAAACTTATAATAAATCTGACCAAAGACACCAAAGATCTCTACAAAGAAATTTTTAAATCATAAAAGATTGAGGAAGACACCAGGAGATGGAAGGACCTCCCATGCTCATGGATTATAAGAATTAATATTGTGAATATGACCACCTTACCAAAAGCAATATATAGATTCAATGCAATCTCATTCAAAATCCCCATGACATACTTCATAGAATTAGAAAAAAAAAATCCTTAAATTCATATGAAAGCACAAAAGACCCTGGATAGCCAAAGCAACTATGAGCACAAAGAGCAATGCTGGGGGGATTACTTTACCAGATTTCAAAGAATACAGAGTTATGTCATACAAACAGCATGGTATTGGCACAAAAAATAGACACATAGATCAGTGGAACATCATTGAAGATCCAAACCCGAGTACATGTAATTTCAGTCACCTGATATTTGACAAAGGTGCCAAGAACACACAATGGAGGAAAGACAGCATCTTCAACAAATGGTACTGGCAAAAATGGATCTCCATCTGTATTAGAATGAAACCACATCCTTATATTTCACCTTGCAAAGAAGTCAATTCCAAATGGATCAAACACCTTAATGTGAAACTGGAAACCCTGAAACTATTAGAAGAAAATATTGGCAGTAACTTACAAAATATAGGTGTAGGAAAGGATTTTCTAAATTGGACAGAGTTGCTCAGGAATTAAGGTCAATAATCAACAAGGGAGACCTCATTAAATTTAAAAGCTTCTGTACAGCAAAAGAAACAATCAAAAAAGCTAAGAGAAAACCCACAGACAAGGAAAAAAATTTTCACCAGTGACACATCTGACAGAGGTTTAACATCTGAAATATATAAAGAACTCAAAAGCAAAGAATCCAGAAACCAAATGATCCAGTGAAAAGATGGGCTAAAGATCTAAACAGAGAGTTCTCAAATCAAGAAATAAAGATGACTAAGAAACATCTCAAAAAGTGTTCATCCTTAGTAATTAGAGAAACGCAAATTAAAACCACCCTAAGGTATCACCTTACCCCAATCAAACTGGCTAGGATGAAAAGAACATACGATATCAATGATACCAAATGCTGGTGAGGATGTGGAGAAAGACGAACACTCATTAACTGCTGGTGGGATTGCAAACTTGTGCAATTGCTATGGAAAACAGTGTGGAGAACTGTTAAAAAACTAAAAATGAACCTACCATATGATCTGGTTTTGCCACTCTTTAGCATATACTCAAAGGACTCATCCTATTGTAGAGACCCTTGTACAACCATGTTTGTTGCTGCTTTTTTTACAATAGCTAAAAGATGTAAGCAACCGAAGTGCCCCTCAACTGATGAGTGTTTAACAAAAATTTGGTATATTTATACAATGGAGTTTTATTCAGCAGTAAAGAAAGATGAAATAATGAAATTTTCAGGTAAATGGATGGATCTGGAAACTGTTATACTAAGTGAAGTAACACAGACTCAGAAAAACAGACAATGTATGTTCTCCCTCACATGGGGATCCTAGCACCAAATCCTTTTAAATTCCAGGTCTTTTTAATAAGATGATCTATACAGCATTCCCTTCTGCATGAAATAACTACCATCATCATGACTTCAGCTGAGCCTGATTGCTAAATATCATCACAATTAGGCTTGTTGACAGTTGTGCTCATTCATTAAAGGAGGGCCAAGCAGAGTCATTGGACTCCCACCAGATTATCCAGCCAATCTTTGCAGCCAACTGTGTGTAATTTGACCCTAATCACACTGGATTTGGGGAGGGTTATTTATACTATAGGGGAAGGCCAGATAGAGAAGGCATTGCCCATTCTGGGTAAAGGCTTTCTAGTGTGCATACCCTCAGGTCATACATACACCTCAGCAACACCATAGTTATCTCAGTAAGTAAGCTCAATAAATTCATTGGTTCCCCAGGAAAAGTTTAATCAAACTTTGGCTTGACACTAGAAACGTAAAAGGGAATAAGGATTGTTTAGCATCCCCAGGAAAATGTCTCACAACAGATGCAAAATTTATTTCTTAATGCTATTATGTCTCATAATTATTTTTTAAAAAAGAAAATGACAATGTAAAAGATGTTGAAAGGATTTGGGAATGAAGATATTTTCCAAAATAGAAAAAAATGAGAAAGCCTAAGCAAGTGATGAAGGTCTATATAGGTTTGTTATGACATATAGAGGATGAGACAAAAATAATATACAAAACCTTAAACTTTCTACAGTCATAGTTTAGTCAACTAGATTAAGGAACAAAATATGTATCTGCTCAAGGTTTATCTGAGAATATTTGTTTTTTTACCCAAGCCTTGTCTATATAGCACAAGATAATTAAATGTACCAGACTGGTGTAACTAACCTTATTGGACTATGGACCATCTCTCAAAATGCCCTATAACTGTGGTGAGTCACCTGTCCTCTTGTTCAGGGAGGACATGGACACCCAGTGAGATGGCCTTGAACCAGTGTCCAGTCTACAAAGAGGAGGGTCAACTCAGAGGAAACATCTCATTCATCCTTCCAAGTGAAGCCAGACATGGTTGAGCAGGACCTTTGACTTACCTTCACATAGATG
>NW_008359075.1:2272868-2370023 GCF_000622305.1 Nannospalax galili
ACACCCAAAAGGAAAGTATAACCAAAGAGTAAAGTCATCAGTATATTTGTTTAAGAGTTCAAGGAATTACACTTCCCAGACATTAGGCTTCAGTCTGTATAAAAAGTTATTTAGACAATTATTTCTCATTGATGATTTTGTTCCTACCCAGAAAGTGCTGCTCAGATGTAAGATTTCAAACCTTGGTCTGCAATTTAGTGCCCATGTGTAGCTAAGGGAGACAACCAGCTATTGTTCTGAAATGATGGATAAATTTGATTTTTCACCTTATCTAGAAGTCTTTGAGAGGGAACTGATACTGATTCTAATCACTCCAACAGCTATCAAATTACCTGAAAGGTAATTGTGAATTTATCACTCTAGAGTCCAGCCTTGGAAGGCAAAAGAAAAATTTGGAAGAACCCAATAGAGGGATGCTTTTGGAAGCCCTTGTCAAGAAATTCCAATGAACTTTCATATGAGCATTTGAAAATTGCCCTGTTCTGACTTTTTTTCTAGTTCCTTGTCTAGAACTTATAGTGCTAATTCCTCTTGCCTTTACTTCTCCTTTACATCTCCTATTCACGATTTGAGGATTTGCTTTTCCCCTTAGAGATAAGAGTTATGCAGTTTGGGAGTCTTTTAGACAGACCCACTGAATGGGTACTCCAGTTGCCTCACCCTGCATCCCTGTTCAGCATGGAAGAAGCCAGAGCAGTCTAAGTCCTGATTCCCTATTTGCAATTTGAGTAACCTCTTCAGAGAATGGTGTGATAAGAATAGGAGGTGGGAGTTGGTTAGGCAGTTAGGGTAAAAAGACTCCAAAGAAAAGTAGCCAGTTTCTTAGCTAAAAGTCACAATGTCCTTGGGCCTCTTAGCAACATACTATGTTCCAAGCACCAAAAATGTCGAAAGTATTTGGGAGCTTGTATCTAATCCTTAAAAGATAGGGTTACCTCTTCTGAGGAGGAAATGTTATCAAGTAGCCAAATGCCCCATAAAAAATAAATAAGTAAATCAAAGAAAAAGTACCTGAAGTTTTCAGTAAAAAGTCATGGTGAGATATGGGAGGAGTTGGAGAGGAGGGAGTAAGCATGGATTTGACCAAAACACCTTGTATGCATGTATGAGATTTTCAATAAATTATTTATTTTAAAAACAGAGTTTTGAGTATTACATTTAGGTCTGTGGCTCATTTTTATTTTATTTGGGATATATTAGTAAAGCTTCAATTGTTATCCGATTTACCCAGGACTGTATGCAGAGCCTTTCTCCTTTCTCCTGTGCATGTCTTGGTATCTTATTCGGTAATTAATCAGAGGGAAGTTCTATTTCAGAGAACTCTATTCTGCCCTGTTTGTTTATAAGTCTGTTTTTCAAATCATGTACCATGTTGAGTCACGTATTAAGGTGCCTCCATCTTCATTCATTTGATCATGATTTCTTTGGCTATTTATTATTCAAATGAATTTTTGAAACTTTTTCTGTGAATCCTTGCTGCCATTTTCCCAATAATTAAGTGCTTTTTGTATATATCTACACACTCTGAAAAATGGACAGTGTCTCTAGAAGAAATTCTGAAGACCGTCTTGGAAAAAATTGTGAATATTGTCATTTCTAATGTGCTAAATACTAATTTATTCAAGGATTTTACTATTATAGTCTCCTGCAATAGTACCCCACAAACGGGATATGCACTGTTATTCTTTTCTCTGTCAGTTTGAGTTCCAGAAATTTTTTTCATAAAAATATCAAATTACCTTGCCCAAATTAAATAACTAAGATTGTGAGAACCAATTTTCATCAAAAATTCAAAATCTTACTTATGATTTTATCTTCTCTTTCTTCTACACATTTTTCTTTTCCCTTCAAAAAAGTAATTGAAGCAGGGTATGGTGTGGCACACCTTTAATCCCAACACTCAGGAGTCAGAGGCAGGTAAATCTCTGTGAGACATAGGCCAACCTGATCTATAAACTGATTTTCAAGTCAGCTGTGAGGAAGACCTTCTCTCAAAAAGACCACCCCCACCCCCGGCCTGTAGCAGCAGTGATGTCCAATGCAGGGCCCATGTCAGCTCAATTAAACATGAGTCCAAAAGGAAGGTGATAAATTGGTGGCCAGTCAGCACTAGATTGGGAACCATTTGAGACTGGTTCCTGCTGGGTGAGGGAAAGAATGACTTACATATGACTACTGGATAGGCTGAATAGATTTCAGTGGACACATTTACACTGGAGGACATTTGGGTACAAACACTTGAATGAATAGGACTCAGAATGTATGGCATACATAGGGTTCAGTGGGGAGGTGGGGATGGATGAGGATGGACGAGGGGGTCTGAATGTGAGTGGGAAATATTGTATGAAATTTTGAAAGCTCAATAAAAGAAAGACACCCTCTCCCCCAAGAAAGAGTAATTGGAATGTTTCATAATCCCAGAATTAGAGAATATACTACAGTGCTTGGAGAGATGATTCAGTCAGTAAATGTTGCTGTGTAAGTGCCTGAGTTTAAATTCCTAAAATTCATGTCAATCTGAGTGTAGTAGTGCAAATCTGTAATTCTAGTGCTCCTGTAGAGAAACAGGAGACAGAGACAGGAAAATACACAGAAGCACACAGAGCAGTTACACTGCCATACATAGTAGAAAAACAATAATGACCTTGTCTCAACCAAATCAGAAGACAAAGCATGACACTCAAGAGTGTTCTCTAACATCCAGGTGTTTGCCATGGCACGTGCATGAACCTGGACTCCCACCCTGAGAAACACATGCATTTTATAAATAAATAAATAAATAATAAATAAATAAATAATAATAAAATAAATGGCAATAAGGCACAAGAAAAACAAGACTATTGAAAAGTCAAGGATGTTAACAGAAGGAAAGAGATTGGAAAATGTCAAGGCTGCTGAGTAGAGTTGAATGGGAAATGGCTGCAGTTTTTCACAAGGCTGTGTCAACTGTGAGACACAGAGAACACAGTGTAGAACAGGCCTGTAATCCCAGGACTTTGGTGGCTGTGTCATGAAGATCAGTAGTTAAAGGCAATTCTGGACTATAGAGTGAGACATGGTCTCACAGCATCAAACATAGTTAGAACATGGTCAAGAGCCTAGAATATATGCAAAAATATGTATGATAAATTTCATCACTAAAATATGCAAATCTCCAAATTAGTTGATATTTTGGACCTGAACACTAATAATATTTTTGGAAGAAATAATTAGAAAAACAATGTTAGTCTACAGAATAACCTGGGCAGGCAGGATCTAGTTGCTTAATGAAAGGAACTATGAAAAGTTAAGTTAGAATCAAGATTTTTTTATTACAGGATTTATAACAAGGTGTGATTGCACATTAGATGAGCAGACTGCTGGAACCAAGTGAAGAAAATCTCTGTTTGTTTTAAACCTGAATAAGATATTTCCAAATATGGGTGATGAGATGATGGTGGAACTATCTACAAATATTGTTGCACAGTCGAGGTCACAATTTCAAAATAAAGCTTTTTTCTGCCCTTGAAAAATTTCATTCACGTTTTATTCCTCATTAAGATAAAACCATTCAATCAAATTGTAACTATACAGTAATTAAGAGAGATTAAAACCAGACTTCAGTTTCCATAAGACGAAATATAGCTCCATTAGGAACAAGGATCAATTATGAATATAGTAGAGATAATAGGAGATTCATGGCCTCTGAACAAGATAGCATGCTGGTCAGTGGACAGAATATTATTGAAGGGAAACATCAAGCCTCAGGAAGATAAGGCTTAAATAGTCTTGACAGGAATCTTATTGTGGGTAGGCCAGAGTAAACAAATTATTCTATAGGCAAGGACAGGAATATTTTTCTTAATTGTCTTAGCATAGTTCTTCATAAGCCCAGACTGATGCAAGGACAAAGGACGGATTGCCAATATTGAACTGAAGTTCACAGGAGAATTTAGAGGACCCATTCTAATATTTGGTCAAGTACAGAGCAAGAGAATCTGTATTACCCTTTTAATTAGAAAATCATATTCAATTTTGAAAACCTATTTAATTGACTTGGTCAATTTCAGTTTCTTTCTATTGCATTTTTAAAATATTTTATTTCTTATTTTTATTTTATGTGTATGAGTTTATTGCCTGCATGTAGGTAAGCGCATCCTTGTTATACAATGCCTGCAGAGTACAGAAGAGGCCGTCGGATCCCCTGGAACTAGAGTTACAGACAGTTGTTAGCTGCCATGTCGGTATTTGGATTTGAACTCAGGTCTTCTGCAAGAACAACCAATGTTCTTAACCACTGAGCCATCTCTCCAGGCCCCTCTATTGAATTTTTTTAAAACTGGGTCTCACTGTGAAGCCCTGACTTGCCTGGAACTCATAAAGTTCTGTCTGTATCTCCTTCCAAAGTGCTGGCATTAAATGTGTACACAACTATACCCTTTACTGAAATCTTAATCTGCTTCAATTATATCATTTTAATTATTCTTTTGGAGGGGGGTGTCAAATATAGTCCAAGCTAACTTCAAACTCTGTATGCAACAGAGGATGACTTTGAACTTCAGTCCCCGTAATAACTGTGGGGCTGGTGAGGTGAATCAGTAGATAAGGATGCTTGCTGCCAAGCCTGACACCTTGAGTTCAACACTCAAATCCCACATTGGGGGAGGACAGAACTGACTCCCACAGGCTGTCCTCACAAGGCTGAGATTATACACTAGCAACATCACACTCAATTTATGTGCTGTTGAGGACATGTTGAGGACTATTGTGCTTGCTAGGCAGGCACTGTACAAACTGCGCTACATCCCCAGCTCAGCATCAGCTTCTTATAGTGCCCTGAAGAGAAGCAGATATAAAACCGGAAAAGCAATGTGTAAAGACAAAGTTCAGAATTGATAATATTTGAAAACAGACACAATGTTCTTTGAGGAAACAGCAGAAACAGGAAGGTTTTCTTGTCTTCCTTTTGATCTGTGACTGTGAAGCAAGCTGCAAAAGAGGCTGGCCTTCTTCCTCTGTTGAACAGCTCCATATGACACATGCTCTGCCTACTGCCTAGTAGAAAGAACTGCCACATAGCAGACACCAAGAAGCCCTATTAGTCTCCTGTTCACACTCCATCAGTTCTCTTCATTTTCCAGTCATACTAGAGAAGGACGGTCAACAGAAAATGCAGCTTTCTCTATGTCTCAGTGTTTCATTGCTGATAGTGTGATCAGTCCTCTGTTATGTGGGTTTGCTTTAAATAAATGTGTATACTTTTCTCTTGTTAATTAGTGCTGTGTTTTGAAACTCTTAGTCATGACGAAGTTAAGGAAATAACGCTTTCTTCCTTTACAGTTTTTGGTGAGTACCATGGAGTGCAAACCCTACTACCCAGCTTGAGTCTCTCACAGCAGAGATTCGTTTTTATTTCTCTCCCTCACAATCATAAAAACAACTCTTAAGAGCTTGTCAAAATATGTCGTTTCATGTCATATTTAATGAAATTAGAAAACTATATTTGAAATATAATAACATTTGTAAGACAGTATTTTTATATAATTTTATACATGCCATCAAAATTTTTATCATTATAATAAATTTATCTCACTCATTTCTAGTGTTAGAAATTATAATCCAGAAGTCCATCTCCAAATGAGTTATTGACTATTGACCTAATTAAACTTCATTTAAGTACAATAAAATAAATTTCAAACCCATTCTCTTTATTCAGCAAGACAATAATCTGTGTAATATACTTTCAGTACTTAATACAAACTTATAAAGTGATGTGAGTTATTTCTCAAATAGTACTTAACTAAACTTAACTGTGGTTAGGAAAAAAGTTATTGTCAAGGTTGATGAGGAAACATCTGCGTTAACCCAGCTGTCAATAATTTAGGGATAAATTGAGAAGAAATTGCACCATGTCCAGTGTCAATAAAAGAAAATCCATATTATATAAATCTTCTAAATGCAGCTGATTAATAGATAAAGTATGCTCAAGTGCTTCTCTAATTTGTAAAAGACCACCCTACAACAGACATTCTTATTCATTTAGAAATTAAATTCAAAAGAAGTGGAAAATAAAAATGCAAGGATTAAAAGTGTCACAAGGGAACAAAATGGAAAAGCTACTTATTAGGAAGATGATAATGGTTGCCACTTTGAGGTAACTTACTCCCAGGAATTTTAAAGCCTTTATTAAGTGTTAGCTCACAAAAGACTTCATACATGTTGATTCACTTAATCTTTTCTCCTGGGAACAGTAAAGGTTATAGAGGCATAGATGGAATAGAAATCAGCACTGCAGGTGACTAAAACACAGTGGGTACATAGTGTGACAGGTCATATTTCCCCAAATCAGAGTTTAATTTGGGGTGTATACACACAGGCAACATATATGTATATATTATATATAAACACATATATGCATATATACTTATGCACATACACATGCATATCCATATATTATGTGGATATTTATAAATATGTCTATACATACAACACACACACATACACACACACCACACACACACACACACACACACACACACACACACACACATGTTTCTCCCTAAAGGTCAGCATGTAAGTCTTACTCTAGTATATTTGGGGCGGAAACTGGCAAGAGACTCTGGTAACCACAAAAATTAGAAGTAGATGGGGTAAGAAATTAATGTGTCTCTTGGGCTATTCCATATATTATGTATACACTCAAATATACATATATATATACATATGTACTTACATTTATAAATATGTCTATACATACAACACACACACATACACACACACACCACACACACACACACACACATGTTTCTCCCTAAAGGTCAGCATGTAAGTCTTACTCTAGTAGCTTTGGGGCAGAAAATGGCAAGACACTCTGGTAACCACAAAAATTAGAAGTAGATGGGGTAAGAAATTAATGTGTCTCTTGGGCTATGTTAAATCAGATTTAGAATCAGTAGCTCAAGGTGGACTTCTGTTACCTATCTGAATTCCCACTTCTGGTTATCTTTCTATTGCTATGATAAATACACTAACCAGATTTATATCATCTTACTCTTAGAATTGACCATGGAGGGAAACCAGGGCACAAACTCTGGGCAGGAACTGAAGTACAGACCATGAAAGAGCGGTGCTTATTGGCTTGCTCCCCTAGCTCATACTCAGCCTGCTTTCTTATACAGCACAGGATCACCTGCTCAGGGGTGACACCATCCACAATGGATTGGAGCATCCCACAACACTCAACAATCAAGAAAATATCCCACAGACACAACCACAGGCCAATCCAGGGGAGGAAACACCTCAGTTTCTCAATTGAGGGTCCCTCCACCTAGGTGTGCCAAGTTGACAGCTGAAGCTATCCAGAACAACTGGAAAAAAGAGCTTTGGACAGCTTCTTGGAGCCAGCAGCTTGTCTGGGTAAATTTGGCTGCTGTGCCCTCTGTGCCTTGAAATCCCCAGCCTCATTCACCATCCCAGCTCCCCCACCCCATCTCTCCTTCTAGCAGGGGGTCTAGTACATATCCTGTCTTGGCGCTCCAGACCTCTGGACTGACCTCTTGGTCCAAACTCTCCACTGATTCCTGATCGTTTGCATCCCAAACAATCCAATTCCTCCCGCTCCCCCCGCCCCGACCTTTTGCATCTCTGGGCAACCCAGCCCCACAGCTTCCTCAAGACAGCAGCTTGCCTGGGTAAGTTTGGTTGTGTCCATTGCACCTTGACTCCCCCAGTCTCTTTTACCCTTCCAGCTCCCGGACCCCATCTCTCTTCCTAACAGGAGCACTGGCCCATCTCTTTTCCTGACACCTCAGACCCATGGACTGACCTCTTAGCACAGACTCCCCGCTGCTTCCTGATCCTCCGTGTCCAGACCAACCCAATTCCTCCCTGTAGTCCCCAGGATCCCTCTGGCCTCTTCTCATCCCCACCTCTTTTTGCATCCCTGAGGCCAGCATCTTTCCTGGGCCCTGCACCCAGGACAGCCCAGCCCTCAAATTCCTGAGGCCAACATCGGTCCAAGAGTGATCCAGACCTTAGGGGATAGCCCAAGAGCATCTGATCCTCATCCAACTTGGGTCTCTGTGGGAACTCTTGAGCAGCAAATTTGGCAACTCCAATATAAAATGAAAAGCGAGAACCTGAAGCCTAGACAAAACCAGCTTTTAATGCCCAACAAGTAAAGCACAAAGGCACATAAAGTTTACCCAAAAAAAAGCACACCTAAACTCAACAATGAAAGGCTTGAGTCTCACACAAAAATCAGAATCCGAAAAAGTAATCCACATGTCAAAGTCAAAGACAAAATATAATAACATGAAAAATCAAAATCGTATATTGCCACCAAGTACCATCAGTCATCTAGAGGAGTACAATGAGAACCCCTAGAGATAACAGAGGACATGCAGTTCAAAAGAACTATTATAAACATGATAAAAGAATTCAGTGAATTTAAAGAACACAGAAAGAAATCAAAGAACTGAAAGAAGATAGGGATAAACTGAATGAATTCAGAAGTGGGTTAAAAATATTCTAGAATACTCAGGCTGAAATGAAAAAGGAAGTGAAACACTCAGTAAGCCAATTAGAAACAACAGGAGAAAGTCTCACCAATAGGATGAATGTAATGGAAAACAGAATCTCAAGACTGGAGGAAAAAATGGACTAATTAGACCACTCAAGCAAAGATTATGAAAATTTAAGAAAACAGAAGAATGGAATACGCAGGAATTATGTGACACTACAAAAAGGCCAAACATGAATAATAGGCACACAGAAAGGAGAAGAATCTCAGGATAATGGTATGGACCAGATCTTCAACAAGATTGTAGAAGAAAATTTCCCCAAATTGAAGAAAGACATGCCAATACAAATACAACAAGCATATAGAGCACCAAATAGACAGTACTAGAAAAGAAACTCTACACTGCACATCATAGTAAAAACAGTAAACGTACAGAACATGAGAGAATATTGAAATCTGCGATAGAAAAACAACAAATCACATATGAAAGAAAGCCCATCAGAACTACAGCTGACTTAGTGCAAACTATGAAAGCCAGAGAGCCTGGATCAAAGTACTCCCGGGTTTAAATGACATTAGATGCCAACCCAGATTATTTTACTCAGCCAAAATGTCTATTATAGTCGAAGGGGAAAGAAAAATCTTCCATGACATAAATAGGCTGAAAGAATTCATGTCGATAAAACAAACCATTCAGAGAGTTTTTGAAGCAATACAGAGAGCTGAAGAAAGGAATAACGAGCCTGGACCAAAGTACTCCCAGGTTTAAATGACATTAGATGCCAACCCAGATTATTTTACTCAGCCAAAATGTCTATTATAGTCGAAGGGGAAAGAAAAATCTTCCATGACATAAATAGGCTGAAAGAATTCATGTCCATAAAACAAACCATTCAGAGAGTTTTTGAAGCAATACAGAGAGCTGAAGAAAGGAATAACTATACCCAAGCAGTTACAGAAAGAAACCTAAAGAAGGTATAACTATGAAAATGCACAGCTACACCAAGAATTTGAACTGGAATCAAACTGACAAGAATCAACACACATAATTCATTAATAACTTTAAATATCAATGGACTGAACTCCCCAGTCAAAAGGCACAGGCTACTTACATGGAATATGAAACAAAACCCATCTTTTATTGTCTGAAAGAAACTCATCTCACATTAAAAGACAGGCACTACCTTAAGATGAAAGGATGGAAAAAAATATATCAAGCGAATAGTACTAAGAAAAAAGTAGGCCTTGCAATTCTAATATCTGATAAAATAGACTTTAAACTGAAACTAATCAGAAGAGATAAAGATAGCCACTTCATTCTGATCAAAGGAACAATTGACCA
Source organism: Nannospalax galili (assembly GCF_000622305.1). Lineage (NCBI taxonomy): Eukaryota > Metazoa > Chordata > Mammalia > Rodentia > Spalacidae > Nannospalax > Nannospalax galili. The sequence goes on from NW_008359075.1 coordinate 2,282,711, forward strand.
AGAAGATATTGCAATCATGAGCATATATTCACCAAACTCTGGTGAAGCCAAATTCATAAAATCAGTACTATAGGACTTTAAGACTGAGATTAATCCCAACTCATTTAATACTGGGGGACTTCAATACCCCATTGTGTCCATTAGATAGGTCAACAGGACAGAGAATTAACAGAGAAATATCTGAATTAAACAATACCATACTTTAAATGGGCCTCACAGACATCTACTGAATATTCCACCCAAGCACCAAAGAATATACTTTCTGTTCAGTGCCCCATGGAACTTTCTCCAAAATTGACCATATACTTGGGCACAAAACAGACCTTAACAAATACAAAAAGATTGAAATAATTCCATGCATTCTATCAGACCACAATGCAATAAAGCTTACAATCAACACTGGAAGAAACCCTAGCAAATACATGAACACATGGAGATTAAACAACACATTTCTGAATGATGAATGGATCAAAGGAGAAATTAAGAAAGAAATAAAAGTATTGCTGGAACTAAATGAAAAGGACAATACAACACAACAAAATCTCTGGGACACATTGAAAGCAGTCCTTAGACCTAGACACATATTTCTTGATCTGCTATGTATAATTTGTCAGTAGGTTGTAAGAGTAATATGGTTCCCTCTGGTTTTCAAAACTAGCTAGGCATTATTCATCTCTCCAACTCTCTCACCCCTCCACCATGGTTTTTCCACTTAAGGTGGCCCCATCCCCCCTTCTCCCTTAATAACACCCTTCTCCTACTGTCCGAAAGAATCAACTAATCCAAGTGCTGGTTCTTTGAAAAGATAAACAAAATTGACAGACTGCTAGCCCAGTTAACCAAAAGAAATAAAGAGAACCTCCAAATCAACAAAACAGAAAGGACAGGGGAAACATCACAAAAAATTACCAAAAGATCCAGAACTTTATGAGGGAATACTTTAAAAATCTATACTCTACTAAATTTCAAAACGTAAAGGAAATGGACAGGTATATAAAAGCATGGGAACCACATAAACTAAACCAAGAAGAGATCAACAGCTAACAGACACATAACACATAAGGAAATTAAAACAGTAATAAAAAACCGCCCTACTAAAAAAAGACCAGAACCAGAAGGATTTACAGTAAAATTCTACCAGACATTAAGGAAGATCTACAGCCAATACCACTTAATTTATTCAAAAAGATAGAAATGGAAGGAGAACTTCCAAATCCCTTCTATGAAACCAGTATCACTCTAATACCAAAGCCAGGTAAAAATATAACCAAAACAGAAAACTATAGACCCATATCCTTAATGAACATAGATGCAAAAATTCTCAACAAAATACTTGCAAACTGCATACAGACACACAACAGGAAGATCATCCACAATGATCAAGTTGGCTTTATTCCAGAGATGCAGGGAGGGTTCAATATGCATAAATCAATAAACAACATAAATCGTGTAAATGGACTCAAATACAAGAACCACAAGGTCATCCCAGCAGATGCAGAGAAGGCCTATGACAAAATTCAACATACATTTATGATCAAAGTCCTAGAGGGAATTGGGCTACAGGGAACACACCTCAACATAATTAAACCATATACAACAAACCCACAGCCAACATCATTCTAAATGGAGAAAAACTGGAAGCATTCCCATTGAAATCAGGAACCAGGTAAGGCTGTCCACTATCTCTACTCTTTTTTAACATAGTGCTTGAAACTCTTGCAAGAGCAATAAGACAAGATAAGGTAATTAAAGGAGTAATAACTGGAAAAGAAGAGATCAAATTATCCCATTTTGCAGATGATAGGTTATAATACCTAAGAAATGCCAAAAATTCCACCAGAAAATTACTTGAAAGTATTAACATGTTCAGTAAAGTGGTAAGTTACAAAGTTAGTCTACAAAAATCTGTAGCCTCTCTATATACAAATAATAAGTAATCAGAGAAAGAGTACATGGAAACACTCCTTTTACTGTAGCTGAAAAAAAAAAAACCTTGGAATAAACCTGACCAAATACATTGAAGACCTCTACAATCAAAACTTTAAATTTTTAAATAAAGAGATTGAAGAAGACATCAGAAGATGGAAGCTCCTCCCATACTCATGGATTGGAAGAATTAATATTATGAAAATGGCCATCCTAGCAAAAGCCATTTATAGATTCAATGCAATGCCAATCAAAATCCCCATGACATTCTTCACCGAGTTGGAAAAAAAATCCTAAGATACATATGGAAGCACAAAAGACCTCAGATAGCCAAAGCAACCCTGAGCACTAAAATCAATGCTGGGGGGATTTACTATACCAGGCTTTAAACTGTATTACATAGCTATGGTCATAAAAACAACATGGTACTGGCCCAGAAATAGACCTGCATATTAGTGGAACAAAAGTTAAGACCAAAATATGAGTACATGCAATTTCAGCCACCTGATATTTGACAAAGGGTCGAAGAATATTCACTGATGGGAAGATAGCATGTTCAGCAAATGGTGCTGGCATAACTGGATCTCTACCTGTAGAAGAATGAATTAAATCCCTATCTTTCACCTTGCTCAAAAGTCAACTCCAAATGGATCAAAGACCTCAATATGAAGCCTGAAACTCTGAAACTATTAGAAGAAAACATTGGCAATAACCTGCAAGATCTACAAGATATAGGTGTAGGAAAGGATTTTCTAAACCAGACATCAATTGCTTAAGAAACAAGTTCAAGAATCAACAAATGGGACCTCATTAAACTAAAAAGCTTCTGTAGATCAAAAGAAGTAACCAAGGAGGTGAAGAGAAACCCCACAGAACGGGATAAAATCATCACCAGCAACACATCTGACAGATGTTTAACATCCAGAATACGTAATGAACTCAAAAAAAAAAAAATCAGTAAAGGAAGCAACCCAAATGATAGATGGACTAAGGAGCTGAACAGAGAGTCGTCAAGAGAAGAAATAAATATGGCTAAGAAGCATCTTAAAAGGTGTTCAACATCATTAGTAATTAATAAAATGCAAATTAAAACCACTTTGAGATTTCATCTTACCCTAGTCAGACCGTCTAAGGTCAAGAGAACAAATGATACCAAATATTGCAGAGGATTGGGGGAAAGGGGAACACTCATTCAGTGCTGGTGGGATTGAAAACTCATTCAACTCCTATGGAAAGCACTATGGAGAATTCTTAAAAACCTAGAAATGAACCTACCACGTGCTTGGATTAAAGGCCTGCCCCACCACGCCCGGCTAGATCATTTTTAAATGTTAAAACCTCATTCAATTTTATGTGTTACAGGGTTTATACTGAGTTCAATATAGTATAACTGCATTAATTCAACCGTGAGCCTAAAAATTTACAGGCAATTTTAAAAGAGATGCATCTTTGCTCTGGAAATTGTTATTAAATATGGTAATGCTGTAATGAAATGCTTCTTCTAATCATGTGGTTATTAAATAAATAATAAAAACAGAAGAGCTCAGAATCAGTTCTCTTTCATTGAGATCATTAGCTCCCAGTCCAAAGGCTGGTAGCAAAAAAGATTTAGATTTGGACTCCAGAGATAATTAGAATTAGAAAACCCTCTGCCAAGATGGTTTGTGCAAAGAAAAATTGGGATTCTACAATGCTTATAAGTATTAAAAAGCATAAATGCACAATGGAATTTAAAAGTAGAGTATTAAGACCCTGCAGAGCTGAGCTGAGACCAGTGTGCTTGTAGTACATTCTGCAATTCACTTTGAAGTCAACTGGTTGCTGAAGAATCTACCTAACTAATACATGTGTTAACTAAACTGCTCTAGGAGAAGGTGTAGATTCTCTGTGGGTGGTAACTTCTCTTGTACTCTTCTTACAAGGAACTTTGTACCTTAGAAACAGCTGTTAGTTCCTACTAAAATTACCTCAGACCTCTGAGATTGTTTGTATAATCTTGCTTAATTCCACCCTAAAAGAACATAATCTCCCACACCTTTGATTTATTTATGTGTTGAGTGTTCCCAGGTTTTAAGAAATGAACAGAATTGTTTGATTATTTCTCATAACACAGTAATGTCTACTTCTGTCCATTCATAAGTTCATTCTTCGCAGCCGAATAAAATTTCTTTGTACACATATACCTCATTTTCGTTATCCATTCATCTGTTAATGGACCTCTAGTCTGGCTCCATAGCTTGGCTATTGTAAGTAGTTCAACAAGAAATGTGGATATGCAAGTGTCTCTATAGCATGCTCACTTAGAGTCTTTGAATATATAACCAGAAATGATAGAGATGTATGTTACTAGTAACTGTTTTACTATTGGTCACTTTTAAGTTCTGTATTATGATTGCCCTGTTTGAATATTGAAATAGCATATTACAGCAATTCATCTACTTGATGAGAGGAACCGTGCTTTCCTGTCAAGGCCACATTGAAAGACAAGAGCATGAACAGTACAATGCCTATAGTTAAGCAATATTAATGTTTTCAATTTCTATCACTTAATTATATTTAAAAATGTAGTAGGGTTGGGTGGAAGATAGGGGCTATTGATATCATCCATCTGAAATACTCAAGTTAGAAGAAATCATTAGACTCTGCTGAAGTAAGAAAGCTGGTACTTTCTGAAGTCAAGATTTAAGTCCACATTGCTCACTCTGATGTTTGTAAACACTTCACAATGCTATAAACAGAAGCCATTGTGAGACTACTCTTGGTAACTTCTGAGTTTAGTACAAAAATAACTAAATTAAAACACAATGCGTTTATCACCTTGTTGAGTATAGGGAACTTACAACTGCAAAGGATTTAATTAAAAGTTGATGATTTAATAGGCAGCTTCCATCTATTGCTTACTCTGGAGGGTGAGATTCAATTTAAAACGGAATCCAAATTTCATTTTGGAACAACATCCTTGTCATCAGCTGGCAGAAAATGTCTCAAAGGAACAAGAAATGTCCCAGAGTAGAGAGCAATTGACTCAGACAGTCAAGAGCAGCGAAATCTTAAATGATGAAGCTTTTATGAACTACTTTGGTACTAAAAAGGACTAGGCATCCAGCTGATAATATTTAATTCCATGTTTTTACGTACTATCACGTTCCAGTTCATGTTAAGGCATGTAGTTTATAGCTATATTTAAAAATAACATCATGTTATCTGTGCAGCAAAATATTAGTTAATAATAGTTGTAAAACTAAAAGTCTTGTGTAATTTCTTATTAGTTGCAGTTGGGGAGTAAGAAAGAATGACTATATCATTGTTTAGTAGAAAATGAAATATCTCACTATATCATGATGTTAGGAATCCAAGTAAGTGTCAGAAATGTTCTCACCTTTGAAAATCCTTTCTTCCCCTAGCATTTTCTTTATCTATGGGCAAAGGCCCTCCACATTCTCTTCCTTTGTCTTTTTGACATTGGTACACAGCTGTGGTATCTTCATTCCAGTAACTTGGTCTAACAGACATTGACAACATTTACCATCCCTGTAGCTGATTCTGAATCTTTCCAAGTCATGAAAATGAAAATGAAAAGAATCATACGAAGTTAGGTATGGAGCTGGTTCAGTGGATAAGAACACAGGTTGCTTTTGTAGAGGACTAAGGTTTGATTCCCACTACCCACAGGGTGGCTAACAACCATGCTTACAACATCTGTGCACTTACATACATGAAGTATGAAAAATAATAGATAAAATATAAAAAAGAAAGGTACCAAATTAGTACTTGTGTATTTTCATTTGCTGATGCATATTTACAACACAGCTTTATCCTTAATTGCATATAATGAAAGCATTGTTAACAAAATTTTAACACAGAAGCTTTGTTTTCCTTGTGATTCAATTAAACAAGAATTATACAAGAATTAAAAAATGTTGATTTTCTGCAAATGAGAAGTGTATTTGTTGATTGTATTGCTGGAGAAATGTACATGTTATATTACCTGCCATGGCTTAAGAAAAAAAATTTGTCTTTTTTGAGACAGGGTCTCCTTGTAGCCCCAGCTGTCCTGGAACTCACTATGTAGACCAGGCTGGCCTCCAACTCACAGAGATCCTCCTGCCTCTGCCTCTGAAGTGCTAGGATTAAAGGCGTGCGCCACCAAGAAAATTTTTTTTTTCAAAGAAGGCAATGAAATTGCCTTGCTTAGGAATGTTTGTTGGATTATGGACTGCCAGGCCGTGCTTACCCTTAGCAGCTTCTTTTGACAGCCATCATGAAGGAAAGGAAAGCCCTCTACTGAGACCTTCACTCTCTGACTCTCTAAGAGAATCCCTGAGTGCCTGGATTTCTGGAGAATAGCAAGTATTCATTCTTACTCTGCACAGGAAATTTACATGCTCAGACTGTAGGACAGGAGGAAATTACCAACCATCTGGGCACAACTCAACTAGATGTGTCTCTCTTCCTCACTTCACCCATGTCCTCTGACTCTCATATTCCTACTCCAAAATATTGGACCTCCTTCCCCTGCTACCTAGGAATCAGGGATAGCCTGGATGTAGGCCAGTGCTGTGAAATGCTCATCAACCAAGTAATATAAAATGTTCCCCTTCCTCTTAGGGCTGTAAAAAGGGACTATTCCTTTGTCTCTTGAACTTGAACTCTCCTTAGAGTCCCCAGAAGTCATGTTGATATCTGTCTGTTTGTCCATGAAGCTATTAATAACTTTTCTAATAAATCTTTTATCTGAAAAGGACAAGCCATCCCAGAGTCCACATAGAACCCCAAACCTGAAACCTTTCGATTTTCATTTCAGAAGCCTGCATAATCATTCATAATGTGTAAGAAATTTCCCAGAAAGAATCCCTACATCCTGAGGTGAGTTTTCTGCAAGACTGAAATGACTATGGAGAGTTTGGTTGCAGATCCATAGCCTAGTCACAAATTATCCAGGGTCATCTTTAATCCCATAAATAACCACACCTTGCCTACCTCTGTTTCTGAATTAACATTCTTGTGACTAATAAAACATATTAACTTAGCAGATCACCAGATCCCACACCAATCAAAAAGTTAGGAATGTAATAAGACAGCACAGGAGACCTATAGTAGAAATAGCCCCCCACCCCTTGCTGTGACTTGCCTACTGAATGCATCCACCAATGAATTTGAAATGTGCCATGATTTATGACTTTTACTATAAAAATGTAACGTTACTGTTATCACACTGGGAAATGGATTTGGGGTAACCTGAATCTGTGTTCCCAGGCCATGGCCACTCATATTTGGCTCCAGAATAAACTATTTCTTATCTCCTTTGAGGTGAAAGTTATGCTTTTATGCTGACAATAGTTTGCTGTGTTGGGCGATACCTGTGATGCTTGCTGTTATTCTTTGGGCTAGATTGTTGCTTGCAATGTTGAAAATCAATATTCATTCATTCTATTAAGACTTTAGATTTCCAAAATTTCAATGAGTTAATCAGTCTGAATGAGGAATCTTTGCATGTGTGTAATCATGAAGCTAGATAGATGTTTAGATGTCATTCTCATTGAACTAGGTTTAAATTGGCTTAGTGTTGTTCTTAAAATTCAATAGCTGCTTCCAGGGCCAGGCCTAACAAGTTAAGACCCAGATGCAAGTTTCAGAGTTCCACATTGTGTATACTAAGAACATCTCAAAAAAACAGATGACCTTTCAATGCCACCGATTTTGCTTTCTCCTAAAAAAGAGAAAGATTTTATCCTTGCAGGATAAATCAAACCAATAGCTATAGAAATGTTCAGAAAGAATATATGAATAAGCTTCCAGAAAGAGCTACTGAATCAAATAACCCTGAGTTCAAGACTTGCTTCCACAGCTTAGAAGCAGTGGGCCCTTGGATAAAGACCGATAGTATATAGTTCCATTTCTATTAATTGCACTGTCTATTCTGAATGTTAACATTTATTACACACTCCTGTTCATATCTCTACACAGAGTGAATTGTATGCATTTTCTTATTTACTCCATTTAATGGTTCTATAGTACATGAATTCATTTTTTGTTTTTAGTAGACGAAATTGTGATTTCAGAAATTATATCAATAAAAGAAAATCCTGAGACAGAATTAAAAAGTAAAACATTATAACATATGATATATAATTGAATCATAGCTGGTGATTGATAAATACCAGTTTAGAAAATTAATTTTCATTTTTCAATTCCTTAAAACTCTTGCACATCTAGAAGTCAATACATGATATAGTTAACTGACCTGTGCTCAGGGATGTGATAATTACATTTAATTCCAGTTTTGAAGAGCCAAAAGTGTTTTCTTTTGGGGGTATTGTCATAGAGAGAGGAGGCTCAGCAGTTAAGAGCACTTACTATTCTTTCAGAGAACCTGGGTTTGGTTCCCCAAATTCACATATCAGGTCACAATTATCTGTAACCCCAGTGACGTACTTCCTCTACACCTTCCTTAACCTCCAAAAACAGTGCCACAAAATGGAGACGAAATGTCCAAATACCTGAAACCTTTGGGGGATGTTCATATTCAAACCACCAGACATCCACACATATATGCATTAAAAACAATTAAAAGAAAAAAAATATCTTTAAAGAGCCAAACATACTTTATAATACTGCATATTTATCAAGTTGATTTCATTCAAAATGCCTGTTGATAATCTATGGTCTGCTATATAGGAAACTGAATAATGTGTAGCACAGAGTTGCTTACGCTTATCAACTTATTTCAAGCAAGATTAATAGAAAACAAAAGAAACGAGTAAAATAAACAATCAGGACTGTGTGATAGTCATAGGAAGAAATTTCTACTTTAGATATTTCGCAAAGAAAGACCTCAGTTGAGAAATGTATTATTAATTTACTTAATTTGTGTAGCCAAATATCACAGACTGGGTGATTGACCCAACAGAAATATCTTGACAATATTTTTGGAAGCTGCAAGTCCATGTGGGCTTGCATAGTTTGTTTCTTTCAATGGTTGTGGGGATTACGACCTGCCTAGCTTCTGGTGGTAGTCCAGAATTAGGAAGGAATTAGGAATTTAGGAAGTCCTTGGCTTATAAATAGAATTCTCCTTGTATATTCAACCTCTTCCTCCTGTACTTATCTACCTGTTCAATTATCCTTTTTATAAAGACATCAGTCATACTGACTTAAAGTTCATTTTAATTTGATCATCATCAGTGATCCTGTATCTAGCTATTATCACATTCATTTGTACTGTGAATCAAGACTTGAACACCGTTGCAAGGTCACAATACAATCTATTCAAGAGAATGAATGTATTAGTTACTTTTCTGTTTGTTTGATAAAACACCATGACCAAGGCAACTTGTAGACGGAAGAGTTCATTTGACTTGTGATTCAGAGGCTGAGTCTATAATGGCAAGGGAGGCATGAAGGTAGAGGTTGAACAAGTAGTGAGAAACTGGAAGTCTGACAAGGCTTAAGAACTCTCAAAGCCCACCCCAGTCGCATGCTTCCTAAAACCTCCCAAAACAGTACCACTCACTGGGGACAAAATGTCCAAAAACTTAGAGCCTATGGGAGACTTTCTTATCAAGACATCCACAATGAGGTTGAAATATATAGTAAAGAACAAATACTCGACCAGTAATGAATGAACATGGATGATAGAAGAGAACAAGAAGGGAACTAAAATTATTCACCACAAACCTATGTACCATAATAATCAAAGTATACCAACAATAAACCCAAACTAGACTTTACCAACATGGCTATCAGCAGAGGAATCAATATGCTCTGCATAGTAACATAATAGTAAACTATGTGGCAAATGTTTGCAAATGACAGATCGTGTATCACATATGTACCACTGAACGTTTTTAAAACTAAGGTTTTTTTTTGGAACACACTCAAAATAGTCATTCATGTATGAATTATCTGTGGCTGTTGTCACTTTCCAACAGAGTAGTCCAGTTGTAGCAGAGGCGGCATGACTGACTCAACTGGAAACACACACATTGCTTCCTTCTTAACAAGAATGTGTGTTGACCCCTAGTAAAGAGAGTTCCTGTACAATTACACATAGGGACATATATGCATCTCACAGACTTAATTTCATGCTAAAAATGTTAAGCACAGAGGATTGTATAATGTAGGCCCTGTTATACAAAGTAAATCAAGCAAATGTAATCTGTGTGGGTACACATCAGCATAGAAATTATCATTGCTGGTCTATAATGACTAGAAAGGCAGGCTTAATGTGGAATGTGGTAGCTGAGGGGAGAAGCAGGAACCTAGGATATCAATGGAATGCTGTTTCTTTATTTTATGTTGGCTACATTAAGGAGACTTCAATTTAGGTGTGTAAGAATTCTTGGAGATTTGATGATCTACTCCATTTTCTGTATTTATATGTACTTATATACATATTTATATTACATTAAAAAATTAATCCATATTAAAATAATAAATAAAAATTACAAGCTTTATTCTTGAAACTTAAAATAGCTTGTCCTGGGTTATATAAAAAATTTTGATATGGTAAAATTGAAATTTTAATTTGTGTAATTACTTTAATCAATTCAGAGCTCTATTAAAGTTCTTCCTACAATGATAGACATATTCTATTATACCCATTCCAATTCAGTACCCACAAGCTGTATGTGTCTATTGAACACTTGAAAATTCATTGGTGTGAATTAGCAACTGAATTTTTAGATTTTATTTAGTTTTAATTAGCTAATCATCTTAATTTGTTCAGTTTTTACCCATTGAAATTTAATTAGTTTATTTTTGCCTCGTGTGGGTATTGGAAGGCATGGCTCTCTTTCTTACATGGCACAGCCCTCCACCTCTCCATCCTTTCACCTCTACCCCTTGACCCAGCCCATATTGTTTCTCATGCTGGGTAATATCAATAAAAAGTTTAAAAACCTACCATATCTCTCCTACTCCAAACTGTGTGCAGCTAATATTTTTAGGTTGTCTAAATGGTTTTTCTTGTACAAGTTTCATTTGGCAGAGTATAAACTGACTAGGAAAGAGCATCGATTTAACAACTCTGCAGGTTTATTAGATGACACACTTGACTTTAAGATTGTCTTACCTATTACAACTTTATAAAGCTTTTTAACAGAGTGTTGTTTTAATACCATATACAAGAAAAGATATAGGAAGTAGAAAAAATTACTTTCTGAATCAGTCGTGCCCTCAATTGCAGCAGTGTTAATTTGAGACATCTTCTTTCTGGTGCTAAGAAAATAACAGCTATTGTATATTGAAAATGAAGTTTATAGTGTTAAGAATGACAAAATCAATTGAAAATTCTCAGCTTTAAGTGGGTAATATACCTCAAATACACCATTTAGGGGCAGTTTTAAGCTATTTTAATGGCATTGTAGGTATTTCAAATCTTCAAATCACACAGAGTAATCATAAAACAGTTCATTTAAAGACCATTTCTAATACAGACACAAATATTTTTAAAAAATAAAGAAAATGAGCCATTCCAACTTGACAAAGATGTAATATTCAGGTTATAATGGGGGTTTACTTCTTTGAAGTTGTCAGTTAAAAGACGTACCACATATGGAAGAGTTTTCAGCAAATGTAAAAAGCTTTGATTAAGCGAGTATATTAGTTAATGCTTGCTGAAATCCAAACCAAGAACAATCAAAGTTACTTTTGGAATACTATGTTTTGTTTGTGAGATTAAATGTGCATAAAATAAAGCCAACATAACCCATGATACATCTAAATAATTGGCTCTTATTCCTTATGTTGTTTAAAAAGACAACAATGACATATAATATAGATTGGAACTTCTTTGACTCAAATTCCAAAATATTTAGATATCATTTAGGGAAAGAGAATTAAAATGTTGCTCTCTGATTTGTTCTTAAACTTTTCGTATTGTGCATACGTTTTAAAACATCAGTTATTTCTGTAATGCTCATTACAGCTGAAAACTGTGTGCTATGATGAATTCAGTATATACAATTTCTTGAACTTTGTGTTTGTGGAGTATATGCATTTGTACATATGCATTCTGGTACCTATACCAATGAATTCATGTGTGGAGAGCAGATGAAGATATGGGATATCCTCTATCTGGTTCTGCCTTATTCCCTGGAGACAGAATCTCTCACTGAACCCGGAGCTCAAAATTTTTCATCTAGTTTGGTGGCCAGCAAGCCACACTGATAATTTCATCTCTCATCCTCCTGGCTCTGGGGTTACCAGTATGCACAGCCATACCCAGTTTGTTAAATGGGTACCTGGAATAGGGATCCAAACCTAGGTTCTTATGCTCACTGAGTATGCATATGCCCACTGAGCAATCTCCTCAACCTAGTATATTGGCCACAATATACTAACAACAACAAGATATTGGGAAGTGTGTGCTCATTTTTACTCTTGGGATCACATGTGCATGGCAATGCTTTCTCACTGATAGTGAGTTGTATATTTCAAGGTGTTAGAAAATTAAGGAATGGCTAAATGACCTATGTCAAGACATTCTAAGAATATGTTCAGCTTTTTGATGAAGAACCACTTCTGAGACAAGTTGAAGCACTTTCTATCATCAGCTTTTAATTCTTTAAGCACACTTAAGTTGAATAGATTTGGTTTGAGGGGATACTACTATATAGTCCATTACTGAAAAAATTAGTGATGGATTATCAGAGGAGTCTTTCATTTTTTTTCTGACATGAGTAAGGTACCATGATAAACTATCCAAACATTGCTAGTGAACAATGCTATTGGAGCAAATATGCATGCCATGTGTATATGAGAGTACAAGACTCATAGAATAAAAGAATTAGATTCTAGGATTATTTGGTGATGTAGCCTTTTATATTTTCCTAGAGCTATCAAAGAACAGGGGTTCCACACAGTGTAATCTCTACTTTACTCTTTATTACAGGAAGTATCAAAATAGAAAGGGAAATTCTGATAGATTCCTGTTTCTTATATGAATCAGTAAGGTTTTTTTTGGTTTGGGTAATCAGTTTTATTCAAGTATGAGGACATATGTTGAATCCTGTTTCTTGTATGAATCAGTAAGGTTTTTTTGGTTTGGGTAATCAGTTTTATTCAAGTATGAGGACATATGTTGAAATTCATGACTCAAACAAGTCAGGAAACTGTTTTAAGGAAGATTCTTTTGAAATGAGATAGTTAAAGATGGATGGCAAATTTAAATATTCCAGAAGGCAGTTCATTGAAGCTGTGTTGTATATTATAGAGTACTATAGAGAGCCATGCACACTGTGTTGCATGTTGTGTGGCTCAGTCTAGACTAGAGATATTTGCCTTGATATTTAAGTCTGAGGTGTCCACCATAAGGCTCCTGTGTTTAAGTACCTGGTCCTCAGAAGGTGGTGCTCCTTTGTGTGATTGTGGAGTCTTTGGAACACGAGATAAAGGTATCAGAAGTAGGATACTGGGTTGTTCTTTGAAGGTTGGACATACTATTGATTTCACCTGCAACTTCTACCTGCTGCCATGTTGTGAGGAGCCCCAGCCTTGGGCCCCAAAATCCATGAACACCATTATGGCTCCCTGGTAAAGATGTATTTATTTCTTTAAAACTCTGACTTAAATGAGCCTCTCCTCCTTTAAATGACTCTGTCAGGCAGTCTATCTCAGCAATGAGTAAAGTAACCAATGCACACTGATGTCAGAGAGATGACTTCTTTGGTATTTTCATCACATGAACTGCCCAATTTGCTCCCAACTTTGGGACCATGATCTCTTCAAATTTCACTCTTATCTGTTCTCTGTTGAACACAATGAAAAGTGTTTCTGAAATACGGTCTCTTTTGTTTGAATATATTTTTAAAGATTCCATGAGTTTCATTATGTCATCTTCCCAGATGATTTGCTGTGTTCGTCTCCCCGTCTCACTGAATTCTCCTGTCTTCCCCAGTGGCTTCTCTCCTGTTCCCATGTCAAATGTACCCCATTGCTTTCCCACTGAACAAGATCTCTTCTGTCCCTATTAAGATCACTTCTTAATTTCATGACATACACATGACCTATACACACACACACACACACACACACACACACACACACACACACATACACACACGAATACATGCAGTTCAATGTGCTTCACATATGGGAGAAAATGTAGATTCTGAGTCTGACTTACTACACATAACATAATGATTTCTAGTTGCATCCCTTTTCCTGAAAATGTCGTGATTTTATTTTTCTTAATGGCTGATTCAAATTCTATGTTTACATATACCACATTTCCCTTATGTATTCTCCTATGATGGACATCTATGCTGGTTTCACTTCTTAATTATTGTGGATAGTACTACAGTATACATACATGTGAATGTTCTCCATGTGAGGAATTAGAGTCCTTGTGGATGCATACCCAGGGGAGCTGTAGCTGGGACTTAAGGTAGTTTTGCTTTTAGTTATTTTATTTTGTGATAAACCTCCACACTGGTTTCTTTCCTGGATGTACCAGTTAATTGTTCCACTTGCCGTGCATAAGGATTCTTTCCATACCTTCCTGATCTCTTCTCTATACTGAGTATTTTGAGCACACAATGTTTTTTATGCTTTATTTTGGTCAAATTATTCTGTAAATGTTACATTATCCCTTCAGAATAAATTAAAAACTCACATGCTGAACATTAAAAGTGAAGTATTTTTTATCTGTTACATGTAAAAGTTACAGATAATTATGTATGTTATATTTTGCTTATTTCCATCTTCTCTTTACCCAGAAGTCCAGGAGTCGCCACACAGTATTTGTTTGTGCCCTTTCATAATGCTTGGTACAGCTTGAAAATCACAGGAACAATCAATAAAACCTCACTGATAGTAATATGTCCACAGAGAAAAACAGGAATAGAACATCACTCCCAGTACCCTGCGGGCTGCATTTGTGAGAACCTGTTGGAGATAGCTTGGCCCAGTAGAGAAATCATGACAAACATGAAGTATTTCAACTGTGCAGAAAAACCTTAGCCCCTTTTTGCTGATGGAGCCATAAATTATTTACATAGCCATCATATAACAACTTATTGACTTCAAGATTGTAAAGTACCCTATTAATGTTTTAAGCATTTCCCTTTATTTTAACACAAGTGAATTATTTAGGCAATGTTAAAGTGTTTTATGCTTTGACTAATGAGTAGAGAAAGTGTATATCATATCTTATTTTAATTGGCTGTTTACCTTGTCCTGTGGAAATCATACATTTATTATTTCAGACATAATTAACTATGCACATACTCCCTGATGGAACTGTATGCCATTTTTACACCCAGTCCAGTCATTAAGAAACATAACTGTACAGATAATTGTTAATTGGATAATGTCACTTTTTTCTTCCACAATAAGCTATATTTCTACTTAGAGCCAGTGCTAAAGTTTGAATTTGTTCCATGTCATTTACTTGGTCTTTTCTGGCAACATGGCAGAGGAATGTCTCTATCTTGTCGACAAACAAATCGTGATGCTCTATGTATAACTGACCACAGCAACAAGTTCAGGTTCACAAAGAATTACTTCCCAGCCAAGATTTCTCTCCTGTATGAGCCTAGATGCTTAAGTGACGTGTTACCTGCAGAAGCAATGACCATGGGACACATCAGGTCACTGCTCAAATTTCTCGTATCAATTAAAGGGATGCAGTCTGAGGAACTGGTTCTTAACCAGTTCAGGAATTCAAAATATTTCTAAAAGTTATTTTAGCATAGAGAAATGGGAAGAACAAAAGAAGATCCCCTTTTTTCAAGATTTAGATCGAATTACTTGTCTTCTAAGATTAATGTCTCTTCCTGTGGAAAACTACACAGAGAAGTAAATAATTTCAATAATGAAGATCTCTTAAGAAAGGAGGGGAGGGTCTCATAGGATGGGGATGTAGCTCACTCATACAGGGCTTATCTAGCATGTGCAAGATCTTAGATTTAATCGCTACCACTGGAAACAAAAAGAAAGGAAAGGAAAAAAATGTAGATCTGCCACCTCCTTTACATAACCAATGAAAGTCAGAGATTTCTCTGTCATAGATGCTAGAAGCAGTTTCCTAAAATCCTTAGGGGCTGAGAGATTGCTCAGTGGTTAAGAGCAAGTTCCTCTTGCAGAGGAACTGGGATAGACCTGCTTGGCAGCTAACAACTCTTGTTCCAGGGGATCTGAGACCCTCTTTTGCCTCTACAGGAACGGCATGCATGTGGTACACTTACATATATGCAGGCAAAACAAAAATAAATTCTAAAAACTCAAATAAGCTAGAATTATATATGAAATGTATTTTTCCTTCATAACTATAAAGCTCTTTTCTATATTTAAAAATATAAAGTCAAAAATACATAAAATCCCTCATAAATTTTTAATCTCAAAAATTCAAATAAGAAATATACACAGGCTTCCTGTTTATTTTCCATAACACAATGGAGTATTCTTGCTCTTATAGAAAAATACAGGTTGGGTTGTCTCATATATTAGTAATAATTCTTAGAATTATACTTCTTAAAAATATGGTACAGTTGTATTCTTTCTAATTAATTTCTCAAATGAGTAAAAGAGATTATGCACACTAAAACACACACCTGGATGTTCATAAAATACTATTCTTTATTACTGAAACTTGTAGGGAATTAAGTTGTCTTCAAGTGGATAAATTCTTCACCATTTAAACAGCAGAAAAATCTAGCACTAAAAATCAACAAATTATCAAGCTATGAAAAATATGGAAGCAACTTTCATGCATAAGACTGAGTAAAAAGAACAATCTGAAAATGTTGTACACTCAATAGTTACTGTTATATGACACTGAAAAAGACAAATCTATACAGGGAGGAAATTCACCAGTGGTTTCTAGGTGTTAGTGGACCTAGCATGTAAGCATGTAGTAAAGGTAAGTGAACTATATCCTGCATAACATGCAGACATACATAATTAAATCCATGGAATTTATGCACCAGGAATGGATCTTACTGGCATAAGTGTGTCTCAATGTAATTCATCAACTGTAACAAAAGTTCTCCCCTTGGATGATGATAAATGTGGGGTAAGCTGTGTATGTGTAAAGTAAGAGATACTGGTATTTATAGTAAACTAGCAAAAGCAAGTCTCATCTATCAAAAATATATTTATAAAATTTATACAATCTGCTTAGTTTTGCTAGGAATCTAGAGAGCTCTAAAGTAAAGACTACTTGAAAGAAAAAAACTACAAACTGTCCAATCACTAAAATTAACTTTCTGAATGCTTCCAACCTGTCTCCAATTTAAATACCTGTCCTACCTCTAGTCAGAATAATTCATTTTCCTCTTAATTAAAATATTTGATACATAAACATTATTTTAAAAGTAGAGTGTAGAATTTCAAAGTAATTTTTGACAAGGTAAGACACAGTTTGGAAGTAAAATATGGCTTTGAAGAACAAAAAGAATTTTAAAATTATTTTTAAGTATTTTAGGGGTCACTAGTGTATATGAGGACAATATTCTTATTTTTATAAAGTAAAAAACAAAAGTGTATTAATTTCTTGTATCTGCCAAGGGAGAATAAATCCAGCAGTATTAAATTAAACATGGGTTATTATTTTTATCGAAAATTTAACCTTAAACTTTAAGCGCTCATTGAAGTCAACTTGAGGTATTTGAAAGAGGAGACTTCGTCACTCAAGGGCCCCTGCACCTCTGGAAATTACCTAAAATAAGAACTTCAGATGGAGAAACATGTACTTCTGAAGCAGAGAGAGCCAAATGAAGGAGAAATGAGGGACTGATTTCTTTCTACAGCACGGATGATAAGATCCTAATATTTGCATTTAAGTTGTCATGGGATTGCACCTAAACTCTCTTCCCATTGTCATATGAGGCAATTTACCCACTTGGTCCAACTTTCAGTGCCCCAATTGCAGAATACTGAAGCACTTCTGGAAATCTAAAATGTGTAAATTGGAAAGGAGGACACAGTAGGAAATGCTGTACTTAGTGCTCCCAGCATGCACATAGTGCTCATGGAGTGGGTATGTTGAGGAGAAAGAGGTCTTTATTTTTAATACAGTTTATTAGTTTAGAATCTTACTTTATTCTTTACTGCTTAACTATTCATTTGTTTCATTTTCCTATCAGCTTGTACTTAATTATATAATGCATGTTAATTATATATATTTAATATAGTATTTATATAATTTAAATAATATATTTTAGTATATATGATAAAGAATATATATTATATATATTAGAAGAATGGGACAAAGATTAAATTCTGAAAGGATAACTTTCATCAGATTTCTATGTGACATTTTATTTCTTATGGAATGCATATGAATGTACTTTGTCTACAGTGTAGATACTACTTAGTCTACTACTGTAACTATCAGCTGTGGGTATTTAATTAGGTTTAATTTAATTTTCTTTCCTCTTTCTTTACTTCTTCCTTCTCTTTCTTTCCTTCACTCCCTTCCTTCCTTCCTTCCTTCCTTCCTTCCTTCTTTCTTTCTTTCTTCTTTCTTTCCTCTTCCTTCTTCCTTTCAGTTACTTAATATGTATGAATGTTTTGCTTGCATGTTTCTATGCTCATGAAGGCCAAAAGAGGGCATCAGATCCAGTGGGACTGGAGTTAAGGGTGGTTGTTAGCTGCCATGTGGGTGCTGGGTTTTGAATCCAGGTCTTCTGCCACAGCAGCCAGTATTCTCTTAACTGCCAAGACATCTCTTCAGCCCCTTAATTTTCTTTTTCTTTGTAACAGGATCTCACTTTTTATCCCTGCCTGGCCTGGAACTTGCTAGGTAGACCAGACGAGCCTTGAACTCACAGAGATCCATCTGCCTTTGCCTCCAGAGTTCTGGGATTAAAGCACCTCACCATGCCTCACCATGCCTTGCCTAAACTTAATTTTCTGAACTAATATATATGCTGTGAAAAAAGTAGATGAAACACACAAAAGCCTGAAATTTGCTCAGTAAAATAATATTCTATTACTTATTATTTTATTGGATAAAATTAAAATTAATTTTTAAAAATTTAAATAGTTTTATTGTTTCCTTGAAAACTTTATACGATGCATTTTGATCATATTCACATCCTCCTACAACTACTCTCCAACTCCTCCCAGCTGCAACCCTTCCTACCCACACTGCTTCCTGTTCTTTTATTAATTTTCCCCCATCATGTCTAATACATGTTGCCACAATATTCAGTGTGTGAACCTGCCCTGGATCTACCAGGTATCACATTGTTAAAAAAGACCAACTATTTCTCTCCCAGCAGCTATCAAATGTCAATAGCTGCTCAGGTAGGGTTGAGAGCCCACCCCTCATGCTAGGATTTTATTTGACTTCAGTTTGAACAGGTCTTGTGTATGTGCATACCTACAATGTAAATTCAAAAAGTGTTAATAATTTAAAATGAACATATATCCAGTATTATATTCAATATTTATTGTTCATTGTTTTTATTTCATATGCTTACATACTTATACATATATAACATATGATGTATATTCCTATTGTACACATAGTCTTAAATATCTCCACTGTGATATTGCATTTCCATAGCCTACAGCATGTATTGGCAAAAACAAGGTCTTAGTCTTTTTTGCCATAATTCTGCCAAAAATTTATTAGTCTGAATTTATTCTTCTGAGACAGAGTCTTACTATGTAGCATTATTAGCTGACCTGGAACTCACAGAGATCTGTGTGACTCTGAATTTACTGAAATTAGTGATGTGTGGGCTGCTGGGTGTGATGGTGATTAGTTACTGAAATTAGTGATGTGTTGGCTGCTGGGTGTGGTGGCACATGTCTTTAATTCCAGCATTCTGGAGGAAGAGGCAGGCAGACCTCTGAGTTCCAGGTCTAGAAAATGAGTTCCATGCTAGCTATTGCTACATAGTAAGACTCCAGTCTGGTCTATATAGTGAATTCCAGGTCAGTTGGTGCTGCAAGAGACCCTGCATCAGAAAACAAAAGAAAATCAAACAAAACAAAATAAAATAGAGTCTGGCAACACAATGCCTAGTATTCTAGTTTTCTTTCAATTGCTATGACAAAACACTGACCAATACCAATTTAGGGAGGAAAGGGGTGTCAATGCCCACGTCATCAGTCAACAATCAAGAAAATGCCTCCACAGACATGGCCACATTCCAGTCCAATGGAGGCAATTCCCCATTTGAGACTCCCTCTACCCAGGTGTGTCAAGTTGACAACTAAAGCTATCCAGGACACCTGGGTCTTACTAGTACACTTTGGTATCTTTAAGTAATAAATAATAGCGCACAAAACACTATCATTTCTCATTTATCTAGAAATTATTTTCTGTGTCTAACTAAAATTTCATCCTGATTTTTTCCTTTCTTTTTTTAAATCAAGTCTTTGAGAGTTTCATGCAATGTATTTTGATTTTATTCTGTCTCTCCCAACTGCTGCACAGAATGAGACTGCAGTGTTCTCAGCACTAAATAGTGCATCTACATCATACCCCTCCCTGGAAGACTCAGGGATCCTCACGGGAAGAAACATTGTAAGGGTCAGAGGTAGTCGTTGAAGACAAGGAACTGACATTTTCCAGGCATCAGGGCAATTGCACATATGATCTCACAGCAATTGTGATGGACATATTTCCCTTTTAACTTTATTAATCAATGTAGTAAGTGTTGATCACCCCCATTACCCTCTCTCATCTTCCTCCCTCACCCATTGATCCTTTTCTTCTTACCCCAAAGTCCTCTCCCTGCTTTGATGCTGTGTGTGTGTGTGTGTGTGTGTGTGTGTGTGTATCTTTGATTTTAATTATATTTCCTTGCATTAACATATATTGAGGTTTATTTACTGGAGCACAGGGCAAGGTACATTATTTTTATACCCTTCTTCAATGATGTATTTTGAGCCTTGGAGGATGGAGAGGTGACATAGGTGTCCTGTTTGGATTTAGACCTAAGCATATTTATCCATTCACAACACATTTTTTTTTCTTTTTCTTTTTTTTTTTTTTACCAGTGGTGAGTCTATGCATTATACACTGCTCATGGCAAAAAGGAGCCCCTGTAAGGAAGACTTAGAGCAGCACCAAGATATGGATACAAGCAGAAGCATTTAGAGAGTAGTTTGACTGTACTTCCATTTAGCAAAATAACAGAAGTCTGCACCCTGCCTGGGGCTTGTGACCTCCCCAGGCACAGGATTTGACCATATTTACAATAAAATACATGATTCCCTCCTGTAGAACATGACTCAAATGCACTAAGAATGGCTGGCTAACCCCATAGTATTCATGTGGCTATTGCATTTAGTGAGCCTACCTTGAAAGGATAGTAATTATTGTAGCTTCTGAGGTTCACAGGTGGGTATGACCAATGATGACTTTTCTCTCCCAGTAACTTACATAGCACATTCTGGCACTATAAAAGCTAGTAAGCAGGGAAGAAGCTTCCAGCTCAGTTCCAGCTTGGTTTATCTCTGTTCCAAAATCAAATTGCCATAGCCTTACCAGCAAATTCTGCTGGACAACCAAGAAAATAACAATAGCCTACATAATTTGTGGGACCCTGGAGCCTCCCTAACAATAGCCTCATAGAGAGATATCTCACTCTCCACACTTAGATGTTCATTTAAGGATTCCAGGAGGAGCATTACCCACACATGCATGCTGTCTCCATTCAAACCTTTTTAAATATAAATTTTACTGAGCTTTTTAAATTTCATACAGCATTTCCCACTCACATCCAGACTCCCTCCCCAGTCCATGCCTCCCCCTTCCCCACCAAACCCTATGCACTCTGCCATACATGCTGAGTCCTATTCATTCAGGTGTTTGCATCCACTGGAGATTAGTCAGCCCATCCAGTGGTTGTATGTAAGTCATATTCTCCCTCACCCAGAAGTAATCAGTCTCAAATATTTCTCAAGCTAGTGCGGCCAGCCACCTATTTCTCACCTCTCCTTCAGGCCCTTGTGTAATTGAGCTGCCATGGGTCCCGCACCACCACTATTACAGGCTCACATGAACAAGCCTCCAGTGGCCTGGAAGCCTCCACATCCCTGTGTTCATGAACCAGCCCTAGCTCTTATGGTTTTCCACCTGCTCTTTGGCAATAATACTTGAGCCATGGGTAGGTGAGGTTCCATGTAGGAGTCCCATCCTACACTCTACAAGTTCTTCTTTTAGCCCTGGGGACAGGCCCACTTCTTCTCTCGGCAGGCACCACAGACTTCTGGACTACCCTTTTGGCCTAGATCTCCCCACTGCTTCCTGATCCTTTGCACCTAGACCACCCAATTCTTCAGTCTACTTCCCTAGAGAATTCACAGCGTGCCCCCATCTCAACTTGTCTTTGCACACCGGAAACCAGCCTTCTTCCCTGGCTGTCCCCCGAGGTGGTCCCCTTACTGCCAACTTCCCAGCATCCAGATAAGGCAGACAGACCTGCTCAGTCAGGACTCTGACCAGTCTTCTACTCAGCAAGCACTTGAAATACCCAGCAAATTGTCTTCCATATCTAAACAAAAAGTAACTAAGCTACATAAACAATATTAACAGAACCAAAATTAAATTAAACAAAAACAGAGTAGAAGTTCCCGTTGAACACATAACCAACAAAGAACACCCATATGCCTAAATGGCAATGCAAAAACACAAAACAATATGAAAAACCAGGAAAATGTGTCCCCATTCAAACTTTTTTAAATGATGTTTTTAGTGGATTTACAAAATACTAAGTATATTTTTGACATGTCTAATCATTTCAACTTTTGCCAAGGCAGTATTTATATACCTTACTTGAAAACATTATAGTAATTCAATACATGTAAACAATATGTGAGAGTCAGAGAGATGGCTCACCTGGTAAAGAGCTTGCTGTGCAAACCCAATGAGCTGACTTAGGTCCCCAGAACTCAGGAAAAGGTAGGACAGTACTGACTCCACAGTTTTGTCCTCTGACATCTACATATGCACTGTAGCATTCAAATGTTTATGCATACATATCACACATATATACAGAATAAAAAATGCAATGCGTGATGGACAAATGGGGCTAGTGAACAGCATTTCCGTCTATTCAAACATTCATTGTTTTGAGTGTGCAAATCGATATACTTTTAGACATTGGGAAATATATAATGGATAATTTTAAGGAGTATTCACCATACTATAATAGATATAAAGAGCTAATTACTATTCTTTGTTTTTTGGTGCTTTGGGTTGCAATTCTCAACAACTCCCCCTCCCCTTTTATAGTGCCCTTGCCAGTCTATAGTGCTCATCCTTCCTTTCCATTCTTCTACAAAATTAATATACTCATTTGCAAATAAAGTGAGAACATGATACTTGGCTGTTTGTCTTCTTTAAGTTGTTTTAATGACATTCACTTGCATCCACCTTGCTCCAAATGACAGGATTTCATTCATTTTTATAATATCCCCTTGCTCAGCAAGTCACCTCGAAGGGTATCTATGCTGATTACATATTTTAACTATGTGGCTAGTGTTGCAATAAACATGGACCTCTCAGCGTGCTTTATATGTACACTGGCAGTGTATACTAGTTCAATTATTAGTTTTTTGCTCACTTTCCATACTATTTCCATAAGGTGTATACAAATTATACTCAGAAACAGTGTACACATTTTTTCCTTCTTCACATTCTTACCAGCCCCTTATTTGTTTTCTTTGCATGACCACCACTCTAACTTAGGTGATGTGATTTCTCATTGTGATTCTGCTTACCAGGTTTCAGAAGATTATGAACGTCGAGGTGACTGTGTTTGTTTGTTTTGTTTGCTTTTCCTTTATGCCCTGATTTTAAATATCAAACTAGTGTGTGCTAGACGTGTGGTGTGCTGTTGTGCTTCAACCTCAGCCCTGATACTGAACATTTTTCATGAGCATTCTCAATCATTTGTGTGCCTTGACTGCAGATGTGTTTATTCAGAGCTTCCCCTTATTTTTAATTCGATTTTGGGGTTGTTATTTTTGTCGGGTGGTTTTTATTGTTTGATGTGAAGCTTTTTTAACTTCTTAATTTATTCTGGATTTTAATCTCTTGCGTAAGAATACTTTTCAAATATATTCTCTCTTTCTTCAGATTGTGTTTTCAATCTGTCGTCTTTACTTTTACCTGTACAGAAACTTCTTAATTTTTCTTTCTTTTTTTTTTTTTTTTGTACTTTGTTGCCTGTGTCTCTGGTGATATATCTAAAATTTATGGCTATTCAGTATAATTGAGTAGGCTTTTTGTAGTACTTTTTGAATGTTTTATTATGCTGATTTCCTAGATTCAAGTTAGATAATTCGTCTCCTGGTCCATTTGAGATGATTCTTATTTGGGTGAGAAGGGATCTGCTTTTATTGCTCTGCACATGTGTAACCAGCTTTCCCAACATTATTAAATAGGCTTTCTTTTCTCCACTGTAGATACTTGGCTTTCTTTTAGAAAACCAATGCCTCTATGAACATGTGTTAATTTCTGGAAATGCTGCCATACTCTACTGGTCTCTGTGTAGGTGTTTATGGATGTACCATAGGTTTTTAGTTGTCTGTTGTAGTGTTTTAAAGGAAGGACACCTCAAGTGGATTTTGTTCTGTTTTGTTGGGGCTGCTGCTGCTTGTCTTTGCTTTTCTCAGGATTGCTTTGGTTACTCCAGTTCTTCAGTATTCCACATGAATTTAAGATTATCTTTTTCAAAGAAGAAAACCACTGTTTTGTTTATGAGAATTGTATTAGATGTATAGATTGATTTTTGTAGTATGATCCTTTAATCATATGAACTTTTCTGATCTATGAACAAATGATACATATTTTTTGAGTCCTGAATTGCTGCCTAACAACATTCTTGGAGAGTATTCCATGAACTGATGAGAACAACATTTATTCTGTTGTTGAAGGAGATGTTCTGTCACTATTTGTTACACACATTTCTTACACTGTGTTTCAACTCAGATGTTTCCTTCTTGATCTTATCTTCTGAGGATCCATCCATTGAGAAAAATGGTGTGTTACACATGTTAATTACGATGGCCATTGAGTCATTCTCTACTTTTATATCTAAAAATAATAGGTATATATACAGGTGATCAAAGTACTGAGGCACATATATGTAGAAATGTCAGACTCAACAAATTTATACTTTTTATGGTACATAATAATATTCTTTGTCTGCTATAGAATATTTTTAAATAAAAATTATTATTTTCATTTCCACATTTTGCAACCAAAATACATTTTGCTGACTCTCATCCTCCTCTCCCCCATCCCTTTGATTCCTAGCCTACCTTCCAAACTTACCCCAATAGCTTCCCTAGAGGACTGAGTTCACTTTTAGCAAATGTTTGACTGTGAGTGGTGGCATTGGTTGGAGCTTCACAGCTGGGTAAAAGCTCAGCTCCATTCCTTCTGTTTCACTAATTTGTCTTTATCTGACTCAGACACAGCTTCTAACCCACCATCTTACACAGAAGGATATAGTTGCAGCTACTCCTGACAACTTTTCACTTCTATTTCTCCAATGTATTTCCTTGGCCCCTAGTTTCTTATTCTATATGTACCTGTATCAATGTTGCAAGTTCCTAATAGGCAGAACAAAATTTTCTATCTATTCAGTTAATCTTTACGTTTCCATAGCAGAATGTAATCCCTTTATATTGAAGTGTCTTAAGCATGTATTGCATCATTTTATCTGTTTTACTTGGTATGTAGTCTACATTTCAGTTACATTCTCATTGATTTCTATAATTAGTTTTTCTGTCATTCTAATATTTTATTCTCTTTTTCATATGTCTGTTCTCCTAGTGAAACTGCAGTTATAGTTTATTTCTTTATACTTACTTATTTACTCAATTAAGAAAAGTTATTTGAATTTAGCACTTGTTGCACTATAATTTTCAGTCTTCCCACTTCAACCTCCAGAGTGCTGGAATTAGAGGTGAACATCACCACATATAGCTATTTTTGTGTGTTTGTATCTATGTATGTATGTATGTATGTATGTATGTATGTATGTATGAGTTTGTTTGTGTGTGTGTATGTATATATGTGTGTTTACTTTGTTTTGATGGTTGCTAAACATCATTTTTTACTAATGAAAGATCCTAAATTATTTCTTATGTGACTGTTCCAGAAGTTATGGTTCCCCTAAAGTTTCTGCTCATCCAGAAAAGAGCTCTATTACTCCTCATTTTGGAAGGACATTTATCCTAAGAACATTAATACTGTTTGTCAGCTTTCTTCCAGGAATTTAAATACGTCCTTTCATTCTCTTCTGGTGTACATGGTCTGCCGAGAAACCTGCTCTAAGTTCATTAGGTAACCTGAAGCTTCTTTGTCTTTTATCCTTGTACCCTTGATGTTTTGGTTGTAACTTGTTTATTCTTTTTCCTGCCATTCATAGCAAAATAAATGGAACAAGAGGATGTTCAGTGAAATAAGACACAAAAATACAAATACTGTATGTTCTCATCAAATGTGGAAGCTTTACATAGTTGATCTCAGAGTAAATGAGTGGTTGCTAGAGGCCAGTAAATCTGGAGAGGAATGGAGGGATGGCAGGAAGGGGGTTGTGAGTATAAGGGTGTATTGGTTAGGAGATGTCATTTCTAATGGTCTATAATATAATAGAATAATATGGATAACAACTAATTGAATATTTCAAAATAGTTGAGAGAACTCTCAATGTTCCCAACACAAATAAATGATGTTTAAAACAGTAACAAAAAGGTAACTTTTTAAAGAAATAATTTATTGAGAATTTCATAAATATAAATAAGGTGTTTTGATCAAATCCATGCCCACTCCCACCCCTCCAACTCCTCCCATATCTACCCATCACTTTTTTCTGATAACTTCACGTACTCTTTCTTCTTTGACTTATTTTTTAAAGTGGGGCTTTTGGCTAGTCTAACATTCCCCTTCTGAAGTGGTAACCATAAAATCTTTTAAGGATTAGATAAAAGCACCCAAATATTTTCGACATTTTTGGCCTTTGGAAGGAAGTAGGTTGCTAAGAGGACCAAAGACATAGTGAGTTTTAGCCAAGAAACTGGCTACTTTTCTTTGGGGTCTTTTTACATTACTGCCTAGCCAATTCCTGCCTCCTAGTCTTATCACACCATCCTCTGAAGAGGTTACCCAAACTGTCAATAGGGAATAGGGACACCGACCACTTTGGCTTCTTCCATGCTGAACAGGGATGCAGTATGAGGCAATTGGAGTACCCCTTCAGTGGGTCTATCTGAAAGACTCCCAAATTGCAGAACTCTTTTCTTCAAGGGGAAAAGAAAGTCCTTGAACCCTGAATAGGATATGTGAAGGAAAACTAAAGGCAATAGTAATTTGCACTACAAGTTCTAGACAAGAAACTAGAAAAAAGTCAGAACAGGGCAATTTTCAAATGTTCATGTTGAGAGTTCATGGGAGTTTCTTGACAAGGACTTCCAAAAATATCCCTCTGTTCGGTTCTTCCTCATTTTTCATTTGTCTTCCAAGGCTGGACTAGTTGGCTGGGAAGAGTGGCTGGATACTCAGGTGAGGGTCCAGTAACCCTGCTTGGCAGTCCTTTTATGAATGAGCACAACCATCAACAAACCAAATTGTGATTATGTTTAGTGATCAGGCTCAGTGGAAGTCATGATGGTGTGCCGGGGTTTTGAACCAGCAACCCCCGTGGAGTGGTGATCGGGGATGAGTAAGCACGCGGTTCGCCAGCCCAGTACATGGGGACACTCAGACGCAATGGTGAGTCTAGTCAAGCAAGGACTCATTTATTACAGGTGTTACAAAGCTTATAAAGGCACCTGGAAATCCCGCCCCATCTCCCGCCAGGGTGTATCTTAAGGATGTTCATGCGCTGATCATGCACTCTTCAGCAGTGTGGAAGCATTCTTCAGACTTTCAAAGCAACCCAGGCTGTGCCCCCAGTAACTTCCTTTCAGACCTATGCAAGGTGGGGCCTTTAGGTCCCCACAACAATGGTAGTTATTTCATGTAGAAAGGATTTCTGTATAGCATCATCTTATTAAAAGGACCTGGAATTTAAAAGGATTTGGTGCTAGGAGCCACATATGAGGGAGAACATATGTCGTTTGTTTTTCTGAGTCTGTGTTACTTCACTTAGTATAACAGTTTCTAAATCCATCCATTTACCTGCATATTTCATTATTTCATCTTTCTTTACTGCTGAATAGAACTCCATTGTGTAAATATACAACATTTTATTCACCACTCATCAGTTGAGTGACACATTGTTTCCATCTCTTAGCTATTGTGAAAGGAGCAGCAACAAACATGGTTGTACAAATGTCTCTACAATAGGATGAGTCCTTTGGGTATATGCCAAGGAGTGGTATAACCGGGTCATATGGTAGGTTCATTCTTACTTTTTTAGAGTTCTCTACACTGTTTTCCATAGAGGGTACAGAGTTTGCAATCCACCAGCAGTGAATGAGCTTTCCCCTTTCTCCACATCCTTGCCTGCATTTGGTATCATGTGTTCTCTTGATCCTAGCCTGTCTGATAGGGGTAAGGTGATACCTTAGGGTGGCTTTAGTTTGTATTTCCCTAATTACTAATGATGTTGAACACGTTTTAAGATGTTTCTCAGCCATCTTTATTTCTTCCTTTGAGAACTCTCTGTTTAGATCTTTAGCCCATCTTTTAATTGGGTTATATGGTTTCTTGATTCTTTGTTTTTTGAGTTCTTTATATATTCTGAATGTTAAACCTCTGTCAGATGTGTCACTGGTGAAGATTTTCTCCCACTCTGTGGATCTTCTCTTCACTTCCTTGGTTGGTCTTTTATCTTCACTTTTTTTTATTGTTTCTTTTGCTGTCCAGATGCTTTTTTGTTTAATGAGGCCCCACTTGTTGGTTGCTGACCTTAATTCCTGCATAACTTCTATCCGATTCAGAAAAATCCTTTCCTACACCTATATCCTGTAAGTTACTGCCAATATTTTCTTCTAATAGTTTCAGTGTTTCCAGTTTCACATTGAGGTCTTTGATCCATTGGAGTTGACTTTTGTGCAAGGCAAAAGATAAGGATCTAGTTTTATTCTCCTACAGGTGGAGATCCAGTTTTGCCAGCACCATTTGTTGAAGATGCTGTCTTTCCCCCATTGTGTGTTCTTGGAACATTTATGTATGTACTCAGGTTTGGATCTTTGATGATGTTCGATTGATCTATGTGTCTGTTTTTGTGCCAGTACCATGCTGTTTTTATCACTATGGCTCTGTAGTATACTTTGAGATCTGGTTAAGTAATTCCCCCAGCATTGCTCTTTGTGCTCAGTGTTGCTTTGGCTATCTGGGGTCTTTTGTGCTTCCATATGAATTTCAGAACACATTTTTCTAATTCTGTGAAGTATGTCATGGGGATTTTGCGTGGGATTTCATTGAATCTATATATTGCTTGTGGTAGGATGGTCATTTTAACAATATTAATTCTTCCAATCCATGAATATGGGAGGTCCTTCCATCTCCTGGTGTCTTCCTCAATCTCTTTCTTTAATGATTTAAAATTTTCATTGTAGAGATCCTTGGTGTCTTTTGTCAGATTTATTCCAAGATATT
Source organism: Nannospalax galili (assembly GCF_000622305.1). Classification (NCBI taxonomy): domain Eukaryota; kingdom Metazoa; phylum Chordata; class Mammalia; order Rodentia; family Spalacidae; genus Nannospalax; species Nannospalax galili. Next base: position 2,312,160 of record NW_008359075.1, read on the forward strand.
TTAAGTTTTTTGTAGCAATTGTGAAGAGGAGCATTTCCCTATATTCTTTCTCCAATTGCTTATAATTGGTATATAGAAAGACCACTGATTTTGTAGATTGATTTTATAATCTGCCACTATATTGAAAGTATTAATCAGTTCTAGGAGTTTTCTAGTGGAACTTTCAGGATCTCTTAAATATAGTATATCATTTGCAAAAAGTTATAGTTTGACCTCTTCTTTTCCAATTACTACTCCTTTAATTTCCTTATGTCTTATTGCTCTAGCAAGAGTTTCATGCACTGTGTTGAAAAGGAGTGGAGATAGTGGAAATCCTTGTCTGGTTCCGGATTTTAATGGGAATTCTTCCAGTTTTTCTCCATTTAGAATTATATTGGCTGCACGTTTGTTGTATATAGCTTTAATTATGTTGAGGTATGTTCCCTCCAGTCCAATTTCCTCTAGGACTTTGAACATAAATGCACGCTGAATCTTGTCAAAAGTCTTTTTTTGCATCTACTCAGATGACAATCTTGTTTTGTATTTGAGTCCATTTATATGATTAATGACATTTATCAACTTGTGTATATTGAATCATCCCTGCATCTCTGGGATAAAGCTGACTCTGACTGGATTATGGTGAAAGATCTTTTTGAAGTGTGTCTGTATGTGGTTTGCAAGTATTTTGTTGAGAATTTTTGCATCTATGTTCACTAAGGATATGGGTATATAGTTTTCTTTTTTGGTTGTGTCTTTACCCAGTTTGGGTATTAGAGTGATGCTGGCTTCATAGAAGGAATTTGGGAGTTCTCCCTCTGTTTCTATCATTTTGAATAATTTAAGTAGTATTGGTTAGAGGTCTTCTTTAAAGGTCTAGTGGAATTCTGCTGTAAATCCATCTGGGCCTGGGCTTTTTTAAGTTGAGAGGTTATATATTACTGTTTTAATTTTCTTATATGTTATGGGTCTGTTTAAATTGTTTCTCTCTTCTTGGTTTAACTTTGGTGGTTCCCATGATTTCAGGCAGCCATCCATTTCTTTTAAACTACAGATTTAGTAGCATATAGGTTTTTAAAACATTCCCTTATAATCTGTCAGGCTGTCCCCTGGGTTTTCCTGCCCTCTGGTAGTTGGAGGCCATAAGGAAGCCAGAACAACCCCCCCACCGACTCTGCCACATACTCTCTGGTGGTTTGCTGAGCTCCCAGCAGCTACCCTAATGGAAGAGGTCCTAACCCACCCTCTCAGGCTGTCTGCTAGGGTCTCAGCCTTAGCCTACCAGATCTGCCCTGGGGCCTTGGGAGGGGCCTCACAAAATCCCAGGTAAGGGGATGGTATAGCACAATTAGGGGATGCTAACCACCATGTAGAGGCAGGATCCAGGGGCTGTCAGGCTGTCCCCCAGGCTCTCAGGCCCTCTGGTAGTTGGAGGCCAGAAGACGTCAGAAGCTGAAACTCTCTGGCTGTCTGCTGAGCTCTGAGCAGCTACCCAAATGGAGGTCTCCACCCACCCTCTCAGGCTGTCCATTAGGATCTCTATATCCTATTTTTCATGGGAAGGTGTTATATTTTTAATTGTAGATATTTCTTATTCTTTAACAGCACTTCTAAACAATAAGTGAATGGATCAAGGGGTACTCATCTTTGTAGGCAAATGTTATGAAAAATGGCCAGAGCTTTGCCACTGAATCATGGGCAATATAGGGTATACAGAAAGAGAGACAAAAATGTGTTCAGTAGTTGGAGAGAAGGACTCACAGAGAGATTCATGAGAGGAGAGACTGTCTTTATGGTCTGTCTTCTAGATGTATTCCCAGATCTTATCACACTTTATGGACCCTGAAGTCCTAATGTGAGGACATCTGTTTTACAGCCAATGAATCAAAGAAATGATTCCCAGAGGGCTGTAAAAGCTCAAAGTTTGCCTTGCAATTTGTGTCAAATGATTTTAAGTAGATTCACTACCTAAATATGAGCCTAAGAAAGACAATATATAATGACTTGCAAGTTCCTATCAGAGAGTTTTTTCTGTCATGGCCTCATGACCTACCGCTACCTTGGCTTCAAACAAAACTGCAGATATTCAGACAATTGCAGAAAGTAGAGTTGTTTTAGAATAAGTTTTACTGTGTAGTCTAAGTTTAAGCCCTACCATATAATAATTATCCAGGACATTTTTAGATCAGTAAGTATCAACTTTGTCAATAAAGGGCCAGTAGTTGCTTTCAGTAACACAAGCATTGTGGTACCCACTGCTACTCTACAGCCTCCTAGCAGGTAAGCAGCCATAGACAACAGGTAAATGATTTTGATCCAGTAGAGTTTAATTTAAAAACAGGAAACAGCCTGGATTTAACCCCCATATTAGAGTATAAAGGCCCTCCTGTTTCAAGTATCTTTTTGATCATACATTAACAAAGCCAGCATAAAAGGAATACTATCAGTAAAATCTACAGTTATAGAAAAATAAGCATATAATTTTTTCTTCAGATTTCAGTCAGATCTTTCTGAACATTCTGTCTTTTAATATATGTTGAGTGGTATATCATGGCCTTGAAGAAAGAGAGAGGAAATAATCAACAACACTTAATACTCTGATTTACCACTTGAGCAGAAATAAGGACTCCTATAGTTTGGTTTTATGGACTAATATATCATTTTATATAAATTATTAATTCTCCCATAATGTTACAAATCTAGAGGAATTCCTAGTAATGCTTAACTCTGATATTTTAAGCAATTCATAAAGGTGAACATTGTTTATTTGATCATTCTGTAGCCAATTATTTCATAAAATATTCTATAATTATGACTTGATGACTTTTTCACATTGACAAGAGTTAAATGCATCACCTTTACAACATTTAAATGCAGAAGAAGCTCTGAACAATTTTCTAACCACTGTTATGCTCTGCTCTCTGAACCGTTTCACCCCATTCCTATAAATAAGGACTGTTGGTCCTTCATACAGTAAACAAATTTAATACAGAAACTATAAAGTCAGAGTGCCTGGGTTAAATGATGGGATCTACAACTCATATGGTATATGAGTGCAGGATAAAACTTTAGGTTTCCATGCCTCAATTTTCTTGAAAGAAAACTGATAATAAAGAAAATGCATGCTTCATTGTATTGTATTGGGTGTTATCTAAAGTTCATTGAATAGTACAAGGCCACATAGTATTAAGTGAATATTTACTATCACCGTTTCAATAAAAATCTAGTTCACATAATGTTGAGATAGATAGATAGATAGATAGATAGATAAATAGATAGATAGATAGATGATAGATGACAGATATATATGTAGATAGATAGATAAAAATGCTTAAAATGCCCCAAGGGAAATAAACTGGAAAAACCTTTATTGATTTAAAAATATTAATTTTCTTATACTGTTCTTTGATAGGAAGTCATTGGGATATGACTACCCTTCTCTAGAGCTGAAGGCATAGAGACCTTGAATACATTATGTCAGTTATGTGGAAATAAAAGTCATAAAGTCGGGGCTGGAGAGATGGCTCAGCAGTTAAGAACACTCATTGCTCTTGCAGAAGACCCAGGTTCAAATCCTAGGACCCATATGGCAGCTAACAACTGTCTGTAACTCCAGTTCCAGGGGATCTGACAGCCTCTTCTGCCCTCTGTGGGCATTGCACGACACAGGTGCACTTATACATGCAGGTATAACACTCATACACATAAAATAAAAATTATAAAAATATTTTTAAAAGATGATTTAATATATGAAATACATGAAAATTCAATAGGAAATAACATTTTTTTAAAAAGTAATAATAAGCAAATAAAATATGTAGCTCAGAAATTGCTTAACTTTATATACAAGGAAGTATTTAGGTTATAAGCAAGTTTTATGCTGTTTAATATAAAAGATGAGCATTAACACTTGGGGATGAAAGATGTTTCTGGAGTCACTTGCTCTATGAATACTGAGTGACAGTCGCATCTGTATGAAAGTATATACAGAGATGATTGAAATTCATGACTAATTGACTCCAAATAAAAACATTATCCTCCATATTCTGTGAGAACCTGGTTCATTTAGTTAGAGACAGAACTGAGGTATACACGAAGAAGGAAAATGTATTACTCCAATAGCTAACAGATCCAGCCCTTGCCTGAGTGTTCTAATCCACCTTTCCTGACATCCTGTCCTATGAATTTATGACTTTCCTATCCTACAACTCTGGAAGTCATATCTGTTCAGTACAAGTCTTACTAGCTCCTTGTTACTGAATGTACATTAATGGCTGGACACTGGCTGGTATGCGAATCAATGACATGGATGCATAGATCAGAAGTTAGAAGAGGGGTTCAGGCTATAGATAGAAATTTGGGACTCACGAGCCTAAACAGATTAACTACAACTTGAGATTGAAAAAGATTATGTGTTCATAGCATGTGTAAAGACAGACAAGACCTTGGGAGTGGGCCTTTAGGAGACATTCAGATACAGTGCTGAAGAGACTAAGATAGAAATCTAGAGAACAAAGGCTAGATACTTGGAAAGATGTGTCTAGTGAGAGTAAAATTCTGGAAGCCAAAGGAAAAAGTGGTTTTAATGGGAAATCCCATAAAGCAGAAAAACAATAAATGATGGGGAAAAGATATGGATTTGGTCAAATCAAATTATAAATTATTTTATATTTAACAATTTACAGTTTTGAATAGTATACTCTTCAATGCTTGAAACCAGTTTCAGTGTGAAATCACGTCTTCAAGCTGCCAACAACAATCACGAAAGACCTCAAACTTAATGACAGAAAATATGTATAACTAAATTACTAAATAGAACACTGTACATAAGGAGATACTCTGCTTTCAATATGTAGAAAAAAGTATTAAAATACCTATGATTTTATTTTATATGCATGATACTAATACAAATTTGAATTTGAAATCATTTCACCTGATGGCAATAGGGAGGGGAGAAAAATGAAAATAGTGTGGCCTTGATACTGGAATTTTAACAATCAATGAAATTAGGCATACATTAATCCAATACCAACCCAGCTATTCTCCAAGTTACACATTTATGAGCTTGAAGGAAAATTCATGCTCAGATCCATAAGATGAAAAACACAGGATGTACTTTGAAGCATTGTTTTATTCAAGCAGAGAATTGAAAACCAGCCAGGTGTCTTGTAAGGGTGATAAATAAAATAGAGCACAATCATTAAATGTGATACCGTGCTGTAGAAATAGCTATTAAAAGTTATATGTAGTAAATGAATTAAACCAAAAGGCTGTGTTTAATGGGAAAATTGAAATCTAGGTCAATGTTTTCTTGTGGCTGTAATCATCACAAGAAAAATCATGCTTTGTGTTTTGACAGATAGCTACATGTTTCGCATCATCTGGCAAACACTTTTTGATGGCAGCCTGTATGGATGGGATGCACAGATGAAGATGAAATTTTTATAAAAATACCAAGAAGAAATCAACCTGACAGAATCACTATGGCTTCTTATAAACTTTACACTGTATAAAGCTACGATTATGTGTAAGTAATTTTTTTAAAGAACTTACTCATAATCACCGTTCTGAGCCTTTAACCTGCCATTATTTCTTTGTTACTGTTCCTTCTTGAAAAAAGCCTTCAATTTCTCTTCTTTATTTCTAACAAATTTCTCTGTTAGTATGGTCAAAAGCTCACTGTCTTTTATAAATCCTGTGCTGATCTGCATTTACTCTATTGTCAGACAGTGTCTTACCTGCTCCAATTCAAGTTTATCTGAGTTCCCTCGGAGCAGGTGAATTGAAGTTCCTTCGAAGTGATGAAATGAGCATAGCAAGATTTTATATTTCCGAGTTACAACAATTCCTTCATATCACATAAAATGAATATGAGTATGTCTCTATGTGTATTCTTACTAAATAATTTATATCTCATATAATATATGCCTATACTATAGACCAAGAGAGAACATTCTCTTGAGAATCTATCAATTGGTTATCCCTTCCATCCAAAATTTATTAAAATATCAATTCATATTTTATAATTCCATTGGGCAGTAAACTGAGTTTGGCAGAGGAGGAAGTGTAGTTTTTCAAATTAATGACCAAATCAGAAAAATTTCATGTAACAGTCCTTTCCTGTTGACCTCTAAAAGACTTTTGACTAAGCCCGTTTGATTTGTGCTATCCAAAATGCTGCTTCCTCCCTCAGACTTTCTCCCTTAAGTCTGGGACTATCAAGGGGGCATTTACATTGAATGTCTCTACAACTTGACTGATTAATATTACAATATGGTCTAGGTCAGAAACTGCCACAGAGGCTGATGTATTGCTTACATTATCAACTGAAATAGCATTATGCAGAAAACTAGTTGGTCTTTTTTGCTGTTGTTGTTTTTAAATCTGAAACTATGTTACTGTCAAGGCAATGAAGTGGATTGACACCTACCTAGAACTTATATGCCATATTTTATATGTGTCCAATGGAGTAATGTAGTCAAGAAAATGTTTAATATGATCAAGTGCTTTGAAGCGGGGGCAAAAATACATACATACTTTCCTAAAGACAAAATTAGTATCAGATATGCCTTTAAAATATTGAATGCAAAATGCTTACATTGTGTCTCAAGAATCTATATTTAGTTTCCAAATTATCTTGAAACATGTTCAAGTGGAAGAGGAACTCCTACCCCAGTATAAAAGATGAATGGCATAGAGGCCTATTTGATTATTTTAAGGCTTAAGATTTAATTTTACTTTGCCTGTTAGATTCTGAGATTGATATTCTTCTCTTTTCATATTTCTGTTTGAGCATGGAAAATTTGCCTTGTGCCTGTCCCATCTCCCTTTTTTTAAAAAAAAAATTAAGACTTTTGAGTTGATTCTGAGAAAAGTTAAGACATTAGAGGATGTAGAAATATAGTGAATGTATTTCAGGTACGAGAATGACAGTAATTTCAGGCAAAGTGATATAGTCAATTCTGTAAACTGATTGTGTCTCCCTCCAAGTTCATATGTTGAAACCTAAGCCCAGTGTGATGGAACATATGGAAGATGATGACATTATAGGAGTGAAAACTTCATGAAACAAATCAGTTATAAAAGAGGCCTTCCCTTCAATGAATAAGGAAGTGTACACTAACCATACACTGAATCTTTAAAAATATTTTTTATTGTTTGGGAATTTAACATTTGTATATATGCAATGTATTTTAATCATATCCACTTTATGCTTTCCCCAACTCCTACTAGACCCCTCCTACTACATATCTCCATCCCAAACTCATGTCCTCTTGTCCTATAATTGTAAATTCACTGAATCAAATTAGAGTTTCCAGTATGTGCATAGCTATAGGGCCATCGCCTGCAGCACAGGAAAGCAATGGGCCATATGGTAGAAAACTGACACCAATGTTGTAATGGTTTAGCACATGCTATTCATACACTGAATCCTTCTTGTGTATGTGGCAGGGTCTCACTAAGTAATTCTGCCTGACCTGGAACTCACTATGCAAATCAGACTCGTCTTGACTAGGACCAAAGGCATAAGCTACCATGCCCAGTCACACACTGAAAATGTTTATTTTTTTCCAATGCATGTTTTAGTGAATGTTTGGGCTTGTCATACAAAAAACATCTTAATCATCTTTACATTTATTCCCCAATCTACCCCCGACTAGATTTCAAGCATTCTGTTACCTATGTTAAGGCCTATACAACCAAGTTAGTGTGTCCAAGTGTCCCTTCAGTGCAAGCTCATCTACTAGGATTTAGTCAGCCTGTCTAGAGTCACTCCCTTAAAGAATATCAACGCTCCCTCACCCAGCAGTGATCAGCTGCCAAAAATATTTTGGCTAAGGTTGGAGCCTGATGCCTATTTTCCCAGTTATATGCTGGATTTTTGTCTTCTTGAGTTTGCATGGGTATTGTGCAGGCTGAAACCATTGTTGTAAATTCATATGAGCAGGGTCCCTGGAACCTGTAAGTTTCTGTGTACTTATAATCATTTATTCCTCTCCTGGCTCTTACAATTTCGCCCCCTGTCTTCCGCAATGTTGTATCCTATGTTGTATCTTAAAGCACCTTGAATTTTCCCTTTTCCAAAATTGTGAGAAATAATTTTGCTTATTATAAAACACAATTTATTTTAGATTGTTATACTTATTTGAATGCAACATTTCTATGCCATACTACAATTATGCTTGAAAAAGAAACAGCCCAACACTTAGGTCCAGAGCAGGCTAGAACTGCCCAGCATATTCCCTCATTTATCTCTCTGAATTGTGGTTCACTGTTTGGGCTTTGCTTATTCTTTTACTGAAACAGTATCTTCCAGCATGAAATGGGAAAGTAGAATCCTGGACCCACCCTTATCAGAGAATCTTTTTCTTTAATCACTAGGCCTAGAAATTGACACAAGCAACAACAAACAGGTTTCTCTCATTGTTTGCAATGAGAAGAGCACGCTGCTTTCAAGCATTTTGATATGTAAAGCATGCATACATGCATCCATTCACTAACTTGAGTAGAGGGTCCTGAGGGATTGAGGACATATGCCCAGATCACAAGAAAGGCATATGGGTCATTGAGCTCATTTACATTATAAACAATAACATTTTGATTGCAAGTTTAGGTAAAAGTTTTTAGTCTAGATTAGATCCACATTATAAAATTCATAATACTCAAGTCCATATTGTATGGTGTGTTGGATAGCTTTAGTGTCAACTTTACACACCCGGGTTGAGGGAGCCTCAATCGGGAAATTGCCTCTATTGGACTAGCCTGTGGCCATGTCTGAAGGGCATCTTCTTGATGAGTGATGTGGGAGGGCCCAGCCCACTGTGGGTGGTACCACCCCTGGGCAGGTGGGCCTGTGTGGCATAAGAAAGCAGGCTGAGCAGGGGCCAAGGGAGCAAGCCTGTAAGCAGCGTTCCTCCATGGCCTGTGCTCCAGCTCCTGCCTCCAGGTTCCTGCCCTGAGTTCCTACCTTGGGCTCCCTGATGAACTACGTGGGACCTGGGAGATGTAAGACAAATAAACCCTTTCCTCCCCAAGTTGGTACTGGTCAGAGTGGTTTGTCACAGCAATGAAGAACAAACTAAGACATATGGCTACAAATAACCTAAGGCTTGGCACTTATAAAGAAAAGAGGTTTGTTTTCATCATTCTTCTGGTATGTGGAATGTCCCCCAGAATGTATCTGGCTTCCTTGTAGTGTTCTTCACCACCTCCCACCTCCACCTCCTACCAACCACTGACAACGCTATCACAATATGATGGAGAAACAGAAAGGAAGGCAACTGTCTCTGTTCAGAAAGAGGCACATCTGCAAGAACGTGAGCTGAGGGGGTCAAGCGGGATTTATAATAACATATTCTCTTAGGAAATAGTCCAGTACTGCGAGATGTGACCTTGTCACCTAGAGAGCACTGATCCATTCACGATGGCAGATCTCCTCACCATATCACCTTCCATTAATCCATAATGGCTCTATCAAAAGTCCCATTCATTGAGGAACCAAACATAGAGTTCATGTACATCTGAAGAACAAACCATAAACCATAAGCAAATCATAGATCACCTGAATTTTAAATTTTAATGAACAGCATCAATCATGTACAAGAGACCAAGACAATTCTTCAAAGTCATGAACATCTTTTACTAGAAGAGTTTGCACTGTCCCTCTGTGCCTATCTTTATCCTCAATTTTTGTAGAAAAAGAAATAACAAATAACCTACTAAAATGTGTTATTTTCTCCTTATTTCATTAAAATTATGATTTTTAGCTCTGCTCAGTTAACAATGACTTAAACTCATAGAACTTACTCAACTCTGTAGTTTCCCATTCTTGATATAACAGATGATGATTTAGAGCCAAATAAATACTATATCATTGTTAGTTTTCATGTTTTCTGATATGGTATATATAGAGAGAATTATTGCCAAAAATCAATATGATACAAAATCTAGTTTTTAAAATATAAAACTAGTATTTATAATAGAAAACTCTAGAAGTATATTGAGTGGGTCAGGGAAATGTAGGGTTGGTCTTATCACAAAGGACATGTTACTGCTCCCTCCTGAATGGGTGACTGTGAAGTATGAAGCATGCCTTCAGACACAAAGGAAATGATGACTATTTACCTATCATCCCTAAAGGATGTGATCTGTATGTTTGTTTGCAATTATATATTCCCAGAAGTCATCATAATTACATGGAAAACAAATTTAAATTTCATGACTTCATATTCTTACTTCGGAAAATCATTTCTTTTTTTAAAATCAGAATTTAAAAAAAAATCTAATATTAAAGAGAAGTTTGCTAGCATTTTCCAATTAAAATAAATTTAGGAGTTTAAAGTTTAGGAGTTTAAAGGAACAAATATGTATTATGTTACAATTCAGAAGGCTGAAAGTCCTAGGTCAGGGTGGCAGCAAAACTGTGCTCCACCTGGTGCCTTGAGGGGAAAATCTGTCCTTTTTCTCTTCCAACTTCCCATTGCTTCCCTAGCATTCTGACTCATCAGTCACTGTTCCTGGTCATTGTCTTTCTTTTTTTTCTATATTTGTCATTTCTTCTGACTCAAATATCCTTCTTCCTTTATCTTCTAAGGAAATTACCCCTGACAACCTGAGATAATTCTCCTTTCTCAATTATACTTAGCAGCCAAATCTGAGTATTCTAATTCCCCACTTCATCTCAATCACCTACCGGATCTGAGCTACTGCTGTGTATGATGTTAAGAGCTTCAATTCACCATTGATGTGGTTAATACAATTGTGGTTGAATTTTAAATATCAAATTTGCTATTGTCTGGACTATGCTATTCCAGGATACAAAACTTCCTCTTTGGCATGCCATTACAGATAAATTACTTATTATGTGACATGCAATATACAATGAATTCAGTAGACACTTCAGGAATGAATCAATTGACAGTGAATGGGTCAAAATATGATAGATGGATGTTATGTGATTGATGGACAAATAGATATTTAGTTGATAGAAGACATAAATCCTGGACAGACAATAGTACTTGCAAGACAGATGTATCTATAGTCTCCTTTTTCCCTCTAGTCTAGAGGTTTATGTCATGATTTCTATGAGGACAAGAGGGGCCCTGTTGATTATATAATATAAAACCCTGGTGAAATTTTCTTCTGAAATGAGGATCCCATTTCTTCTCTGTCATTTCCTATGGAATTTTATAGACATAATGAAATTAAAAGTATTTTATTTTTTTTTAAATTCTGAACTACAGTATGGTCTCTATTATCTAAGATGCTCTGGACCACAGAAAATCCCAGTCATGTGAGGAAAGATGCAGCTATCTACAGCATGGAATGAAAATTAGTCAGAAATGGAAAGGTCATTACTGTTCAAAACATCTTTAATGTTAAGCTATTTTCATTGATTTTCATAAACATTGTATTCACTATCATATCTGACTATGGAAAAGAGTGAATAAAGCAACTAATTTTCCCTGTAAGGATTTAAATGCACAATGAAAATTAGTGCCCCACAAAACCTTATTATGGGTGTATGCAAAGTATGGAATCCAAATTCTTGCAAATAGCTACTCCATATCCTCAAATCCATCATCTGCTCTTCAACCAATTGTGAACTAAAAAACATTCCAAACATTTAATTTTTACTGAGTAATAAGATTTTGCTTGGCATTATTCTTTGAACATTATAGTAAGACAATTCTTCACATAGCATTTATATTTTATAAGATATCAGTTATCTAGACATTATTTATGTTATACATGATGCTGATGCTGTACATAAAAGATCTGGTATAATAGTCCAAGGACTTGGATACCCATGGACTTGGTTATCTGCAGGGAGTCTTGTGACCAAGCCTCTGTGAGAGGGGACTGATGACTCTAAAGGACTCTGAACTCATATTGTTCAACCATTACATGTTTCATCCCACTGATTTTCCTTGGCTTCGTTTAGATTAATTTTAACTATACAAAATTATGTTTCGCTCAAAAATGATAAAAAATAAGCAATATCATATGACCTACTTAAAATCTGTGTTACTATGCATAATTCATATTTTCCTACATATAAATGAGAACTAAACATATTTAAAAACTTATATTTGCGTGAGTCTGGTTGTAGTACATGGCATGGGTGCCTACAGAGTCCAAATGAAGATGTTGAGCACCCTGCTCTATCACTCTGTAATTTATCCACTTGAGACAGGGTTTCTTAATGAACTTACAGCTATGCTGGCAACGAGCAAACAAAAGTTATCTTCCTGCCAATGCCCCTGCCAGCTCTGGAGTTACAGGAACTGACTGCCAAGTCTGACTTTTTATGTAAGTGCTTTGAATTTGAACTAAGTTCTTCACACTTCCACAGCAAGCATTCTCCCCTGATGAGACACCTCTCTAGTCCTCAAAAATGTTTATTTTTAATTCAGCAAAAAAATAAAGAATAATCCAAGTACCACAAATACTAAAATATGACAATGTTATAATTAATACTCATTATTTAATTGGTTTAAATTAATGACTTGTCAAAATTCGTGTTCATTTGACAGATTTTTAGCAGTAAGTTTATGGTATCTGATATTTGAAAGAGAGCTATGTATTTATTTACTGATTAGTACATTTAGGACATTCTGAAAATGACGGTGAAATCTGCTTTTTGGAAGTTTGAACATCATATACACAGAAAAAGTGAAATACTATAGCCAAACTAAAGAGGTAAAAATATTCTAATAAAGGATTTTTTTTGGAAAAGGCCATTTTTTGAAAACTCAAAAGGCTCACATCTTTACATTCACTAATATAGCTATTTCTATCTATGTCTGTTCGTATTATCTAACATTTTATTAACAATTCTTCAGTTCTTTGATTCTCACATATATGACATAGCCTTTGTGGTTTAGCAATTGATTGTAGTTTTATAGATTGATAAATATGAAGTCCTTGTAAATACCAACTAAAAATGTAAGTCAATATAATGATAGTCTTGTAAAGATATAAACAGTCAATGCAGTGAGTCTGAATGCAATGGAACCCCTTTTACTATTGCACACAAAGCTTCAGGTTATGCTATTTTTGCACATTTTTAGTGAAGTTTTGTGTATTTCATACACAACATCTAATCGCCTCTATATCCCTTCCACATAGGTACCCTCTTGTAGCACCCCCACTGGATTTCATGCATTCTGTCTTTTATGTTAAGGCCTATCAAGTCAAGTTAGTGTCTCCAGATGTCCCTCAGTGCAAGTTCCTCCACTGGGGTCTACTCAGCTTACCTAGAGAGAATTATCCATCTTTAGCTACAGAAGGACAGTGTGTTTTGGTGTTGTCCCCACCATAATTGGTTTTTCATCTCTGCTATTTTCTCCCTTGACTTTTGTATAATGACCTCTATCTCACATACTCTTGCTCCAAATTTCCCATATTTTCACATCATCAAGAATATATCAAATATGGTACCACTTGGAAAACCATTGATCTATGATATGATACAGCCTCATATGTTTTCTGTGAGCAGTGTCTCCAGACATTCCTCAGTGAAGGTTAAGCTATTTTTATAAATTTACCAAGGAGTTCAAACTAACTACATGACTGGAGGAGGCAGGTACATTTACGGCAGCACTACCTAAAATGTATATAGCTCTGTTGAGTTTGAGTGCAAAGAATGATGTTCCTTCCTCCAATTAATGCTATAAAACACAAAACCTGAATTAATTTTCTGAGATTGACACCTGCAATTTTTGAAATATATTCTAGCTAATGGGAAGAAAATTGTAACTCATGAATCAGTTACAGTTCTTCAATTGTCTATTGTGCAAAATGATAGCATGTTAAATTATATACAATTTCATTGTACATAGTAGTGGACAACACTACTATTGACAAATTTGGTTTAATGAACTTATCTCCATACATTTATCCTTACTAAATTGGATATTTCCTATCTATTGTTATTTGTGAGCAGAATAAACCCTTTTAATACCAACTATGTCCAAACTTGGATTTGGCAGAAAGAATATTTAAGAGAGAATAGTATTTATAGTCATTGGCTTATAAGCTATATCTGTGTGCTAATAAATAAATTCTAGTTACAACACTTATATGATATGTTCCCCATGCCCAAGAAATATTTTTAAATGGAAAGAAAAGTGAGGCAGCATTAGTTTGCTGATTTAATAACTAAGAAAATGTTCCCAAGCAAAAAGCCTTCTCTAGTTATTTATGCAAAGCCATATTTTGCAGACTACTTTTAAAAGACTGATTTGCTTTGTTTTATGGGTAGCAGTGTTTTGCCTACATGTATGTATATACACCACATTTGTTCCATGGTCACAGAGAGCAGAAAAGGGCAATGGATTCCCTGGAACTGGAGTTACAGAACATTGTGGGCTGCCTTGAGGGTCCTGGAAACTGAACTGGGACCACTGCAAAAGCAACAAATGCTCTTTACCTCTGAAAAATCTCTCCAGGCACTTACATGCCTATTTTAAGGAAAGCAAAATTACCAGGCATGTTTTAATTCTTCCATGTATCTAATTATTCATGCAATTTATATGAATGGTGTAAACCTAAAAGTGCTGCACAAATGTGACTGCCAGCTTTGTTATCAGAAGAATCATGTGAAAACAGTCTCGTTCTTAATTATTTATCTAGAGTCTCAAAATATGTCACTGTAACTTCTTACTGTGGATGAAGCAAAAATTAAACATATTCACTACAATAATGATTCTCTGCAATTTCTTTTTTAAATTATTTATTTAATAACCATATAATTAGAAGAAACATTTCATTACAACAGCATTGATATATTCAATAACAATTTCCAGAGATAAGATGCATCTCTTTCAAAATTGGCTATAAATATTTAGGTTTATAGTTGAATTAATACCGTTATACAATATTGTACTCTGTATAACCCCTATAAGACAGAAAATTAAATGAGGTTTTAAACTTTAAAAAAGTTCTCCATTTAATTATTAAAATACAGTTTCATACAGAGAAATTCATTTTCAATACAATTGACACTAAGATGCACATGGGTTTCTAATCTCTATATATCTAATTATTGCTAGTCACAGTGGGTTACTTTCTGAGCTCCTTGGCATCTGAGCATGGATATAAAGTCATCAGGTGGATTTCAATGGTAATGTTTTTCACATCTACTAATAATTAAGGAGCAAATTTTTATGCTTTGAAGATTATTTTTTTTCTTTTTTTTTTAAATTTACTTATATACCCACTTCCCAGGTAGCACCCTCCCATAGCCTCTCTCCCTCCACTAGAGCTAAAATACTCTGATATCCCTGCTGCTGTCTGCTGTGTTGTCAGTAGCCCCAGCCATTCCCAAATACTTGCCCTTCTGGTGAATCTAGTCAGCCTATCTAGGGGTCTTTGTTTTAAGAGGGTCAGCTGTTCTTCATCTAGCGGTAATCAGTTGTCTTTATTCCTTTGGATAAGATTTAGGTCTGCTGTTCATTTTCCCAGTTATATGCTGGGTTACTATCTAGGAATCCCTTTGGCCACCCTGGCCAACAGCTCAAAAGAAGGTATCGCCTGACTGGCATTGTTGCTTGCTTTGTAGCCTTTAACTTACCTGTGGACTCTTATGAAATTATGTTGGCACATTTAATCTTTGGTTATACTTTCGTTTTGGGTGTTTAAGGCCGTACAGTTGGTCCAGATACACCATTTTATTTTTACTCTTAAGGTCTTTTGAAGATCTGTTCCTCAGGGGTCACATGGGCTTGGGAGGAGCCCCTGGCTCCTTTCCTTTACCAGCACCACCTATGTGAAGATAAGTCAAAGGTCCTGCTCAACCATGGTTGGCTTTGCTTGGAAGCATGGAGGAAATGATTACTCTGTGTTGACCCTCCTCTTTATAGCCTGGACACTGGTTCAAGTCCATCTGGTGAGGTATCCTCAGCCTCCTTGATCAAGAGCAGGAGACTCACCACCATTATAGGCCATTTTGAGAGATGCTCAGAGTCCCCTGGAACTAGTCAACCTAGGAGGGCAAGGAGCAAAAACTGTGCTTTATGTCCCTCTGACCAAATTATTATAGACCTGAAAGTTTGTCTGTTAAACACCCAAGAAGGTTAGTTCCACCAGTCTGGTATTGTAAATACTGTGTGTCATGTAGATAAAGCTTGGGCAAAGACCAGTTGTTCTCGATAAACCTTACCTATACATATATTTCTTGATCTACTACGTATAACTTATCAGTAGGTTGTAGGAGCAATATGGTTCTGTCTGGTTTTCGAAACTAGCTAGGCATTTTTTATCTCTCACATTGTCTCACCCCTTCATCATGATTTTCCCACTTAAGGTGCCCCCATTTCCCCCCTTACTAATACACTTCTCCTATGTTCCTACCTTCTTTGAGCTCTTCTTTCCCTTTATCCCCTTGGTTCCTTGTATACCCTTCCCTCCCCCCTCCCTTAAACTAACACAATTTTTATCCATATCTCCCTTATTAAGACCTGTTTCCTACTGTTCTTCTATTTCAGGTTATTTCTTTTTTACCTCCCTGTTTCCTTTCCATTATCCTGGTTCCTGTAGTTATGTCTGGATACATACTCACTTATCAGGATTTGGTTCTAGGATCCACATATGAGGGAGAACATGCATCGATTTTTTTTCTGAGTCTATGTTACTTCACTTAGTATAATAGTTTCTAGTTCCATCCAAAGGGGAAAGAAAAATCTTCCATGACATAAATAGGCTGAAGGAATTCATGTCCACAAAACCAGCCCGATTATCCACTCTGGAAGCAATACAAAGAGCTGAAGAAGAAAGGAATGACTATATGCAAGGGATTGCAGAAAGAAATCCAATGAAGGTATAACTGTGGAAAAGTACAGCTATATCATGAATGTAAACAGAAATAAAAATGAAAGGATTCAATACCCATCTTTCATTAATAACTTTAAATATTAACAGACTGAACACCCTAGCTCAGTCAAAAGACACAGACTATATGAATGGATTAAGAAACAAAACCCATCTTTTTGTTGTCTGCAAGAAACTCATCTCACTTTCAAGGACAGACACTATCACAAACTGAAAGGATGGAAAAAAATATACCAAGCAAATGGCACTAAGAAAAAAATCAGGCATAGCAATTCTAATATCTGACAAAATAGACTTTAAAATAAAACTAATCAGAAGAGACAAAGAGGGTAACTTCATTTTGATCCAAGGAACAATGAATCAAGAAGATATTACAATCATGAACATATATTCACCAAACTCTGTGCACCCAACTTCATAAAAACAACACTACAGGACTTTAAGACCCAGATTAACTCCAACTCATTAATAGTAGGCGACTTCAATACCCACTGTCTCAATTACATAGGTCAACAAGGCAGAGAGTTAACAAAGAGACATCTGAATTAAACAATACCATATATCAAATGGACTTAACAGACATCTACCGAGTATTCCACCCAAACCCCAAAGGACATACTTTCTACTCAGCACCCCATGGATCCTTCTCCAAAATCAACCATATACTGTGGCACAAAACAAATCTCAACAAATACAGAAAGACTGAAATAATTCCATGCATTTTATCAGATCACAATGAAATAAAGCTTACAATCAACACCCGAAGAGCCCTAATCACCACATAAACACATGGAGATTAAACAACACACTCCTAAATGACGAATGGGTCAAAAGAGAAATTAAGAAAGAAATAAAAGTATTCCTGGAATTAAATGAAAATGACAATACAACATGACAAAACGTCTGGGACACACTGAAAGTGGTCCTTAGAGGGAAATTTATAGCTCTAAGTGCCTATATCAAATAACCAGAAAGAACACAAATAAATGACTTAACGTTGCAACTCAACATGCTTGAAAAGCAACCGCAAATGAAACCCAAACCCAGCAGACAAGAAGAAATAACAAAAATCAGGGCAGAAATTAATGAAATTGAAACAAGGAAAACAATACAAAGAATCAACAACTCCAAGAGCTGGTTCTTTGAAAAGATAAACAAGA
Source organism: Nannospalax galili (assembly GCF_000622305.1). NCBI lineage: Eukaryota > Metazoa > Chordata > Mammalia > Rodentia > Spalacidae > Nannospalax > Nannospalax galili. Next base: position 2,330,129 of record NW_008359075.1, read on the forward strand.
TTGACAGACCGCTAGTCCAGTTAACCAAAGAAAAGATAGAGCACCATCAAATCAACAGAATCAGAGATGAAATTGGAAACATTACACCAACACCAGAAAGATACAGAACATTATAAGGGAATACTTTAAAAACCTATATGCTACTAAATTTGAAAAACTAAAAGAAATGGATGGATATCTGAAGGCATGGGAACCACCAAAACTTAACCAAGAAGAGATGAACAGCTCAAACAGATCCATAACACAAAAAGAAATAGAAAGAGTAATACAAAACCTCCTGACTATAAAAAGCCCAGGACCAGATGGATTTACAGCAGAATTCTATCAGACATTTAAAGATCTGAATCCAATACTACTTAATTTATTCAAAAAAAATAGAAATGGAAGGAGGACTTCCAAATTCCTTCTATGAAGCCAGCATCACTCTAATGCCAAAGCCAGGTAAAGATACAACCAAAAATGAATACTATAGACCAATATCCTTAAAGAACATAGATGCAAAAATTCTCAAGAAGATACTTGCAAACCACATACAGACACACATCAAAAAGATCATCCACCATGATCCTCTTCAATTTCTCTTTTGCATCCCAAAATTTCATTATATGAATGACTGAAAATTCTTAATTATTCATATCTGATCAGGCTTCATTCAGAGAATAGTTAAATCTTTCTGAATGATTATATTATGAAACATTTTCTTCTTGATATTCTAGATTTTCTAAGCTTATTTTTCAGAGTGAATGTTTGTTTAAAACAATAGAAAGAAATATATTCCATATACATAAGCTAGAAAATAGAAGGATGTCTTAAAAATATGAGGTAAAGAGAAGAAAAAAATAATCAAAACAAAAACTACTGGTGTATTTTTAGAAGTCTGAGGTTTTTTCATTTGTGGTATATATATAGGGCTGTTTTGATGCTTAACTGTATAGAAACAGGTCACTTAACTTCTTAAAGTTGGTTTGTTCATATACAAAATGAATAGGTCAGATATAATGAGGATCAAGTTTCTAAAAGCACGAGCCTTACCTGAATATATTGATCAGACTTCCTACTGTTTTATTAAATCTGACTCATCTAGTTTCTTAGATCATTCTAAGAGAATTCTATGATGATATTTTTCTAAGCACAATAGTCAATATAAAAATGGATATTTACATAGCATTTCAGTACCAGGAGGAATCACACAAGTTCCAATAATAATAGTTGGTTTAACTTTACAATGATAAATAGTAAAATAAATATTATTTCATTGCAGGATCCAATCAATGACCTATTGCTACTTCTTCAGTATACTGCCTTTCTCTTCCTAATATAAATTAAGAACTAGGTGAACACTTTTGTTCCTGAAAACATTTCTTCTCAATTTGAAGTTAATTAGAAAAATAATATTTTATTTATTTGGGTCACAAGGTTGAGCAACAGTAATATGTTTATAAAGGAAATAAAGCATTCACTGTCTTAATGGTTTAATATTTAGTTTTCTACTATGCAGTCACAAAAACCCTTTTGAAAATGTTCAGAGGACCTTACCCCTTATGTGGCATTTCTAACCCACATTATGACCGTGTTTAAAAAAGAAACAACCTTACCACAGCCCTTGATTACCTTGTAGAACTTGAAAGTTAGACCCTATTGCTGAAGACACAAATACTTCAAACACAGGATTTGGAGCAATTTAGTTGGAACTGATCTGGAAGCCTCCTCCCTGAAGACTAGCTCTATGGTATCAGAAGATACTATGCAGACTTCCAAGGGAGAAACCAATCAATTATCTCGTCCAACAGCAAAGTCTTTGAACAACAAAATGACCAACCCATCAAACAATCTCTATTGGTGAATTAGTGGTACTTTTATCTTTTGATCTTTTGGTGGCAATCAACAGTTGTCTACTTGGGCTTAAGGCCTACTCAATGGGAGGGAACACCTATGTGGTGCTATAAACATAGTCAATACCCATTGCTGGAGCTATCACAGATTCTACAGAAAAGCCTACTTTTGTCTTATACCTTGACCAATGTAATTTTTCACTGTAGTCTAAAAAAAAATCCTATATTTATAGACAAGTATACCTCTCGCCACTCATCTAGGAAGCTCATTTTTGCAACAGATACTATTAAAAAGCTACACAAATGGTCAAACTCAGAGAATAAGTATCTATGTGGTTCCCAGACTGAAAAGACACATCTACAATGCAAATTCTACACCTAAGGCCCAGGGAATATAGCAGAACAAGGGGTCAGAAAGAATATTAATGCAAATCTCCATTCTCAATAATGAAGCTTCCTCATGCAAAAAATGTTGACTAATCCATAAAGCCACAGCTGGTCAAAGTGCAGAGAATAAGAGGCTGCAGAGAATTTATCCCTGAGAAGAACATGTATATCACATCTCTAACACCCAAGGCATTGTGAAAAGAAGAGGCAGAAAAAGTATAAGAGCCTGAGGTGTTAGATGACCAAAAAGAAACAGAGTTTTCCAGACAACTGGGAAGTTGCTCATAGGAAATCTCAGCAACGGTAATAGCATGCACGAGACACATGCACGTTCAAGCCAAACAGAATCCCAGCATAGAAGTGGAGAATCGAGTAAGAATCCCCCAAAAAAGCTATTGGGAGAGGGAAAGTAAGTTTTAATTAAGGTTGTGATGCTAAATAGGTTAACCGGGGTCCAGTTGACGGACTTACACCAAAAAAAAAAAAAAAATTTGGACACACACACTGACTTAATAAGCATAAATATGTATGACAGAGTATATGAAATCCAGCAGAAGGGGTTATAAGAGGGGTGAGGCTACATGAGGTAGTCTAAATATAATTAAAATATATTGTACATTTACAAAGATTCAATAAAAAAGAAGAAAAAAATAGGAAAAAGTAAATAAAAGTAATATCCCATACAACATTTAAATTATTGTAATGAATGTCCTTCCTAATGGACTTTATCTCCTTTTTTCTAAAGAAAACATTAGATTACTCATTCATTTACCTTTCTATACTGCACAAAATTCCGTTAATTCATAGTTTGATGACATGGATGCTTTTATAATAAAAAAAATGTAATACAGTGAGAGCCGATGCATGTTGCAACAGATAAATTATCTCTTTATGGAAGAAATGAAAAGAAAAAAATATATATAACCTGACACTTGGCAATCATAAGACCAAGAGCAGACTCCAACTTGTGAATACCTGTTTCTTCAGATTTCTCTCAGAACTGTGATACGAGCTTGTACTTCACTCATTTGTATTAAAACACTATCTCCAGCATGAAATGGGAAAGTAGAAGTCAGGACCCATCCTTATCTTATCAGCGAATTTTGCCTGGATCCCTAAATATCACACTCACATGGCAAACAAAATTCATTGTTTGCAATGAGAAAATCATGCTGCTTTCAGTGCTTTGATATGTAAAGCATGCATAAGTAGATTCATGTTCAATCTTACTTACCTTGGGTGAAGGACAATAAAGGATTCTGAGTGATAAGAGAAGCACATGGCTCAGTAAGCTTATTTACATTATAAACTAATATTTTGGTTGCAAGGTCAGGTAGTAGCCTTTAGTACTAGATTGTATCTATATTGTAAAAGTCATTCCTCCTATACATGCAATTAGCTCAGAGCACAGGTGAATTTATTTTTCTAAATTTGTAGTGATACAGTTTGACATTTTACAAATTAGGTTGAATTCCTCAATTGATATAACCAGAAAGATAACCAGAAAGATCCATTGTCTAATTTTGGAGCTCATAATTCAATGTGTAATGTGAATAACTTGATAGTAACCAGTAATAATATTTCCTTCCATATATATACATAATACATTATACGTATATATGAAAATGAGTTTTTAGCATTCAGTATTAAAGATGTCCCTGAAAAGCATGGTGAAGCAATAAGCAGTAGAATATGATACAGATCACACTTGTTTACAAATGCCATCTGCATGTACCATCTGGATGTTTAGAGAAACCCTATTGCACACTAAAGCATCTGAGTAAGTCTATTTATTCAGTATCCCTTACCCCTGCCTCAAAGAATATAATATCAGCCATGGACAGTGGTCCAGGCCTTTAAGATCAGCATGCAGGAAGCAGAAGCATTCAGATCTCTCTGAGATTCAGGTCAACATGAAATGGTCTATATATTGAGTTCCTGGTCAACTGGGGATAATATCAAGTCCGAGAACTGTTGGGGCTCCATGGAAACCTTACCTAAGAACGACAACAACAACAAAATAAAAATTGTTTAGGCCAATGGAATGCATTAGACATTCTCAATATGTCTAAAATTAAATTTATATTGAGTAGGAACCTTATTTTTTTTATCCAAACACCTATTAATTAAGCAACTTTTTAATGTATTTTTTTCAATTTAATTTCTTGTGTTTTTCATACATCTTGAAAGAAGATGAAATCAGTGGGATGGGAGTTATTAAAATTATATGTGTATTATGAACTAATTTCAGGAACCAGGATAATGAAAAGGAACCAGGAAGTAAAGGAACCTGAGAGAAGAACAGTAGGAGGGAGGTGCTACTAAGGGAGAAATGGATAAAAAGGGGATATTGAAATAAGAGAGGGAAGGGCGGGTTATGCAAGAAAATTTTGGGATAAAGGGAAAGAAGGAGCACAAGAGAGACATGACCATAGGAACTGGTATTACCAAAGGTGAAATGGGGAAAATAGGGACAGTTTAAATGGGGAAGACATGGTGGAAGAGTTAGACAGGGAGAGGAAGGAGAGAGATGAATAATGCCTTGCTAATGTAAAAAACCAGATGAAATCATTATCAGTCCAACAACCTAATGACAAATTACACATACAATATCTCTGCAGGCATTAACGTGTATCACTAAAGGCTACATAACAAGAAACAGTGTCAGACAGAAGAAACCTCCCTTTGAGTTGTTGGCCACGGTGGTTCAAGAGATTCCCAAAATTACACAGGCTATTGGCACTACCCTTGATTACCTCCCAGAACTTAAGGTAAGACCCTACTGCTGAAGACAAAACATACTTCAAACACAGGATTTGGAGCAGTGGAGGTGGACTTGACCTAGAAGCCACTTCCTCTGAAGGTTAGCTGTCATAGCTTTGCAGAACACTAGGCAAGGTGATAAGGGAGAACATCAACCAGTGGTCCAACACCAGCTTCAACAGCAGATAACTGCATCAGTTACAAGCACAGCAATTTGACATTGGTGCAGTAGGGACACTTTTGACATGGGAAAAAATCAACAGCTGCCTAACTGGACTAAAAGCTCACTCAATGGAAGGAAACTCACATTTGGTACTGTAAACATAGCCAAATACACAAGTGAAGAGGTCATAGATCTTAGAGAAAACCCCAAGACTGTCCCATGCCTAGACTAATGTAATCTCTTACTATGTGCAAAATTTGTATCCTTGGATTTACAAACAAATATCCCAGTCATGACTTATCAAAGAAGCCTCTTCTGCATCAAACAGAAACTATTACAGAATACCACCACAGCTGGTCACACACAGATATTATCTGTGAATTGCCCAAGTCTAAGTGGTACATCTACAATGCAACCTCTACACCTAAGGCTCCCAGAACATAGAACAAGGAGTAAAGAGGACACTAATGAATATCTCAATTCTCATTAATGGAGCTCCCTCATACAACAGAGAGCCAAGAACACAAAGGTCACACATTTCCAAAGCATAGAGATTATGAGTCTGCAGAATGCTGATCCTTTGACAGGACTCCTATATGAAACTTCACCTACTCAGGGCTCAGGGACCATTGTGTAAGAGGCAGTGGAAAGATTGTACATGCTAGGGAGAAAGTGGATGACAATATGGAATTAGGGTCCTACAAGCTCCTGGGACCCTGCTCATATGAACCTACAACAGTGGTGTCAGCATGCATAAAACTCATGCAAACTCAGACAAAAAACCAGCATTGAACTGGGGAAATGGACATCTGACCCCAAAGTAAGCTAAAGAAATATTGGCAACTGTTTACTACTGGGTGAGGAAGAGCTGATATTTGGAAAGCAGGGGACTCTAGATAGACTGACTAATCTCAGCATATTAACTTGCACTGAAGGATGTCTGGGGACACTAACTTGGCACAATAAGCCTAACACAAATGACAGAATGTCATTGGGGGCTATGCAAGTGGGGGGTGCCAGTGGGGACGGGGGTATAAAGATGATTGAGATCAACTGAGATATTCTATGTGAAATACACAAAAATTCAATTAAAATATTGTTCACAGTAAGACTAGGGGTTCCTCTCAGTACTAAGAGATTGCTTGCCTAACATATACACAATCATAGGTCTGGCACTTAGCAACTCAAAACAGCCTTTAAAATATTTTCATGTATTTCTATTTTAATCTTTTTCAGTTTGCTTCAGGTAAATTGGCATGGAAATATAAACTTTCATTACTTTATTTCATTTATGATATTAAAGTAATTCCTCATGACAATAAGGATTTGCACTATGTAGAAGTCTTGATTAATTTAGGCCTTTTCATTCATGTGTCCATTCATCCATTTGTCCTATTACCGAACAAGTACTTAGGAGCATCAGTTATGTATAAGATACTATTGTAGTCATCAGGAAGATAGGTAGAATTCAAGAAAATGTTGTATTCTCATGTAACCTACAACCTGTGAATGGAGATCAAAAATGTATAAGATTTCATGATGTTACAATATTTCTCAGTATACACAAGGCAGTGTTATTGTGGACTTGTGACATTTTTCATAGAAAACCAAAGAAGTCTTGTGGTAAGACAGCATGAGAAGACTTGAGTGAATTGATGGAGAAAATTATGATACAGCTGTAAAATATGTTTGCAAGATCCTACTTGTTAGCATGTTTTCTTTTGATAACTGATAATTATTAAAATTTATTCTTTCCTTGTTGAATTTATTAACTGATTATAAAATTTTCTAAATTGGAAAGTAGAACTGGTTGCTTGCATATATTTTGTTCCCATGAGTCTTTAATAGTTCCCTAATATAGAGTTTATGCTGATTAAAATTATAATAAAACATTTAAGAATGGCATTTGGTTTCAAAATTAGAGACTCATATTTGGTCGAATGATGAATGAATAAAGGGATATATGAAGGAATATTGATGAATACCTGCACTTCAGCATTGAAATGACCTCCAAGGGAGAATCTGAGAACCATTCAGACTCTTTGCCAACACTGGCCATGTTGTCCTTTTCTTAAAGACATTCCCTGAAGTGAAGAGCTACAGACAATCAATGGCTGCTGAGAGAAAGATACTCAGTTTTCTCTATGAGTTAGATCCCCGACAGTGTGTCCAAAATCAAATGGTCATCCCTGAACACCTATGCACAAAAGCAACATTAAATGGATTCAGTAGATTATAAATAAATACCTAACTATCCACACACACATATATATGCAAATAATAATCGTAATCAAAGATGAGGTCACAAAACTGAGATTAAGTGGGGAATGGGGTGGAAAGTGTAGGAGGTGAGGAGGTGGAAATAATGTACTTAGAGTACTCATATAAAAAAATCTAAAAAAGTAAAATAAACACGAAAAGAAATGCTCAGGAATGACAAAATCATAGGATACAATAATCTGATCAGTTTTTCAACACTTTCATTAATGAGAATGACACTCCTTTTATCAGTGTATCATTTGGATTTATTGGTTCTGGTGAACTGGACCAAGGGGAGCTCAGTCATAGAGTAATAAGATTCCTGTGACTGGTACACTATATTTACTATTGCCATTAATATTCACAGTCTTGCAGGGAAGTAGGAATGGATATTTTAGAAATAGGCATTCTGCCAGATTAAGCCACAGCTCTGATTTGCCTCTGGCTCATATTCCATTATAGTCCTCAGTAGGTTGATCCCAACTGTCCTCATTATATGTCAAGTAGCTTTTGACGGCAATGACATCTGGCCAGAAATGCTGGCAGGTCAACCTAGATCATGACAGTACATTTGAAAAGAACATTTTTACCTTTTTTTTTCCTGCCCTCTTGATCCAAATCCTGCAAGGTCTAGTGCCATTTTGCTCATTCATAAGCATAGTGTCTCTTCCCCTCACCTTACAACAACCCAGCAGATGCTGTGCAAGAAGAACCATAATGTTGCTTTTTAAAGCAAAGTAGTTCGACTATTTTACCTCATCAATGAGGCTGTAGCTGATGCACATGGTGAACTATTCTATAAGACTGAGGTCATAGTCCATGATTTAAAATACCAAAAATTTTTAAAAATGAATTAAATTTAAAATATAATTTAGAAGTCATTTTCCTTTGGTGTGTATAATGCTATCATTTTGGAGTTCTTGCTGGGAATGCTTTTGTAATAGTCCATGTGTGGACTCTAATCCTGTTTATCTAAATCTTCTATATCTTCTTGTGGAAACACAGCAAGTTCACTAACCCTGGTGACATTTCCCAATATGTTCTAAAACCCCATGAAAGAAGCACATGCTTCAAGGTGGAAGGTTAATATTTGCTATCAGTCCAATCTGCCTTCATTAAAAGTTGATAACATATTTTACTGCTAGTGTGTCATCCTCTTTGTGGTGGTTTGAATGAAAATGTCCTTCATAGGCTCCAAGTGTTTGTATATTTTGTCCCCAGTTGATGGTGCTGTTTTGAGAGGCTTTAGACTGTGTGGCTATCCTGGAGGAAGCATGTCACAGGAGGCAGGCTTAGAGAGTTCTTAAGCCTTGCTTGATGACGAGTTTCTCTCTTGTTTCCAGTGCCTGCTTGAAGATGTGGGAGCTTAGCTTCCAACTCCTTCTCCACTCACCTCTGCCACCATGTCTCCCCACAGAGATGGACTCTGCCCTTGCAAACGTAAGCTCAAATAAAGACTTCCTTCTATAAGTTGCTTTGGTCAGTATTTCTATCACAGAAACAGAAAAGCAATTAATACACTACTTTTTCAGAGAGAGAGGTAAATATTGCTCAGCTGGTATGGTCTGATTGAAAACTCTGTGATCTCTCAAAAAACTGTTTACATTTCAGATTTGTTTTTTTTTGTTTTGTTTTTTGGTTTTTTTTTTTTGCTTCCCTAGCTTTGGCTGGCAAGACTAGAAGTTTCGATGTGATGAGAACCATGTTCAGCTTATTGATAAACTGAGGACTCTCTTAGATTTATTCTACCAGTATGTATTCATTATAATAATGTTTTTCATTCATGATGGACATATTTAATAGAAGTTACATCCATTGATCTCATTTGCAGATTATCACTAATGTTATTGGTTTTGTGGCTTATGTGTTCTGACCATTATCTTTGGAAAGTGAACAGCATTGATAGTTGTCTGTCAACCCAAGAATACAGAGATTTTATTCTGCCAAAAATAGCAAAATTCATCTTAAAATAATTATCAAGGTTAGCAGTCTTTCAGACAGAAACTTGTAGAAACTCATTTGAAAGAAAAATGAATAATGCGATCATTTTGCATAAATACAAATCACTCTGTGTGTTGCCATCTTACTGAAAAGTGGCAATTTGCAGCTTTGTTTTTTAAGAATGATCACAGAAATTAATGAGCAAGAAATTGTTTCAAAAAATGGTCAGTAAGCATTGTTTCCACTTTGATTTTCCATGGTAATGAGGGACATAATTTTTAATCATAGATTTTTCAGCCAGTCATATTGGCAAGTGTATCCTCTACAAATTCAGTTCTTCAAAACAGAGTGTGGACTGTTCTATATACATATGTTAATAAGAAAGCCAAAGAAACATGAACAAGATCAAAATACAAAACAAGAAAGAAATAACCAAACTCTGCAATAAATGTGATGGAATTGAGGTACAAATCTCTTTGGTTTGAGGATTTGTAGAGCTGTAATAATTATATATGAGGGCAGAAAGAGTCCTGTGTGTCATGCATTGCTTTAGGGGCATTCATTTTTTCAGTAATCCTTGTTGCCTCTGGCCTCTGTAGAATTATGATTTCCTTGGCAAATGACTTTGAATTTTAATAATGCCTCCCCATTAAGAAAGCAAGAATCCAGCACAGTATTCTTCTCATCACCAAAAGACTATTCATAGCACTGTGTACTACTGACAATATTTTGATAATTGGTTAGAACTGAGCTCTTTCAATGCAGTCCATCTGATGAAAAGCTCTTTCAGTACAGTCCATCTGATGAAAAGCAAAACACTTTGAATGTGTGTGATCAACTACATAATGGTGAGGGAAGGTGGCTTCTGCTATAGATTTTGATGAAAATCATAAAGGGGAGGTACTGGGAGCAATTGACTGTACCAGGGTTGGAATCCTCAGAGATAATTTTGCTATTAAGTGGAGGATAGGCAAGGCAGGATGGAAGGATATGTCAGATGAGAACATAAACTAGATGACTCCATTGTAGGCCTAATTGCATACAGGTAAGGTGGCAGAAATAGAAAGGACAAAGGTACTATGCTTGAATTTCCTCCTCTGCAGGATTCTTCATTAATTCTCAAGCATATCATCACTTGTGTTTACTGCTTCGATTATGTGAATATAAACAATTCTAAAGCAGAAGGGTTTTTGGCTTTCAGTGATAGAAATCTTTGTGTCTATACAGTCCTCATTCAGGAGTTATGAAAGAAGAAAATATAGGAGGAAGAAATAGGAAAGAACATCTCATAATGAAGATACCATTTCATGGAAGTGCAGTGCCTGTAGCCAATGCTTCCAAGAGTTCCTTACAAATTACTCTGGCAGAAATAATTGGTTGAAAGTAATAGCCATTACCTGAAATATATTTTCCAGGTACAACCATATACTGAAGATTGGACATATCATCCTCTATGTGTGTCATTGGATATCCACATGTTATTTAAATCCTGATGCTCAAGGGTATCGTTTATAATCTAAATGAAGATAATCAAAACATGATTAAACAAAGTGTAAAACACTCCATGAGTTGGGTGTACTTTTCAATACTCAGTGATGAACTGGATCATAGGTGCCATTATGGACACATGGTTATTCTCTGCTGAGATTTCCATGAATACAAGAGATTGGAAAACCATGGAAGAAGGATAGGCCCTGTTGAAGCAACTGGGTATGAGGGAAGCTTTGATGATGCTCATTCCATAAGCCCAGACAGGACTGTTTTTACCAGAGACTTAAGAAAGATACTGATTCAACAGGCCCATGAGACTTGTATGGAGCTTTGGTAGAAGTGCTGAGCCCTATGGTCAAATGTGACTTGTATGAGGCAGGAGAGGCTTTAGCAGATTTAAATGATTTAGACCAACGTGTAAACAGGATATGAAAGGTGATAATGCGAATAGACACAAGGAAAAGGGCAGGAACTCAGCAAAATCACTCCTTCTATCTCCTGAGCACAGATGTGGATGGATATGCACAGAACAGGAGTTGCTAGGGACAAAATTGACAGGCAACCAAATGCTGTGCTAAAGAGTCTGTGGAAAGCTTTAAGACATGACCAGCAATTTACCACAGGAGTAAGAGAAACTGGAGACCAGGAGGTGTAGGTGACTCCAACTGCACTGCCTGCTCCAGAGGAAGACGGCCTCATGGGATGGGACCCCTGCTCCACAGCCACTTCCTTGAAAGGGTGGCCAAGGTTGCCCATAGGTAAGGGCAATACTGGGTGACCAGGGGCTACATGTTGAATTGAGGATTTATTGGTCCCCCATTAATATACAAATACATGGTTCCTACTAGATACTGGAGCAGAGTGTACATTAATTCATGGCAACCCCCAAAACATTAGGGCCAGTGGATAGCAGTGGATGGATATGGGGATAAAACCATTTTGGTAAAGCAGACTAGACTCATTCTGGGAGTGGGCAATTATTCTCCCCCACCCACCCCAGGAGTACAAGGTGTGCATCTCTCTCCTGAGAGAGAACATTCTAGAGGTGGATGCCCTGATGGGTCACACCCTACATACTACTGTGGGAAAGTTTTGGCTGAGGGTTACAACAGTAAAAGCTATTTCTCGGGGGTGGGCAGGATTCAAGCCAGTCAAATTGCCCACCCCACAGAGTGTGGTGGACATCAAACAGTATTTGCTGCCTGGGACTAAGATGAAATTGCAGAAAGCATCCAGGAACTAGAATGGGTAGAGGTTTTCCCCCTAGCCCAGAGCCCTTTCAATAGCCTGGTTTGTCCTATCCAGAAGTCAGATGGCTCCTGAAGAATGACTGTAGATTACAAGGAGTTAAATAAGGTGGTGCCTCCCATTCATGAAGCTGTGCCCATCATTGCACTTCTAACTGAACAGCTGATGCAGGAAATAGGGTCCTTCCATGCTGCAGTGGACCTTGCTAATGCATCCTTTAGTATTCCTGAACACTAGCTGAATGAATCCCGAGACCAATTCGCGTTCACATGGAATGGAGAACAATGGACCTTCAGAGTACTTCCCCAAGGTTATCTCCACAACAGCACAGTTTGTCATAGGATGGTGGCCTGGGACCTGGCCCTGTTACCCTACCCTCCTTCTGTAAGGTTCCACTATATAGATGACGTGATGCTAACTTCTGAATGCCTTACAGATTTGGAAGCTCATTTGGGGGACATTCAGGTGCACTTGAAGGAGTGAGGATGGGAATTCAACCTGCACAAGGCACAAAGGCCCAGTACAGTGGTAAAATTCTTAGGAGTTTTATGGGTATGGGTCTTATGGTAGTGCTCACAATACCCAGTGCAGCAGTTGAGAAAATCTTACAACAGCCTGTACCAATAAATGCCAAACAGTTGAAGGTATTTTGGGAGCTTCTAATGTATTGGTGAATTTTTATACCTCACCTTGCTCAGGTCACCTGACCTCTGTATAATCTAATAAAGAGAGATGCTACATGGGATTGGGATGTAAAGGCCTAAGAGGCTTTCAAGCAGGCCAAGGTCTTGGTTGGGCAACCTAAACAGCTGTGTGCACCAATGCCTCAGTGTCCCTTCCTCTTTGAAGTCATCAGGAGCCCTGAGGGCTATGGGTGGGGTTTATGGCAACAACAACCTGAGCAGACCCTCCAAATTGAATTCTGGTCCCAATCATGGAAAGCGGCAGGGTCCTGATACACAGCTCTAGAACAGCAACTGCTGGCTGTGTACAAAGCATTGCAACAGGTGGAATCCATTATAAGCCCCATCCCAGAAAATGATGGGTAGAAGACCTGTCACAGGCAGCCCAAAACCAAACACTGGAAAGACGGCATACATACATGCAACAGCAAGGGGTGGAGTCAGCAAACCCAATCACCAGTGCCATGCAGGCAGTACTAGGGCCCATGTCATTTCAAAACATAGAACCTCTTCCTTTACCTCCTATAGTTGACCCTCCAGCAAGATTTAACCTAGTGCTAGAAGGGGATCCCCAAATTCTGGCTGATGCCAGTTATACTGATGGCACCAGCAGGGGTTCCACACAAGAATGGATAGCAATGACAACACAGATGAACACTGACACTATGTGGCTGGAAATGGGAGAAGGAGAGAGCAGTTAATGGGTGTTATTACTATCTGTACAGCTCTCAATGAATTAAGAGCTGTATGGATAGTAATAACACTGGAGTCTTGGCCAGTAACCATTTGTACTACAGTTGGGCTGTGTTCAAAGGTTTAATGTTATGGATGGCTCAGTGGGAGAAAGAAAACTGTCAGGTCAGCCATTATGGGGACAACAGATGTGGAAGCAAATATATAGTAAGATGCAGCAGGAGCTAGCACCCCCACTGGTTTACCATGTGGTCGCCTATCATCTGGTGAGTCACCCCTGGGAATCAGGAAGCTGATGCTCTAACCAAGGTAAAGTCTTGTCTATCCACAGGTTCCACTAGAAGCAGCTCAGTGGATTCATATCAAGTCTCGCCACAGGGAAGCCAACACAGAATGGAGAACAGCCAAAGCCGTCAGCATTCTGGTAAAATACTCTGACATCCAACAGGTGGCCCAGGCCTGTGAAGTGAGTTCCCGGTTAAGGCCCGAAAGGATGGATGCAATGATGGACACATGCATAAGTTAACTTCCCCTGTAAGAGAGTGGAAAGTAGATTATATAGGGTCCCTGCCAGTCAGTGAAGGTTTCAAGTATGCTCTCACTTGTGTGGACACTGACATAGGCCTTATTCAGGCCTTTCCTTGCAAGAGAGCTACAGGCAAGGCTACTATTAAGGGACTTATCCAACTCAGTGTCATGTATAGGTGCCCAACTCAAATTGATAGTGGCAAAGGCACTCATTTCACAGGTACAAGCTTAGGCTGAGAATAATCAGATTCAATGGTCTTTTCACTTTCTATACAATCCTATAGGAGCAGGTTAATTGAAAGAAAAAAACGGGCTGCTAAATGAACAGTTAAAAGCCTTAAGCACAGAAGAACCCAACAGAGGTGGAAGAAAGTCCTTCCAGAAGCCATAAATTCTTAAATGAAAATTTCAGTATCAGTGGTGGGTTGCCTCCCTATGAGCTGTTGACCAAAGGGGCTCTAGAGGTCCCCCAAACAATAAAGGCAATTGTCAATAATGTTGGTTGTACACCAGAAGTGGACGGTAAGGCCCTATTGCTGAAGATACCACATGATGTGAGTGCAGGAGAGGGAGAAATTAAGTTTGGACTAAGTGGGAAACTTCCTTCCACTGTATGGGTTGCTTTCATAGTGCCAGATGGTGCTATGCAGTTGGCTGGGAGAGAAGTGTACCCTATTCAAATACAGACCCGCACCTGCTGGACTAACAATATACAAAGCATGATCTTCCTGCTGGTACATTAGTGGCACATCTAGTGTATGTACAACCACCAAATTTTCAATTGGACCTAATGCCCACTCCTAGGGACAGAACACACATCTGGTATTATAGACCATGCCAACTTCCTGTGGCAGGGGAGGGTATAGGCTCCAGTGGGGAAGCCACTGCAATTGTTCTGTTAGATGGATGTAATGCACCTGCTAAAGTACCATACAGTAACACATTTGTGTTTATGCCCATAGGTTAAGTTATTATAGCAATCACTGTTTAGATGGTCTTGCTTCATGCTGTGTGTGTTTTTGTAGTAGATGGAATACCACTGAAATGGGCCAACAGACCATGACAAACAGATGATGCAGAGACCCAGAATCCAGTGCCTTTCCACAATGGGAGGAAGATCACCCCACACCTATCGCCCCCTCCAAGGCTCAGGGACTTTCATGGAAGAGGTGGGCAGAAAGATTGTAAAAGCCAGAGGAAGGGGTGAAGTGTTACCTGAAAGTTCCTCTGACCACTGTGGTGGCAAGTTGTAGTCCCACTTCCTTCCCATGCTCCTCAGAAGGAGTCAAAGGGGAGAGCCAGTTACTCCTTCCACCCATTCAGTTGACTTTAGTTGCATGAGGGGGAGGAGCTAAGGATATATAAACTGAGAAAGTCATGAGGCAGGCCTCTCTCCATTTTGTGTGGCTGTTGGGAAGTCACAGGTTCTATGTTTGGGTGTGGACTTTCCAGTGCAGCCATAAATGAAGGGACACCCACTCTTTGGTAAGTAAATCTACACCCATGCTCAGTTATTAAGTCCAATAATGTTGTTAGGAATTTCCAAACAGCAGTTTTGGAGAATACCTGCCTTGGTTGTCTTAAGGATGGTGGAAGGTAGATATCAGATACCATGTGTGCCTTTCAGCAGTGAACTTGACTTTACACCAGCCCACCCACTGGTTGATAGAGAACCATCTAGAAACTTCCTTCTCCTACAATACAGAAATGAGTTGTAAGATGAGGCCACATGCAGATGTAATATATTCAAGCTACATATGTGGGTTTAATATTAGAGGTACTGGAAAATGGCTCAATTAGTAGAGTGCTCGCCTAATATGTTGGATTATACCTTCAGCACTATATAAAACCTAGAATGGTAGTGAACATCTGTAATCCCAGTATTCTGGAGGCAGAAAAATGATCAGAAGTTCAAGGTCAACCTCAGCTACATGCTGAATTCAAGACCATGGGCTACAATGAAGTATTGCCTTAAAAAAAAGTAGAAAGGAAGAAAGAAAAAATTACTGAAGTGTTTTAATATAACCCAGTGATTTCCTTTCAAAAAGCACTACTCTTTTTTCTACCCCAAACAGAGGAATTGTTTTATTGATGTTTTTAGCAGACTTCACAGTCTTTATATTTTCTCTTTTTCAATTTAACAAACATACATATCAGTTTTGACATCCTCCACCAAATTACATAGATGGCATTGTTTTTACATTTCTGCAGTGAACTAAAAATACACACATCGTCAAAACATACTTAGCTATAACTTTATGTATCTGTTTCATCACCGTGAGATAAGTGTCATAGTAAGTGGGTTAGATGCCTCTGTACTAAGTCAAAATCCATGTTCTTCCTTTAAAATGTATAGGTGTAGCACCCATCTTTTAAAGGACTACAGGTTGTAGAACAGAAGAGTGAAATATAACAGCTCTTACTTATTCAGGCAACATATGAGGCAGAGTCATGAATCTTAGCATGCTTATGGTTTGTATTTTTTGCATGAGAGGGAGACCTAGACTTCAAGGCAGTTAAACAAGGAGGCAGCATGATACAGATTTCATCCTGTCAATGACAATAGAGATCCTCTTTACCAAGGGTGATGCTGTTCTCAATTTTAAAGGTTGAAGGTATACACTATTATGAAACCTTGAAAGACAAGTTGAGTAGCGTTTGTACCCGTGGTACCTTACATATCAACAGTGATAGCATCACTGAAATTCCAAGAAAAAAGTAGCAACTCAGTGTACCTATCAAAGAATGAATCACCTGGGTTTTCTAACTCAACTTTCTATCAAAGAAATTTTTTATTTATAAAATCAAACGCATCACTAATGAATCTTCTTTTCAGTATTTTCTCCCAAATTGAATACTCATTCTCTGTATCTTCGATTTGGGAGATATGACTTCTTTTTTTTCCTGTTGTACTGCTCATGATTCTGTTTCTCTATATGGACATCTTAAACCTTCTATAGTCAATTACAACAAAAGTTGCTGATTTAAAACAAACCAAATGTATTTTTCTATAATGCTGGTGATCAAAATCTTTAGTATATTTCACTGAACTGAAATCAGTATGTTGTCTGGGATACATTGCCTTCTGGAAATTCTAGAGGAAATGTGAGTTTTGAAAGCCACCTATATTCCTCAGTTAAGGATGCCCTACAAACTTCAGAGCTATCAATGAATGTTTGAATGCATCTCTTATTACACACTCCCATACTGAATTGTATGTCTGACTCACCCACATTTAAAGACACTGTGATAATATAGGCCCATTCAAATAAATGTGAGAAATTGTTGCATATTAAGATCTACTGATGGAAAATCTTAATTCAATGTGCCATATATGTTTATGGCCATGTTGCACAGCACATCTGCTGAAAATAAGGTGTTATGATTTAGAAACAATTATTCTGTATTCTGTATTGTCACAAAGGTTAAGACCAATACTTCTGTCATTTAAATTTCACACAACCTTCCTTATTACTCTCCATGGAAATACAGTGGGTCAAATTTGTCTTCTACAAAGCATAGCTAAAATGTGTAATGATAACTCAAGTATCTTCTACATTTCTAAGCATATCTCCTGTTTTCATGCTTTAAGAAGTGTTTTTTGTTTCATGTTTGCATTACCCCCCAAAAAACAATAACAAAGAGAAATAGTTCACAAGAATTGTGCTGTATGTATGTATGTATGTATTATGTATGTACGTATGTGATGTATGTAGATGCAGTCTCATTTACACATAGACTCCCTTTCAGCTATCACAACAGCTGACATATTAAGTGCTGCTTTTGTCTCTATTTTATAAATTTCATCCCATGAGACTTAGAGAGTTTATATGATTTTACTAAGAAACAAAATGCTAAGCTATAACTTGAGCCTGGGTTGATAGAAGCCTGACAATGAAGCTGCTTCTTTAAAATATATGTCATACTGAGGACTCAGCCATTCCAGCAATGGTCCCTTAAACAGTAGCTGCCAGCAATGAATGTCATATTATAGGTGTTTTCTTTGCCACATATAAAATTCTTTTGTTCTGAATCAGGTCAACCAACCATTAAGCATCAAATCATAGCAATACAGAAATAGAACTGGATTTTTATCAAAACTATTTCTGCATAACAGGTGAAAAAATATGTGTGAACAGTTCAACATTTACTTTAAGTTGAAATATAATTATGATTTTTAACAACAATCTTATGCAAATTATTTTAGTTATCACTTTTCTAAATGCTAAATTTGTCTAGTATATGACCATATAACATTAACAGAGAGCCTAATTAAATATACACATTAAAATTTAAAGTGCTATTAGTGCAATTAATTTTTGCCAAAACTCATTTGCACATAGAGGTATAAATTCATTGTGACTGGTAATACAGAGCTTCTTAGTAGCAGAAGTAAAGCATGTGTTTTATTCCTATCGTGGACAAAACTCACTAATTTGGAACTTAGAAGGGAGATATTTGCCTATTCGTGTAGAAAGAAAACTGTGGCCAAAGTTTTTTTTTTTATCATTATACTTTTCCTTTGAAATTTGCTAAGAAGAATAAATGGGGAAGTAAGGAGGTGGTCCTAACCATTAGTCCAATATCTTATCTCTAATACTTAATACATATTTCCTCAAGGAATGTAGAAATAAAAAGGCAGCACAAGGGTAGTTGCTGCCATAGGAAACTCTGTATTTTAGATCATAACAGACTCAAGCGTAAAACTGTTTACAATATAATCCAGGAAAGGTGCAACCTCCTTAAAACTTAATTCAACTCTTTCATTTCAATAACTTTAAACATAGGTCATTTTTATTTCTCCATTTAACTTTAAATATCTCTCTTCTAAATTGTGTGCTTTAAAATTAGGTGAGTATGTATTTAAATTATTCGTGTTAGTCCAATACCCATTGTATCAGTATTTAATGCCCTCCTTTGCCTCCTCTTATTTTTTATTTGACGCTAGTTCATGCAGTATGACTACTGATATCTTACCTTAACATTTCAATCTGTGTTCTTAGGGGTGAGTAGTTGAGTATCTTGAAAAAACTCATACTTAGGTCTTTGTTTTGAGGTTTTGTACATAGATACATGTGTGTATGTGTGCATTTGTGTCAATGTATATATGTATGTATGTATGTATGTATGTATGTATGTATGTATGTATATATGTCTTTGCTGCATACACATTAGTGGGCACACATCTATGTGTACAAACAGCAGAAGAGGCATTGGGTGTCTTTGTCCCTTAAACTTAAACAGTAGATTTCTCTGGTTCTCAAACCTCAGCCATAAAATTGAAACTCTACCAATAGCTTATTTTCTGTCTTTCAGGTGAGAGATTAAGAAGCTCAGTTCACACAGTTGTATAGACAAATGTCTTATATGTGTGCGCACACATATAACAAACATATGAAAATACATTCATACCATACATGAGTTTTGTTTCTTTGAAGGTCCCTAACTAATACACTCAGAAACTGCACATACCTAAGTGTTGTGGAAAATCTTGTGGCTGATTTTGCCTTATGCCTTACATAGCTATCATGCTGAAATGCAGTGCTTCCTGTTTCTTATCAGAGAGAAAACTATGTAAGTCACATGGTTTCCAGGAATCCGAAACTTAGAGAAACTGAAACTTATCATGGTAATAGGTCATCTGGCCTACTAGATTGTAATAGGATACTAGTCTGCCATGCTAATAAGGGATCCCATATGCTCTGTTATGATTGGATTTTACCCCAATATAAGCCTGTACTTTCCTGAAATAAAGTAGATCTCTGTCACTGAACCTGGTCTCCTGCATCTGAATACAGCGATATTGACACAGACTCCTTACCAGCCCTAGGGTCCAGACCAGACGACTGATCGGAGAAACTGAGAGAGCAGGAGAGCAGCCCTAGCTGGAGGAGAGGAGCCAAAGCCAGAGGCCACACCTAAAGAAAGAAACAGCACTAAAGAAAGAATGAATATGTTCTAGCTGAACGACTCAGGAGGTAAAGACACTTGCTGACCAGGCTGCAGGTCTGAGATCCATCCCTGGAACCCATATGGTAGAATGAAAAAATAGCTCCATAATTCTGTACTCCTACCACCATAGGCATGTCATGGCACACATGTTCTTCTTCCCAAATACACATACACATGCAAATAAGTAAAAATAAATAAATAATAAATAAAT
Source organism: Nannospalax galili (assembly GCF_000622305.1). NCBI lineage: Eukaryota > Metazoa > Chordata > Mammalia > Rodentia > Spalacidae > Nannospalax > Nannospalax galili. The sequence goes on from NW_008359075.1 coordinate 2,350,280, forward strand.
AAATATTAAAAAAGAATGTAAAAACACAAATTAAGTGTGAGATTTTACAAAAAGATAGAAACAGAGGGAAAACTTCCAAATTCATTCTATACAGCCAGCATCACTCTAATAACAAAACCAGATAAAAAAAACAAAAAAGAAAACTAGAGACCCATATCCTTAATGAACACAGACACAAAAATTCTCAACAAAATACTTGTAAACCTCAAACAAACAGCATTGTTGACTTCTGTTATCCAACGGCAGTTTCCTCATCTAATATCAAATCTGACTCCATTTTGATTTTGTGCTTTCCAGAAGAGTGATACAATGTACAATTTTCTGGTTTTTATGTGCTATTTCATTTATTGAACATTGATATTACAGCACAAATAAACCACTAAAGTTCAGTTAGAAATGAGCAATGATTCTGAACAGACACCTCAATAAAGAATATATGTACATATACACAGATGGCAAAGAAGCATATGAAAGAGGCTCAGTATCATGCCATTAGAACTGTAGCTTACAAAAGCACTGAGATCACACTACACAATTCATAGATTAGTCAAAATCTAATATATCCAACAATAACCTATGATAACAAGAACATGAAAAAACAATAATGCTTTTGTACATTCGGTCATTTATTTTATGGGTTGAGGTAGTGATGCATGTGGCACAGGATGCATATGACCATCAGAGGACAACTTGCAAGAGTTCTTCCTGGATGTGTCAAGTTGACAATGGAAACTATACAGCATAATTAACTCCTTGTCAACTTGGCCCACAAACACATCCTTATTAAACCACAAATATTCCATCTCTTCTTCCCAAGATCTCATGCTAGCAGTAATATCACAGTGTAAAACACACTACAACTTTAAATATTCCACAGTTCTTAAAGTTTCCAATACTTTAAAAGCTCAATGACTCTTCAAAAATAAGTCAAAGTCTCTTAAGAGTGGCTTTCTGTAAAATGACAAGGAGCAAGTGAAAAACTAGTTAAACACTTCTTACTCCAAAAGAGAACCAGGATTCAAGCAGATCAAAGCAAAACCAAAGTTGAGCAGTGTAAATAGCTCTGTGTTCAATGTCTGGGATGCATTTGTGAATGAATGAAGCTCTGCTTCTCTGGCTCTGCATTTCACAGCACACGAACAGCTATTCCAGTATGCTCAGGCCAAACTCCGCTCCACAAACACTGCTGTCCTTGGTGACCATGCCATAAAGCTGGTATTTCCAATATGTTTGATTTCCACTGCAACTGTGACTTTACCAGTGGCCTCTCCTGGCCTCTCCTAGTGCCAAGCCTCAGATTCTCACCACAATGCCTTCAATTCTGCAGGTTTCATGCTGTCAAACCAATACCACATTGGGGAATCTTACATATTACCAAGTTTGGTTACCATCTTGAGGGGAAATTTGGTCTCCTCTGGACAGAACTTCTGTGTGTGGAGCATAAGGAAATGCTTCCTGGAAGATTCCATCTCAATAACACTGTTCTCTTACTAATTACAGCTAATTTTTCAGATTCAGCTAGCCTACATTCATTGTATCTGTAAGTCACAAAATGTTTCACTTCCACAAATTATTTTTTCATAATTTTTATTAAATTGTAGCATATTTTAGACAGAAAATCTTAATCATCTTTATATCTCGTTCCCTATTAGAACTTTCACATTACCACTTCCCTCAGAGTTCATATACTCTGCTATTTTTGTGAAGGCCTATAGTGTCAAGTTAGTGAGCCCAAATATCCCTCAAAGTAAGTTCATCTACAGGGGTCTAGTCAGCCTATCTAGAGACTCTAGCTTTAAGAAGATCACCTCTTCTTCACCCAGTGGTAATCAGCTGCCAATAATTCTTTGACCAAGATTGGGACCTGCTGCCCATTTCCACAGTTTTGTGCTTGGTTTTTCTGCTTCTGCATGTTGTCACCATTGTTGTAGATTCACCTGAGCAGGGTTCCCAGGAGCTTGTAGGACTATTTCCATATGGTCATGCACCTCTTCCCTGGCACTTACAATCGTTCTACCCTCTCTTGTTCAATGGTCCCTGAGTCCTGGAGCATGGAGTATAATACAGGAGTCCTGTACAATGATCCACACTCTACAGACTCATATTCTCTAGGCTTTGGCCATTTGTGACTTTTGGGGTACCTGGCTTTCTGTTGCATGAGGGAGATTCATTGATGAGAATTGAGAGATGCGTTAGTGTTCTCTTTACCCCTCATTCTATGACTGTGAGCCTTAGATGTAGAGGCTGCATTGCAAATCTCTCACTTAAGCTTGGGCAATTCACAGACAATCTCTATGTATGACCAGTTATGGAACTGTAGTAATCTCTGTCTATTGCAAGAGAAGTTTTTTTGATGAGTGGTGACTGGAATATTGTCTACAAATATAAGGATCCATACTTTGCACACAGTAAGAAATTACATTTGTCTAAGAATGTGACAGCCCTGAGGTTTTCACTAAGATCTATGACCTTCCTAGTCACGTGCATTTGGCTATGTTTACAGTACCACACATGAGTTTCCTCCTATTAAATGGGCTTTAAACCAAACTAGGTAGGGGTTGATTACCTCCAATATAAACATGCCATTACTGCACCAATGTCATTTGTTGTTCCAGTCATTGATGTGGTTATTAGGCTTTAAAGCTGGTGTTGGACTATCAATTTATGTTCTCCCTAAGCAGCTTGCATTGTATTCTCCAAAGCTATGAGAACTTGAGGTGGCTTTCAGTTCCGCTTCATTGCTTCAAATCCTGTGTCTGAAGTATGTCCTGTCTTCAACAATAGGGCTTTACTTGCAGGTTCTGAAAGGGAATCAAGGGCTATGGCAATAGTCTGTGTAATTTGGGGAGTCTCTTGGACTACCCTGATTAACAACTCAAAGGGAGGTTTCTCCTGTCTGGCACTATTTCTTTTTGCATAGTCTTCAGCTATATACATGGACTCATACAGAGATATGTATGTGTAATTTTTTAGTGGGTTTTTTGTACTAATACATTTTCTCTGTTAGATTTTTCATTTTTATTCTATGTATATGCATGTATTGCCTGCACGTAGGTAAGTGCACCCCTGAGTCATGCAATGTCTGTGGAGGTCAGAAGTGGCTGTTGGATCCTCTGGAACTAGAGTTATGGACAGTTATCAGCTTCCATGTGGATGCTGGGATTTGAACTCGGGTTTTCTGCAAGAACAACCAGTGTTCTTAACTGCTGTGCCATCTCTCCAGCCCCTCCTCTGTTTTGTTTACATTAGCTAGGCATTATTTAACTCTCCTCTCCTCCTTGCTTAGCCCTCCCTCCACACCCTTCCTATTTAAAGTATTCCCATTTTCCCTATTTTTTCCCTTGATAATGCCCCCCTATCATCCCTCCTTGTCTTGAGCTCCTTCTTCCCTTTTATCCCCACAATCCCTTGTATAACCTTTCCTCACCCCCTCCCATTTAACTACTCTAATTTTGCCCACTTTTCCCTTAGTAACACTTGTCTCCTACTGTTCTCTCTCAGGTTCCTTCTTTCCCTTTGCCTACCTGGCTCTTATCCATTCTCCAGGTTCCTGCAGTTATATCAGAATATATACTCACATATTTGGATTTGGTACTAGGATCCACAAACAAGAGAGAACATATGTCATTTGTTTTTCTGGGCCTGTGTTACTTCACTTAGTACAATGATTTCCAGTTTCATCCATTTACCTGCAAATTTCATGATTTCATCTTCCTTTACCTCCGAGCAGAACTCCATTATGTAAATGCACACATTTTCATTATCTACTTGTCAATTAAGGGACAGGGGTTGTTTCCACCTCTTAGCACCATGCGGAGGCCAGATTTGGGCACTCTAAGGTTAGTTACCACTTCCACAATTTTTAATTCAAAATGTCACAAGCATGTCCCAGATAGAGACTTCCTGGGATTCTCAAATTTCCCTTTGAAATTTCTTAAGAGACTTTCATCATCCACAGTTCCATCTGCATAACTCTTCCCAGCTCTTTAAGCTCTAAGCACTCAATGGGTTTTGTAGCCTAACGTACCAAACACTTCCACAATCGTCCCCCAAAACAGCATGTTTATGTTCTTCACAGAAATAGCATGCAATCCTGGTACCAATGTTTGTCCTAATTTCTTTCTATTGTTTTTATATAACATTTACTAAAACCAACATGTGGAGAAAGTGTTTATTTCCTCTTACTCTTCCAAGTGACAGTCTATAACTGAGGGAAGCCAAGACAGGAAATTAAACATACCAGAAACCATGGAGAAATGTTGTTCCCTGGTTTGCTCCTCTAGTCTGTCCTCAGCCTGCTTTTCATATACAATATAAGACCAACTGCCTGCAGGTGGGACCACCAGTAATGGGCTGGGTCCTCCCATATCACTCAACTATCAAGAAAGTATCTCACATGCCCAAAAGCAAAACTGATAGGGGAAATTGAGATTTCCCTCCCTAGGTGTGTCAAGTTGACAATTGAAGCTATGTAGCACAGTATCTAATAAGCCATTGGTGGTTTTTTGCTCCTGAAAGAAGAAATAGAAAATTAAACACAACAGCAGAGAGATAAAAATAGAGGTTTCTGTCTCTGAGCAACATAAAACGTTTTAATAATAATGTTAGTGTTAACATCTCTAAGTCTCATAACTTTAGTTTATAAGAATGATCTCACTACTTTATTTAATGAAACTGTGAATTACATAGATAATCAAATTCTGATAGTTCATTTCAAGATAAGTGACTGAGATTCACTGGCCTGCTACAAAGTAGAAAAATAATTTAAAATAGTCATATACAAAACTTCAGACTGTCAATTAACCATTTCATAATAAGATAGCAGAGCAGATGGATGAGAAGGTCTGAAACTTCGAACTATATCTAAGGTACGTTGACAGTTAAGAATGACTTGTATAATATTAATCTTTCTAAAAATTAATTCATTTTTAAATGTTTCATTCATATGCTGATTGACTATTGAGAAAATGTATTATCAATTATAATCTGTTATAGAAAATAATTACTTGAATGTTCTTGGTAAGAAAAGAATACTTGTGTTATAAAATCAGTCTTGAATTTATTTTTTAGAATTTAATTTCAAAGTCATATAATGGAAGTGAAGTGTAAGACATATGTCATTTAAGGGAGCAATGAGTTTACAAATACTCGATCTGATTCATTAATTCATAGGCTGCAGTTCAGCGTGTGACTCAGTTTTTATTTTGTAAAATAACAAAGTTGAAAGCAAAGCATTGTATTATTCCTGGACATAGTGGCATATGCCTTTAATCCCAGTGCTCAGGAGGCAGAGGCAGGTGGATCTCTGTGACTTTGAGGCCAGCCTGGTCTACATAGTGAGTTCTAGGCCAATTGGAGGTACAGGGAGACCCTGTTTCAATAAGATCAAAAAAAAAAAATTAAAGCCTTTTAAAATTTCCTTCCAGCTCAAAATTTTTTGGTTTGTATACATTATATTGTAAACCAATATGCTTCCTGTAAGTGAAATAAAGGAAATAAGTACCAATAAGTGGATAAGTGGTGAAGGGATTAAATTTACTCATCATAGCATGTTACCTCATATATGAAACACACATGAGCAATCAAATGTGAAGGACCTATTAAGTTGTTTAATGGAGAACAAGGTTTATGAATATGCTGATTTCATCCTACTGATTCTTATTCTATGGGTCATATACTGATAAAGGAGGTGAGGGGTTAGGGTCAGTAAATTTCTCAATAATATAGATCAACCTGTAAGATAAAAAAAAAAGGCATTTCTTTTGACTTCGCAATTAACTATAAGAATCTTAATAAATACTTCTGTGAATGTACCCATGCAAATTAGCATTTTCCTATTTGCCTCACCTCACCTTGAAAGGATTTAAATTAGGTAAAAGTGAATTAAAGTAGAGGACCTTAGAGACATCTGATCATGTCTAATTCTCAATTACTTTACCTTCGGTCAGGTGTTTTGGGAACTAACAGTTCATTTTGAAGCCGATATTCTGCCTGCATCTATCTTTTTCTTGTGTTTGTATAGATAAAGAAGCTATGCACTATGAATTTCAAGTAGGATGACATTATTACACACTTTAAGATATAGATCCTTTGAGATTGTAGAAATAATCTCAGAATCAGATTCATCCTGAATGTAGACACCCATCCCAACACAACTATTGCAAGTTTTTAAGTATGAAGAGAGTGTTTTGGTGATAATCTAATTAAAGTCTCTGTTGAAATCTAAAAAAATTATAGAAATTACTGAAAGATAACATATTACAAGTCAATATTGATTTAAGTAGTTGAAATAAAGGTTAAAATAAAAACTGAAAAATACTAAAAATATATTAATATGCAAATTATATATTAATTAAACATCACAGTATGCATATAATGTGATGAGTATTAGACAATGCTACACAGAACCTGCCAATCAAATGAATGATGATATGCAAGAGAATATTGCATAAACTGATGTTTCTTGACCCCTGTAATAGTGCCACTTGTAGCCAAAAAATTAGTTATGGGACTTCCCTGTTCATGCACCATCTCTAGCAACATCCATGGCTCCTAGTCACAACATGAAAAATATCTCCAGATATTGCCAAATGCTCTCCTGAGCAAAATTACTCCCCAGTTTTTCCTGATTGGGCATAAAACTTTTTAAAATATTCCAGGGAAAAGGGTATTAACCCTAAGACGATGTTTCTGGCGTAGTGGTTTTATTTAACTAGTGAGATGTGCTTACCCTGATACTTGGGAAGTCATCGACTGTGATGACTGTGAAGTAGCATATTTGAATGCATTGCTGTATTTGTGCCTGTTGTTGCTTACCCTGAGCGCTAACAATATAAATGAGAGTGGTGGCCTTATTTATTTTGAATTTGCTTTTGCTTTGTCACCATCCATAAAAAAAAAAAGCACTGTGGAAAGCATTCAGATTTCAGTCCAATAACTCTCACTTGCACACCTAACAGATTGGTATGATATATAATATAGAGTGGTTCATTGCACTCTTAAGGAAGCACATCCAACATAGGAGGGTGTGGGCACAGGGGCAACTCACATTGCTGTTCTAAGGATAATATATACATAATTCCTCACCAGAGTTCTCCAATAGGATAAATAAATGTACAGACAAGAAAGGAAAGAACGGCTGTGAGCCTCTGATTTTCTAGTTTTTCAAGGTATAAACAAGAAAATAAACTGTTTTATAGCATTACCACGCTTTTCCATTTCAGAACTGAAAGTGAGAGGTCACAAGTTTTCATGAGTCTATACATATGGCAGGAAGTGAAAATGGAGAAGACATAGCTTATCACATTGTACAAATGAAAAATTGTTTGAAGATGTGCAATTGTGAATAAATATTGTGTCTATTTTGATTCCTCATCCTGATAAAATAATTTTGCTTCACACACAATGAAGGTGTATAAAATGGAATATGTAAGTTTTCAGACAATACTGAATTCTTCTGGACAGTGACTGACTGATAGGAATAAGCTGTGGAAGGATGTCACTTACAAGGATATGAGAAAGAGCTCAGGGTTAGCCCACCAGTCTGTCGCTGCCATTATTGAGTGACATTTTTAAAGATCAGTCAGCAATTCTTCTGAAATAATACTAAGCTTTCCATTTTCACTCTGATGGATAGGTTAAGTGATTTTCAAAATTTGAAATTATTGGGACAATGACTTTAAAAAGATATAACATGTAAAGAAGCCTATTTTTTAAAAAAATGAATTTATATTTATTTTATGTACATGAATGTTAAGCATGCATGTGTGTAAGTGCACCCATGTCATGCAGTGCCCTTGGAAAAGAGGGCATCGGATCCCCTGGAAATGGAGTATGGACAGTTGTCAGCCGCCATGTGGGTGCTGGGATTTGAACCCAGGTTTCTGAAAAAAACAACCAGGACTCTTAACTATTGAGCCCCATCTCTCCAGCCACAAGACTGTTTTTAAATGGAATAAAATGTCAATACAAGTGACAGTAACAAGTCTAAAATCAAAGATATTATTATCCAACCCTCCATCAGAATTATAACAAATCTACATCTGTAAGGTTTTGCTCTTGCAACTTCCCTTGAAAGCAGTATAATGAAAGTGAACATAGTTTTGCACAAACAAAAACAACTACCAATAAATTTAAGGACATATCTGTGAAAGACTACGAGGAAAGGTTTTTCCATTTGCAAAATATTTGTCCATCTTTTTAAAAATTTTTGTCATTTCTTTACTTTTTTAAACTTATTTTAATTCCCACATAATTAGAAGAATTTCATTACAAGAGCATTGATATATTCAATAACAATTTCCAGAGCTAAGATGCATCTCTTCCAAAAATGGCTGTAAATTTTTAGGTTTACAGTTGAATTGATACAGTTATACAATATTGAACTCTGTATAGTGGCTGAAAGTTTCTAGGTTCACAGTTAAATTAATACAGTTATACAATGTTGAACTCAGTATAAACCCTGTAAGACATAAAATTGAATGAGTTTTTAACCTTTAAATCGCCATTTCATTATTAAAATATACTGTTTCATACAGAAAGACTCATTGTTTTTGTTAATAACACTTAGATGTTGGTGCATGCATCTCTAATATGTATGTATCTGAATATTACTGGTCATGGTTGGTTGCACTTGGATCCTTGGCACCAGTGTATGGATATAAAGTCATTGGGTAGATTTCACTGGTAATGTTTATCACCTCTACTATTTAGCATGAAGTAAATTTTTATGTTTCCTTCTCAAATATGTCTTTTTTAAAATTTTGTTGATTTTCTGTGTGTAATCATACAGAACATCCCACACACTATTATTCGTCTACAAACCTACTTTCCAAATGGCACCCTCTCATAGCCTCCCCCCTCTCACATACTGGAGCCCATATATTCTGTCATCCCTGTTACTGTCCACTGTGTTGTTGACACCCTCAGCCATTCTACAGTGCTTGTCTGTCTGCTGAATCTAGTCAGCCTATCTAGAGATCCTTGTTTTGGGAAGATCAGCTGCTCCTCATCTAGGAGCAATCAGTTGTCAATATTCCTTTAGATAAGATTGGGGTCTGCTGTCCATTTTCCCAGTTCTATGCTGGGTTACTGTCTGGGAGTCTCTTGTGCCACCTTGGCCAATAACACAAAGGGAGGTGTCTCTTGTCTGACATTGTTTCTTGTTATGTAGCCTTTACTCATATATGTGGACTCTTAAAAATTATATTGACCCCATTAATCTTTGATTATACTTTCCTTTTCGGTGTTTAAGACCCTACAGTTGGCCTAGAATAAACAATTTATTTTTACTCTTACTGTCGTTTGAGGATCTGTTTCTCAGGGGTCACATGGGCTTGGGAGGAGCTACTGGCTCCTTTCTTTTACCAGGTCCGTCTATGTGAAGATAAATCAGAGGTCCTGCTCGATCATGGTTGGCTTCACTTGGAAGCATGGAGGAAATGTTCTCTCAGTGTTGACCCTCCTCTTTGTAGACAGGACATTGGTTCAGGTCCATCTGGTGGGGTCTCCACGGCCTCCTTGCTCAAGAGGACAGGTGACTCACCACAGTTACAGGACATTTTGAGAGATGCTCATAGTCCCCTGGAACTTACTCAACCTAGGAGGGCAAGAAGCAAAAACTGTCCCTTATATCCCCCTGACCAAATTAGTATAGGCCTCAAAGTATGGCTGTTAAACATCCAAGAAGGTTAGTTCTACCAGTCTAGTACTTTTAATTACCATATGCCATGTAGCTAGAGCTTGGGCAAAGACCAAACACTCAGATATACCTTGCCTAGTCATATATTACATTCTTTGATCCTGTTGTATGTATAATTTGTCAGTAGGTTGTTGGCCTAATATGGTTCCCTCTGGTTTTCTAAAACTAGCTAGGCATTTTTTATCTCTCACCTTGTCTAACCCCCGTGGCTTCCCCATTTAAGGTGCCCCTGTTTTTTTAAAATTTCTCCCTTAATAATACTCTTCTCCTATGGTCCTGCCTCTCTTGAGCTCCTTCTTTCCCTTTATCCCCCATGTTACTTCTATAACCTTCCCACTATAAAGTCCTGAAATACGTGAATATTACAGGCATGCACATTTTTGTTTTTGTTTTTATTTTTTTGAGATAGGGTCTCACTATGTAGTCATGGTTGGACTGAAACTCCTTATTTAAACCAGGCTGGCCTTGAACTCATAGTGATCCATCTTTCCCTGGCTCCTGAGTGATGGCATTAATGGCATGTGCCACCATGTCTGGCTAGGCACACACATTTTAACCAAATCTATAATAAAGAAACTAGCAGATAACCCTTATTGAATATGAAAGTAACAAAGGAAAATAAATTTTGGTATTAACTTTATACTTTATGTATTATACAACATAAATATGAAATTTGTGCCAAATATCTATTTATATGAGGACAATTAATAAAGTGAGTTATTTATATTAGTTTAACATATTGTATTTCATAATAGAAAGTAAAAGTATGCTCTGTCACTTATCAAACTTTATATATTTTAGAGATAAATGAGATAGTGATACAATAATCTACTAAATTATAAAATAAAATCAAGAAGAGCTACCTTGTGATTGCTTATTGCTTAGAATCTGACTGTGCCATGAGTAGATTGTTCCAAACTCTTCCCCTCTATTCATCAACCCCATTTGGAAGTCACCTCCCACACTGACTCCAAGTTTATCTTTGAGAATTACTTTTACTAGTATGACAGGAACAACACAATGTAGAGACTAGAAATGGGCTTTGAATTGAGACACATTTCATTTTGTCCTATTTGAGATCCTATCACTACCATGAAAATAAGCCTCAACTAGCCTGCAGGAAGAAAATACAGAGCCCTACCATCTCTAACATACTAACATAAACCAAAACAGCAAGTATGTGAGCTGACACTAAAAATTCCATATCTAAAGAGAGACCATTGACATAGCCAAAGGCCAAGCTGAGACCCTTCAGAGTACATGAAATTGGTGTTCCAAATTACCCTCTGAATTTTGGGTTGGATAGATGATAGTTTCTTACTGATATGCTTTGTTCATTTTTTTTCTTTTTTACCATGAAAGCTGTTATTTTTAGGATTTGCTAATAGAGTTGAGGTATATTAGATATAATTTAAATTTTACTTCTAGAATAGAATTTCATCTTAAGAACAGATACCACAGTTTGTTGAAAAAATGAGATGGCATATAAGTGAGTAGATTAAATATTGTTGGAGGTAGTACCAGGGATATGACTATAGAAACTCACTATTCCCTGCCATTAACCTCTAAGTACAATAAAATATGATGAACATAGTTTAAAAGTCATAAAGAATAAACTTTCAAAATGTAAAAGTAATTACTTGGATTGGACTAGAACCTTGGGATTTGAAGAATACTGAAGTGAATATCTTGGATTGTCTTTTTTGTTTGTTTTTTGTCTTTGTTTTTGAAATAAGGTCTCCCTGTAGCCACAACTAGCCTGGAACTTGCTATGTAGACCAAGGTGGCCTCAATCTCACTGAGATCAGCCTGCCTCTGCCTCCAGAGTGTTGGGGTTAAAGTTATGCATTACCATGCTCAGTTTGGATTTTCTTTTTATATCTTATACATTTGGTCAGGGTACCAGAGAGAGCTTTGATCTAAAGCTTCAACAGTGTTAAGTCTGTAAAATGAAACACGAAAGATTGTTCTCCCTGGACCAAGGATGAAAAGGTGAAGCACGTAGGCCATAGAAAAGTAAATTAAGACTGCTACGGATTTTGAATGGCTGGAGAACGTGCCAGAGAAGTATTCTATTCATGAAGCAGCATCCCCCACATGATGGCCCAAAGAGGCACTTTAAATCACCAAGGTAGTATCAGTGAGAATTCATGGGAGTTAAATGAGAACCAGAAGAGCAAACAAAAATATGTGAGCATTGAACTAGGTCAGAAAACTAAGCTCCCACTGGAATACATCCCAGAAAAGTAGGTTAAAACCTATGTCATAAACTTCAACCCACTAAAATAAAGTACTGAAATAGGGTCAAGAGTCTTTTTTTCTCAATATTTAGAGAGTGTAAGATACAGTCATTACTCATTCATTTCAAGAACTGAGAAATGAGAACCAATTGTTAATTGCAACATCAGATGAATTAGACAGTGAATGTACGCGAGTGACTTTGAAACACCGATCATAAAGTTGTTGCAATGAAAAATAAAAATTCCTCTAAGGTAAATGAAATATATCATCTAAGGTAAATAACATATATCATCAAAACAACTTATGATAAATGACCAAATAGTAAAGGACTGAAAAATACACTATCTCATTTAGAAAACTCTCTGGACAGGTTCATTGGCAAAGGGAAGTTAGAAGAGGGAAGAAGCAAGAAACATCTGGACAGAGCAATGATATTTATTCAATCTGTACAAAAAGAGAAATTAGAAACACACACCCTCCCTCTACCACCAAAAGGAGTAGAGGCCAGAAAACTGGAATCATAGGAAATAGTGTAAACAAGCTGTACCACTTCTGGGTATTGACCTGAAAGATTCTAGTGAACACATTTTTGGGATACTTTCACGCCAGTGTTTACTGCAACTTTTCACTGTATCTTAGTAATTTAACCAACCATAAAGAATGAAACTGTAGAGCTGGGCATGGTGACACACACCTTTAACCTCAGCTCTCAGGAGGCAGAGATAGGCAGATCTCTGAGAGATCTGGCCAGCCTAGTCCACATAGTAACTTCCAGGTGGGCTGGGACTAGAGAGATCCTGTCAAAAACAAAGAAAGATGAGAAAAAAGAAAAGGAAACAGAAGAGTGAAGCTGTGATGTGTGATGACATATTCCTGCATGAAAATGAATGCAACTGAAAATAATCATAAAAACAGAATTAAACCAGCCTAAGAAAAACAAGTACTATCCATTTTATGTCACTTGTAGGTCCTAGATTTATAAATACATAAATTCATAGATATACAAATGACATGGGAGTAGATGTGAACAGTCAAGGGGCATAAGGGATATAAGGAGAAAATAAGAAGGAGAGAAAAGGAGAGTGGCAGGGAAGGGATTAATATGCTCAAAGTGTATTATGTGTTTGTTTGAAAATGAATTTACATTATCCAGTAAATAAAAGGGAAAATAAATAATATTCATAGTATTAGACTTTAATAAGAGAAGTTACTTAAATCTAAAATGGTATTCAAGGAAGTAATGACTAATATTCCCGAAACTTTGTAAATACAGAAACTTACAGATTCAATCCGTGAGCATCATAAGTGGATAAATTAAACAAATTCAAAACAAGCAGTATAATCAAACTCTGAGCATTATGGATGAAGAAGTTGTAAATAACAAGGGATATAGCAAACTAAGCAAGCACAGGCTCCTATGAAACACTGGAAGTTAGCAGGAATTATGTTTTTCATGTGCTGAAAGTAAAGAACATGCAGTTGTGGAACAGCTCTCTCTGGAAGAGTTCTCTGCAATAGATAAAATGTTCCCATATAAAAGATGTACCCAATAGAAAGTATTTGTAGATGAAAAACAACTAAGAGAACGTGTTGCAAAGAGATGTGGTTCTTCACCTACGGGTTCAACTAAGCTGGAATAAAATATGTTTGGAAAAAAGTATCTGTACTGAACATAAACAGATTCTTTTCTTGTCATTGCTTTAACAATACAGTATAGCAAGAGAGTATGGCAACTCTTTGCCCAGAATTTTATTGTATTAAATATTAGAGAAAGTGCAAAATGATTTATAGTTTTCAGGAAGATATATTCAAATCATATCTAATAGTACACAATTTATGTAAGAGCTGAGCATATGTGGAATTTGGTATTCATTTGTGGAGTGTTTTGAAAACGAGCCCCCTCCAAATTATATGAAGAAATGACTATATACTTGAATTTAGGATCAGTGTTTTACAAAATTATGAGAATACAAAAGAAAGTGCAATGAAACACTACGTGGAGATAAAATTGAGATTCCGTTTTCATCCAATGAAGCAACGTGCCTTATAATGTTGCTAATCTCATGGTCTATGGTTTGAGGATAAATGGGCTCTATTCCACTGCTAGACAAACTGTAATCATAAGCATGCATCATCCTCTAGGAATGCTCATCACAATCTACTAAATTTCAGATACGACTCAGCATTTCTCTAGATTATCCAGCCTAGTTTCCACAGATGTACACTACAGAATATTTTGAAAAAAAAAAAACTGTTCATCTAAGGGTTATGTTAAAACAGTGACTATTTGTACTAAGAATAGTGCATGGTAGTTTCAAAAAATAGGGTCTGAGAAGATGGCTCTGGGAATAGAGGGCTTGCTCAGTAAGCAGAGGACCTCAGTTTGAATCCAAAGCACCCAGGAAAAAAGCAGATATGAACATGAGCCAGCACTGTGGAGGATGGAGACATGAAAATTGCTGAGGCTTGCTGGCTACCAGGCTAGCTCGACGTCCAGTAAGTAACATTCTCTTGGGGATAACACAGAGAATAAAAGAGCATGACTCTGGTTTCACATGCAGAGACATGGGCACACAGGAGAAACACATAACACAACAGAATACACACATACATTCACAAAAGTAATGAAGAGCCATTTACCCTAGATACAAAAATTTATTGGAGTGAATTAAGCAAATTTAACAACTTGTACAACAAGCTAGTTACTTTTAAACACATCCAAAACAATATATTAGCTGATATCCATAATTTTTAAAGGAAAAACTCAAAAATTAAGTACCTAAATTATTTTTAAAGCTATGGAACATCTTGAACTCAGAGAGTTAGTAACTCTACATAAGGAAAAGTGAATCGTGGTTGAGGATAGTAACCAAAGATCAATTTTTGCTTCATCTATATTTTTATTTATTCAAACAGAAATATTAGCATACAGCTTGCTTATTTTAAAAACATTGAGTTAAGATAAGACCTTAAAGAGTTCAAATACAGTAAAAGTTGTAATGAGTTAACAACAAACTTTAAAATCTGGAATACGAGCTGCCAATATCAGCTTAACTTCTGAGTAGTTCTAAATCCCTCTCCATTCTCTAGAAATAATTCTTGACAGTAGAGGCTGAAGACAGGGGCCCTTCTTCAGGAAGGCCCTTCAGTGCCTACAGGGGTTGCTATGAGCACAGTTCACAAGGTCGACTTAGAAAAGCAATATTAGTGAAGAATGAATTTTTATAAAAATAATCAGCTCGCAAGAAGCTAGTAATAGGGCAGTAAGGCAAAGTTCAGAGGAGCAGGTAAATACAGCTCATGAATGAACTGAAAATGACAAGTTGCTGCAGAAACTGAATCACCTGTTACAGAGCAGAGAGAGGGCAAGAGGCAGAGGCAGGCAGGCTGTCCTTCAGGGCGACTTACGACTACGACATATTGTCAGGCTATGTGGAAGCAATCCACGATGCAAACTGTATAATTATAAATTGATTATAGTTACTCATTTACAATTTTTAAAGTGATTTCCCTGGAAGATAAGATTTTCATGTTACCTTTAATGCTTTGTCATTCTTTCAACATATATTTTTTCATAACAACAAATTCAAGTTTTCATTTTGTTTTTGTTTTACAAATTCTGGTGAACATCGGTTCTCACTTCAATCTTATTTTCTCCTTTATTATAGAAGACTATCTTACGATATCTCCTCCACAATTGGTTATTCTTTATCGTCTGTTCCTTTGACACACCAGGGAGATATATTTTGATGTATTTTCCAGTCTATTAACTTTTGTTGCACTATTTCACTCTTCATTTTCCAGATTTTAAATTTATTCTACTGTTGTGACCATTTTGTCCAGTGCATTCCTTTTTATTTTTTAATTATTTTGGTATCATTTTTATGAGTGTTGTTGGTTTTCCTTTACATACACCTAATTTTGTAATTGTATAAAATGCCATACCTCTCTAAAGACATTATTGTTAATCATGCTATTTATTAAGATTTATTTTATGTACAGGAGTGTTTTCCCTACACATATGCTAGTGCACCATGTGTAGGCCTGATGCCTACAGAGGGCAGAAGAGGACATCAGATTCCCTAGACCTGGAGTTAAGGATGATTGTTAGTCACCATGTACATGCTGGGAACTAAACCCAGGTCCTCTTGAAGAGTGATAAGTGCTCTTAACTGCTGAGCCATCTCTGCAGGCCCTAGTCTAAAGTTCTTGATTCCTTATCCCCCTTTAATTTGTTTGTCTATTTGACAGTGATTTTTAATGATTGTTACTTTATAGTTGAATTGCAGGCCCTAGTCTAAAGATCTTGATCCCTTATCCCCCTTTGTTTGTCTATTTGACAGTGATTTTTAATGATTGTTACTTTATAGTTGAGGGACATTGGAGTTACATCATGAGACTGTTCTCCTGCCTTGAAATGAATGTCTATTTCTAGCCTCTCATGACTTCTTGAAGTTAAACCTGAGGCAACATTAATATCCAATTTTAACATGGATTTCTTTAAAGTGCCCCATATGATGCACGTGCAATCATGTAAATGTAAAATAAATAAAATTTTGACTCGGTGATCTTATTTCCAGACTTCAGCCAATATTGTTAATTATACCCTAACTTTATGATGCTATTTGAGGAACTTCATTGTGCTACTATTTGAAATAGCAAGCTACTAGAAGCCATTTGGATATTCTTCAAAATGTTTGACTACATTTTGTCCATTTATTTACTGTAAAAAATTTGGTAGTTTTTCTAAAGAATGAAGAAACCTGAATTCCACACAGGTTGTGTTTTACACCTAGGGCAAACTATCAAGAGACTGAGTAGCCCATGAAAGACTGAAAATATTTAAAATGCCGATGGTCAATATAACAACCATGATTTATTTTGGCAAAACAAACATTATTTGCTGGCTCTTATTTGCTTGGTCTTCATTTATTTCCATACATGTAATAGAGCATGTTTCTTATAAATGTAAATAAAGAAGAACAGAATAAATTGTTATGTCTAAATACACAACAAAAGGCCATGTGAATTCTTAAACAAATATCATTCACTGATTGAAATGATATAATATACAGACATGCTACATCATCATTCCTATGCATCTTTTTCTACACAACAATGAATTGCAGTCATCTTACTGAACATGATGAGTAGTCATAAAGATTTTGATAAACTTGATACTCACATGGCTATTCCAGAGACATCTAATCATTTTGCTACTATGTGAATAAGAATTTCACAACTAAGAGTGTTTAAAATCATGACAAAATAGTTTATTGTTGTTCTACAAATGTTTGGCTTAGTGGGAGATTTATTTTTCAGTGATTTCCTGCTGTTCTTTTCAATATTCACCCCATGCTGTATTCTCAAGCTGGTCGTGAACACACTCTAAAATATACTCCAGTTTTATCTAAAGTATTGCTATATCCAAGGAACAAAGCATTTTTCTTATCAGCCACTTCCGGCTGGACTTCCTAATACATTTGATTCCCAACTATTAACCTGGGAGACCTATGTTCACAGACGCTTTGTGCTCCTTAAGACCCGACAGGTTTAGTCATGTTTAGACATTCTTATAAAGATTATTCTTTTTTGTACTGAACAATGTTTGGCAATATTTCCATGGCTTGTGGCTAAAAGATGACTAGAAGATCAACCAGGCAACCCACTGGGGAGTTCAAGTATTTGCTTGAAACAGTCTTTGCTTAGGGGTAAAAACCACCATGAGAGTGTAAGTACTTAGCAGGCTCTTGTAGTCTTCTGTTAGAAATAGTGAAAAGAGAAAAAAGGTATATAGTTTGGTGAAGTAGTAAACCTTAAGCCACTTCAAAATTATTCAAAACTGTTGATAAATGAATAATGTGTATTTGTAAAAATATTTGCATTGTATTAAAATATACAACTGTATTAGTTTGCTTCTCCATTGCTGTGACAAAATATTCTGACCAATACCAACTTGGGGAGGAAAGGGTTTATTTAGCTTACATATCCTAGGTCACAGTTCATCTGGGAGCCCAAGGTAGGAACTCAGGGCAGGAACCTGGAGGCAGAAGCTGGAGTGCAGGCCATGGAAGAACACTGCTTACTGGCTTGCTCCCCTAGCCCCTGCTCAGCCTGCTTTCCTATGCAACACAGGCCCACCTACTCAGGGGTGGCACCACCCACAGTAGGCTGGGCCCTCCTACATCACTCAACAATCAAGAAGATGCCCCACAGACATGGCCACAGGCCAGTCCTGTGGAGGAAATTCCCACGTTGAGGCTCCTTCAACCCAGGTGTGTCAAGTTGACACTAAAGCTATCCAGCACAACTGACACCTCGGCAACTTGACACACAAACACATCACTATTAAACCATAACTTTTCCAATTCTTGTCCCCAAGATATGCTGTTAATATCACAACATAAGACAGTACATCCTTAAAAGCCCCACAGTCCTTAAAAAATCCAAACAATTAAAAGTCCATAATCTCTTTTAAAAGTCTCTTAACTGTGGGTGGGCTTCTATAAAATCCAAAACAAGTACTGTCTTATTACAAAGGGAAGAATCGGGCACACCTAAGCAAAACCAAAGTCCAGCAAAGTAGCTCAAGGCTGGACATCTAGGATTCATTCACCATCTTCTGGGCTCCAAAGAGTTCTGTCAGCTCCACTTCTCTGACTGTGTGATCCACAGCACACACAGCTCATCTTGCAGACCCAAGTCAGCTCCATTCGACACCTACTGCCGTCTTTGGTGGTCGTCCCATGGTCCTGGCATCTCCAAAAAGGTGGGGTCTTCACTGAAACTGAGGCTACACCTTCACCAATGGCTTCTTCTTGCTTCTAGTGGTGCAAAGCCTGAGATTCTCTCCATGACCCTTCAGTCTTGGGGTCTTCACTGCAACGGAAGTTGCTCTTTCACCGATATGGCCTTTCCTGGCCTCTCAGAGTGCCAAGCCTCAGCTGCTCTCTATGACTCCTTCACGCTTTCAACACCAGAACCATGCAGGAGACTCTTACACATTACCAAGTCCTGCTTCCAGCTTGAAATGGAGGCTCAGGTCCCCTCTGTGTGCTGACCCTGAGGAAATACTTCACAGAAGATTTCACCACAGTGATGCTGGTCTCTTATTACTTACAGATGATTTTTCAGCTCCAGCTAACCAGCATCAATTGTCCCAATAAAGCAAAGGCTTTACTTAAGGTTCTGGTCTCTTCTTAATCACAGCTAATTCTTCAGCCCCAGCTGACTAGAACCCAGAGATTCTCAATTCAAAATATCATACAAACAGTCCTGATAGGCTCTACTTCCCTTTGAAGCTTCACAATCCATGCCTCCATTGTTCACAACAATTTTACCATAACCGTTCCAAGCTCCAAAAAAAAACAAACTCTAAGCACTCGATGGTTTTTCCAGCCCAAAGTTCTGAAGGCTTCAATAATCCTCCTAAAAACACCAAGGTCAAGTCTGTCACAGCAATACCCCACTCTCCAATACCAATTTTTGTTCTAGTTTGTTTCTCCATTGCTGTGACAAAACACTGACCAACACCAACTTGAGGAGGAAAGGGTTTATTCAGCTTAAATCTTCCAGGTCATAGTTCATCAGGGAGCCCAAGGTAGGAACTCAGGGCAGGAACCAGGAGGTAGGAGCTGGAGCACAGGCCATGGAAAAACACGGCTTACTGGCTTGCTCCTCTGGCCCCTGCTCACGTTGCTTTCTTATGAAAAACAGGCCCACCTGCCCAGGTTGGCACCACCCATAATGTGATGGGCCCTCCTACATCACTCAACAATCAAGAAGATGCCCCACAGACATGGC
>NW_008359075.1:2371337-2372166 GCF_000622305.1 Nannospalax galili
AAATACACATATCAAAATCAGAGAGGGAAAAAAACAATAACGTGAAAAACCAAAATAACATATCCCCAACAAATACCAATAGTCCTCTAGAGGAGTACAATGAGAACCCCCTAGGGGTAATGCAGGACATGGAACTCAAAAGAACAATTATAAACATGATATAAGAATTTAATAAATTTAAAGAACATACAAAGAAATCAAAGAACTGAAAGAAGATAAAAATAAACTTCTGCATGAATTCAGAAGAGTTAGAAATATTGAAGAATAATACTCAGGCTAAAATGAAGAAGAAACTAAACCCCTCAGAAACAGAGGGCATGGAATTCAAAAGAACAATTATAAACATGATATAAGAATTTAATAAATTTAAAGAACATACAAAGAAATCAAAGAACTGAAAGAAGATAAAAATAAACTTCTGCATGAATTCAGAAGAGTTAGAAATATTGAAGAATAATACTCAGGCTAAAATGAAGAAGAAAATAAAACACTCAGTAAGCCAATAAGATATGACAGGAGAAAGCCTCGCCAACAGGATGAATGAAATGGAAAACAGAATATCAAGACAAGAAGATAAAGTGTATGAATTAGTCCACTCAAGTAAAGATTATGAAAAATTTAAGAAAACACAAGAACGGAATATGCATGAATTGTTTAATACCATAAAAAGACCAAACATACACATTATAGGCATAGGCTAAGGAGAAGAATATCAGGATAATGGTATGGACCAGATCTTCAACAGGATTGTAGAAGAAAATTTCTCAAAATTAAAAATGATATGCCCATACAAATACAAGAAGCACATAGAACACCAAATAGACAGGAC
>NW_008359075.1:2372545-2375672 GCF_000622305.1 Nannospalax galili
ATCACTATATCCAACCAAAATGTCTATTATAGTTGAAGGGGAAAGAAAAATCTTCCATGACATAAATAGGCTGAAGGAATTCTTGTCCACAAAACCAGCCCTTCAGAGAATTCTGGGAGCAATACAAAGAGCTGAAGGAAGTAAAGACTATACACAAGGGGTTACAGAAAGGAGCTCATTGAAGGTATAACTGTGGAAATGCACAGCTACACCAAGAATGTAAACAGAAATAAAAATGACAGGAATCAATACACGTCTTTCATTAATAACTCAAAAGACACAGACTAGTTGAGTGGATAAAGAAACAAAAACCCCATCTTTTTGTTGTCTGCAAGAAACCCATCTTATTTTCAAGGACAGGCACTACCTTAAGGTGAAAGGATGGGGAAAAAATATTCCAAGAAGATGGTACTAAGAAAAAAGCAGGAGTTGTAATTCTATTATCTGACAAGATAGACTTCAAACTAAAACTAATCAGAAGACGTAAGGAGGACCACTTCATTTTGATCAAAGGAGCAATTGACCAAGAAATTACAATCATGAACACATATTCAACAAACTGTGGTACACCCAACTTCATAAAAACTACTACAGGACTTTAAGACCCAGATTAATCCTAACCCATTAATAGTGGGGGAATTCAATACCATATTGTCTCCATTATATAGGACAACAGGACAGAGAATTAATAAAGAGACCTCTCAATTAACAATCCCCTACATCAAATGGACCTAACAGACATCTACTGAATATTCCACCCAAGTACCAAAGGATATACTTTCTATTCAGTGCCCCATGGAACTTTCTCTAAAATCTACCACATGCTGGGGCACAAAACAAGCCTCAACAAATACAAAAGGTTTGAAATAATTCTATGCGTTCTATCAGACCACAATGCAATAAAGCTTAAAATCAACACCAGAAGAAACCTTAGTAGCGACATGAACACATGGAGATTAAATAACACACTCCTGAATGATGAATGTAAGAATAGAAAAATTAAGAAAGAAATAAAAGTATTCCTGGATCTGAATGAAAAGGGCAATGCAACACAACAAAACCTCTAGGACACGTTGAAAACAGTCCTTAGAGGAAAATTTATGGCTTTAAGTGCCTACATTAAAATATCAGAAAGAACACAAATAAATGACTTAACATTGCAACTCAATATACTTGAAATAAACAACAAATGAAATTCAAACCCAGAAGACAGAAGAAATAACAAAAATCAGAGCAGTAATTAATGAAATAGAAACAAAGAAAACAATATGAAGAATTAATGAATCCAAGAGCTGGTACTTTGAAAAGATAAACAAGATTGACAGACCCTGATCCCAGTTAACCAAAAGAAAGAAAGAGCACCTCCATATCAACAAAATCAGAGTGGAAAGGGGAAACATCACACACACCAAAAAGATTCAGAAAATTATAAGGGAATACTTTAAAGACCTATATGTCACTAAATTTTGATGCCAAAAAGAAATGGACAGGTATCAAAAAGATCAGAATCACAAAAACAAAACCAAGAAGAGATCAAGAGTTTAAACAGACCCATAACACATAAGGAGAATGAAACAGTAATCCATAACATCCCAACTAAAAAAAAAAAAAAACCCAGACCAGATGGATTTGCTGCAGAATTCTACCAGACATTTAAAGAATATCTATACCCAATACTACTTAATTTATTCAAAAAGATAGAAATGGGAGGAGAAATTCCAAATTCCTTCTGTGAAGCTAGCATCACTCTAATACCAAAGCCAGGTAAAGATACAACCAAAAAAGAAAACTATAGACCCATATCCTTAATGAACTTAGATATAAAAATTCTCAACAAGATACTTGCAAACCGCATACTGACACACATCAAAGAGATTATCCACCATGTTCAAGTCGGATTTATTCCAGAGATGCAGGGATGGTTCAATATAAGTCAATAAACATCATAAATCACATAAATGGACTCAAAGATGAAAACCACGTGGTCATTTCAATACATTCAGAGAAGGCCTTTGACAAAATTCAGCATGCAGTTATGTTCAAAATCCTAAAGGGAATTGGACTGGAAGGACCATACCTCAATATAATTAAAGCCATATAAAACAGACCCACAGCCAACATCATTCTAAATGAAGAAAAACTGGAAGCATTCCCATTGAAATCAGGAACCAGACAAGGCTGTCCATTATCTCCACTCCTTTTTAACATAGTGTTTGAAACTCTTGTAAGAGCAATAAGACAAGAGAGAGAAATTAAGGGGGTAATAATTGGAAAATAAGAGATCAAGTTATCCCTTTTTACAGATGATATGATATTATATCTAACAGACACCAAAATTCCACTGAAAACTCCTAGAAATGATTAACACTTTCAATAAAGTGGCAGGTTACAAATTTAATCTACAAATGTCTGTAACCTTTATATATACCAGTAAGAAGCAAAAAGAGAAAGAGTATATGGAAACAATTCCTCTCACAGTAGCCTCATAAAACAAAATAAAATATCTTGGAATAAACCTGACCACTGACATTAAAGTCCTCTACAAATAAAAATTTAAATCTTTAAAGAGAGAGATCGAGGAAGACACCAGAAGATGGAAGGACCTCCCATACTCATGGACTGGAAGAATTAATATTGTGAAAATGACCATCCTACCAAAAGCCATTTATAAATTCAATGCAATGCCAATCAAAATCCCTACATTCTTCACAGAATTGGGAAAAAACATCATGTGGAAGCATAAAAGACTTCGAATAGCCAAAGCAACCCTGAGTGCTAAGAGCAATGCTGGGGGGATTATTATACCAAATTTTAAACTATATTGCAGAGCTATATTCATAAAAACAACATAGTACTGGCACAAAAATACGCCTGTATACCAATGGAACAAAATTGAAGATCCAAATATGAGTGCATGCAATTTCAGCCACATGATATTTGACAAAGGGGCCAAGAACATTCATGGGAGGAAAGACAGCATCTTCAGCAAATGGTGCAGGCAAAACTGGACCTCCACCTGTAGCAGAATGAAACTAGATCCTTATCTCTCACCTTGCACAAAAGTCAACTCCAAATGAATCAAAGACCTCAATGTGAAACTGGAAACCCTGAAACTATTAGAAGAAAA
>NW_008359075.1:2375719-2379057 GCF_000622305.1 Nannospalax galili
AATTGAAGAGAAAACCCATAGAGTGGGAGAAAATCTTCACCAGTGACACAACTGACAGAGCTTTAACATCCAGAATACATAAAGAACTGAAACAAACAACAAACAACAACAAAAAAAGAATCAAGAAAGGAAGTAACCCAATTAAAAGACGGGCTAAGGAAATGAACAGAGTTCTCAAAAAAACTAAAGAACACTAAGAAAAATTATCTTAAAAGGTGTTCAACGTCATTAGTCATTGTGGAAATGCAAATTAAAAATCACTTACCCTAGTCATACTGGCTAATATCAAGAGAACAAATGATATCAAATGTTGGAGAGGATGTGGGGAAATGGGAATGCTTATCCACTGCTGGTGGGATTGCAAACTTGTTCAACCCCTATGGAAAGCATTATGGAGAACTCTTACAAAACTAAAAATAAATCTACCATTTGACCCAGTTCTACCACTCCTTGGCATATACCCAAAGTACCCATCCTATTGCAGAGACACTTGTACATCCATGTATGTTGCTGCTCTTTTCACAGTAGCTAAGAGATGGACGCAACCTGTGTCCCTCAACTGATGAGTGGATAATAAAAATGTGGTATATTTACACAATGCAGTTCTACTCAGCCGGAAAGATAGATGAAATAATGAAATTTGCAGATGAATGGATGGAACTAGAAACTGTTATACTAATTGAAGTAATGCAGACTCAGAAAAAATGATGTACATTTTCTGTCATATGTGGACCCTAACACCAAATCCTTAGAGTGCGTATGTATCCAGACATAACTACAGGAACCAGGATAATGAAAAGGAACCAAGGAGGTAAAGGAAAAGAAAGAACCTGAGAGAGAAGAACAGTATGATACAGGTATTACTAAGGGAGAAAAGGATAAAAATGGGGTTATTTAAATGAAGGGGGTGATAGAAGGTTATACAAGGATCTTTGGATATGAAGGGAAAAAAGGAGCTCAAGAGAGGTGGGACCATAGAAGAAGAGTATTATAAAGGGAGAAATGGGGAAAATGGAGGTACTTTAAATGGGAAAAACATGGTGGAAGGGTTAGACAGTGAGAGAGATAAATAATGCCTAGCTAGTTTTAAAAACCAAATGCACAATATTAGCCCAACAACCTATTGACAAATTATATATATACATTATCTCTATATGAGTTCATGTGTATAGCTAAACAGTACATAACATGAAACAGTGCCAGACAGGAGATACCTTCCTTTGAGTTGTTGACCAGGGTGGTCCAAGAGACTCCCCAAATTACTCAAGGCCACAGCTCTTGATGGCCTCCCATAATTTGAAGGTAAGACCCTACTGCCAAAGATGGAACCTATATGAGGCCCAGGATTTGGAGAAACAGAGCTGCAACTGATCTGGAAATCACTTCCCCTGAAGGCAAGCTCTCATAGCTTTGGAGAACATTATGAAAGTGCCAAGGGAAAAACCATCAACAGATGATCCAGCACCAGCTTTAATATCAAATACCACACGAACAGCCAGCACAGCATATGCTTTTGGTGCAGTAGTGGCACTTTTATCTTGGGAGAAATCAACAGCTACCTAATTTGACTAAAAGCCCATTCAAAAGGAGGAAACTCAAGTGTGGTACTGTATCATCACCTAAGACACATGGCTGGAGTGGTCATAGATCTTAGAGAAAACCCCAAAACTCTCACATGCTAGACAAATGTGATTTCTTACTACATCCAAACTATGTGTCCTTATATTTAAAGAAAAATATCCCAGTCACCACTCATCAAAGAAGCTAATTTTGCAGGAGTCAGAGACTAATATCAAATTCCACAACTGGTCACACACGGACATTGACTATGAATTTCCCAGGCCTAAGGGACACATCTGCAATGTAACCTCTACACCTAAGGCTCATGGAACATAGAACAGGGGTAAAGAAGAGGACACTAAGGAATCTCTCAGTTCTCAATAATGAATCTCCCTCATGTGCCAGAGGGCCAGGTACACAAAGGTCACAAATGGCCAAAGTATAGAGATTAAGGGTCTGCTAAATAATGGTCCTTGGACAGTACCCCTTTATTAAACTCTATCTACCCAAGGCTCAGAGACCATCGTGGAAGAGGGGGCAGAGAGATTGTAAGAACCAGGGACGATGCACATGATCATATGTAAACAGAGTCCTACAAGCTCCTGGGAACCTGCTCATATGATTCTATGTCATAGGTGTCAGCATACACAAGTCCCATGCAAACTCAGGCAGATACTTACCCAGAAGAGAACTGGGAAAATGAACAGCAGACCTCATTTTTATCTAAAGGAATGTTGGCAACTGCTTGCTACTAGATGAAGAAAAGCTTATCTTCCTAAAGCAAGAGATTAGATAGGGTGACTAGACTCAGCGGATGGACTTGCACTAGGGAACAGCTGGGGCACTAACAACGCAGTGGGCAGTAACAGGGATGACAGAGTATATGGACTCCAGTGGGGGGGGTTATGGGAGGGTGCCAATGGGGATGAAGGTATAAAGATGATTAAGATTGTTTGAGATATTCTGTATGAAATACACAAAGAAATAAATTTAAAAAATCCTACCATGTTTTTCAATGATTAATTTGGACTCTGATTGTGCTTGATAGCTTTAGTGTCAACTTGACACACCTCGGTTGAGGGAGCCTCAATTGGAGAACTGCCTCCATTGGACTGGCCTGTGGCCATGACTGTGTGGCATCTTCTTGTTTGTTGAGTGATGTGGGAGGGCCCAGCCCACTGTGGGTGGTGCCACCCCTGGGAGGGTGGGCCTGTGTTGAGTAAGAGAGCAAGCTGAGCAGGGGCCAGGGGAGCAAGTCAGTAAGCCGCGTTCCTCCATGCCCTGTGCTCCAGCTCCTGCCTCCAGGTTCTTGCCCTGAGTTTCTACTTTGTGCTCCCTGATGAACTGTGACCCAGGAGATGTGCGATAAATAAACCTTTTCCTCCCCAAGTTGGTAGTGGTCAGAGTGTTTTGTCACAGCAACGAAGAACAAACTAAGACACTGATAGTTAAAGCTTTTTATTTTAGAACTATGTTCTTTTTGTTTTTCTTTTCTTCTTTCCTCCTTCTTTAATAGGTTGACAATACAGATAGGGAAAGTGCTTGTTTGAAATGAATGTGTTGCATTGACTTTGAATTTATCTTGTGTTTGAGTCTACTTAAATTTAATCTACATATTCCCATGTAATTTATTGTCATGGTAACTGCACACTTATTTAAATGGAAAAGATGCAATATTTAAGTGATTTTAAATTCTTTTCATTATGGGAAACATTCCAATGACAAGTTAATATGTAACCAAACATTCATATATCTAGTATGATAAATTTAGTACAATT
>NW_008359075.1:2379175-2392071 GCF_000622305.1 Nannospalax galili
GTCCATAAAGTGGTTGGTGCATTATCCTGACTGTCTGAGTTTGTATCCCTAGCACCTGTGTAGAAAACCAGCATGGAGACACTCACTTGTAGTTCTAGTTCCAGGGAGGTGGAGAAAAGACTACCTGTGGGCCTTGCTGGCCAGTTAGTCTAGCTGAATTGGTGAGATCAAGATTCAAGTAGAGATACTGTCTCAAAAATATGAGATGGAGGCCAATTAAGGAGAGCACTTGGTCTGAGTTTGTATCCCTAGCACCTGTGTAGAAAACCAGCATGGAGACACTCACTTGTAGTTCTAGTTCCAGGGAGGTGGAGAAAAGACTACCTGTGGGCCTTGCTGGCCAGTTAGTCTAGCTGAATTGGTGAGATCAAGATTCAAGTAGAGATACTGTCTCAAAAATATGAGATGGAGGCCAATTAAGGAGAGCACTTGTCATAAGCTTCTGGTTTTCACATGCAGGAATATATATTTGTAAGCATACATACATGTGTGCATCTTTATGCCACATATACACACAAACTTGGAAAACAATACAACTGCATGAAGAAGAAAAAAGAACCATTATTTTCTGCATGCTAGGATAACTCTTGTTAATTTTGACATCTCTCCTTTTTGTTTTGATGATTGTATTCTAACATTTAGATTTATTTGCTAACATAAAAAACAATCTTCAGGCATCATACAGAAGGAGATATGAGGAAGACATGGTTAAAAAATAGAATACGATTGTTATTAATTTATTTTATTGGAACAACCATTTTATCAATATACGGCCAAACTAATGGTTGTAGATGACCAATTTCTAAAAGTGCATATAGTTTAGATTTTAAGAGAGTCTAGTTTTCATGTAGTACCTCAAGGAAGGGGCTATTGAGGACACTGGCACATCAATACTCCAGCATCCATAATGTGCTCCCTTCTTACTTCATGTCACCATGGAAGCTGCTGAAGCCTCTGACTTAATGTCTGTTTCAAGGCAAGGAAAGATAAGAAAGGACAATGGCCAATGACATCTGTTCCTTTTTATCAGCAAAGCAAATGCTCTCCTAACTATATTTTTTTCAATTATGCAATCTAAGTTAAATTTCTATTTGTTTTTTTTTTATTAGACACCATATATTATTAACCAATGCTCTGTCTCCCTACTCTGAACCAAAAACTAAGAAAGCATACATCAACTTTCGAGTTTTATTGTGTTTGCTTGTTGTTTTATTATTTTTCAATCTTTCTATGGAAAAGGGACTAGGGGGGAAAGGATCTAAAATTGTGTGATTTTAATATATATATTATAATGAAATAATACAGATTGGTAGCATTAACTCCCTGAGAGTTCTGGGGAAACTTGAAGTTCAAAATCAAGGTCTCAGTCCTTTCTGAGGGCTGTGGAGGAGGCTGTGTTCCAGGAGTTGGTTTCTCTTATAGATGACCATCTTTTCTTGATATTTCTCCTTATCTTTTCAGTAGGACAGTGGATTACCATTTGTCCCTGCAAGGACCCCACCATAATGCTTCAAAGAATCTCTAAGAGAAGTCACATTAGGAGGTACCAAGAATTAAGGCTTCAGCATAGGAACCTGATAAGGAACACCACTCAACTTATAGCAAGAATGGTTCCTTTAAGATATGTGCAGTTCACTGTAGTTATATCTTATAGAAACAAGAAACCATGCATTGACTAAGCCACCAGAGTTCAACCATCTGCCTAGAGGCCACATATGACTTAGGATAGCTAGGAATGATACCCAACAGAAATTTTCAATTTTACTTAAGACATTATGCAAATTTTGTGTATTTATGATATATGTAAGGTAATTTTGTGTTTCCAGAGATTCTGACTTTCTAGATGACAGCACTGGATTACAATACCATATCAAATAAGCTATACATGCTCTTGCTATTTGTGTGTATACATGGCTTCAGCTTACCTTGGTATTTGACTTCCACTGTGTTATCTTTCAAATGCAGAAATTCCAATTGCAATGATAAGATATTACCTGTGATCATGGTAACTTGTAGATGAAATACGGTAATTGTCAGTTATCATTCAATGTACCAATGAAAACAATAGACATTTAAATGTATTTCTTGGCAGGTAACTATTCTTACTTGATTTTGAAGGGTACACTCTCACCTACTGCTGTTCACCATGAATTGCTTACAAAGTTTTACTATCAGTCCTCCACTTTGCACTACATCAGGAGATGAGATGTGAAGGGTCCCAACCTTGTTATCTATTTTCTCGTCAATTAATTTCTGTAATAAAATAGATACAATCCCTTACATGTGATCATTATTTTAACCACTGTATAATTTCTAAAACATTTCAAAAGGAAACAGAATCCTAAAATGAAACACCAACACTATAATTACGATTATTGTGAGACATTTTTGCTTATCTCTTGTGACTAATATTACAGAGTTTGCTGATTAGTATTTATTATTCTTTGTGTACTTAATGCAAAGCCCAAGATCATTCTTCATTCAGTGTGTCCCAGAGAAGTCAAAAGTTTAAGCACCCCTGAATAGGCTGCACAGTAGTCACTTAATCTCAGAGTTTACATAACTATAGACGATCTGAGGTAAAACTCTGGGATGACCATAGCCCAAGAATTTAGAATGAATCTGCCTGCTGGTTCTGTACCATCTAATGATACCCAATCTCAGTGCCTGGTAGGTCCTTTGTGGCTCCATGAGACACCAGAACACAGTTAAACAAGATTTTCTCCAATCATGCAGGTGTATTTCTTTAATGATCCAAAGAACACCTAGGGAAAGAATTCAATAATTAATTGTAAATGCCCTGTGTGAATACTTACTGATTAAGAAAATTATGTTGGGTATCCTAATGTATCAATTATGAGTTCTGAATATTGTCCAAATGGGAATGCTTTGCTTAATGGAAGTTGATATCAGGAATAACAACTGGAAAATCATTTTGTAATATAAAAAAATCTTATTAGACCTACAAAGAAGTGAACACACTCATTCTATAATGTCAGAAAGCTTATATTAAGGGATGATATTATATTTAAGTAATATGGGTTTGCATGTAATCAATACATATTAATAAATAAATTAAAATACTGATAAACACTTGAAATATAACTAACTGTACATTGAGTTTTCTGATGATATGGGTTATGATGGCCCATGTAGAATACAATCTTTTTCATGAATTAAGATGATGGTAGACAGATGGTAATGGAAAAAAATCATATTAATTTTTGGAGTTATTGAATACTCATGAATTTGGTATGAAGTGAGTCATTAAACAGTGTAATATATATTCAGGATGAAACATAAAAGTAAAATGATATTACCTTTCCTCTATCCAATTTCAGTCTGACAAAGACGTTCTGAAAACTCAGGTAAACATAGCACAGGCTGATGAAGCCTTGAGTCAGGAAAGAGCCTTAATCTTGCATTTCAAGGGTAAGTAGAATTCCTATTGAGTGAAAGAGAAGTAAAAGCATGGAGATAGAATAAGTAGCATGTGTAGAAATGGAAGTAATTCAGTGTAGATCAGACGCTATGTGAGATTTACATGGGCACTAAAGAGCATAGCATGAGAGCTAGAGCCTAAATATTCTGTGACTTTGAAACTGGAACAGAAACAGTGTAGGTTCATTTCTTTATTCCCACAGAGAATTCAAGTATGAATCTGCAGTTTGTTTGAGGTCAATAGCTATGTGCCCAGAGCCAATTCATTGCTCTGATTATCTCTCTGAGACAAGGAAGTTGGGCTGGCATGAAGTCAAACAAGTGGAATATTAAACCTCTGTAAACTTAGCTCACATAGAGCCACGGTTTTTTAAGGGTTCTTTAAAAATTCTAATTCCCAAATTAAGAGTATGTTCTTATCTACAAATATCAAAATCAACTTACTGGTGTGGGCCAAATAAATTTGTATCTGTGATGGACAGAATTCTAATAAGGTTTCCGAAAGTGGTATTATACTCCACACACAACTTTCTTAAATTCTTTCATTTGAATTGCTTTAACCATAAAATATGATAAAACAGAATTTCATTTATTTGCTACAATACATGATATATTGATGGTGTTTTCTTTATTGTATGCTACTGTAGCTGACTGAATAGAACTCATTAGAGAGTTGTGCCATTCCCACCCTGTGAGAAACAGATATCCATGTTGCCTGCAGAAGGTCAGGGGTAAAGATATTTGAGTAGAATATAGCTTGTTGCTAGCAAGAAAATAGCATTTTTAACCCCACGATTGCAAAGATATGCATATGAAAAGACCTCGGAAGGTGATCGTGGTACTCAGGTGAGGCAGCATCTCTGGTACAATATGTGAGTCTTGTGGTTGATATGAGTCTTGCGGTTGGGACCTAACTGTTGCATGAAACAGTGAGAATAGAGTTTCATTTCCCTCAGTAATTTTAGAGTATATATTCCTAAATTTAAGAATCACACCAATACTAGATACTATGGCTTGAGTTATGTCCCCTACCCAAGTACTTATGGTAAAACCTTAACTAATATTTCAGAAATTGACTGTCTTTGAACACGTTATTTAAAGAAATAAGGAAATTATAATGAGATCAAAATGGCAGACATCAATTCAGCATGATTGGTGTTTTGATGAAAGGAAATCAGTATAGTGACACATAGGCAAGACTGCATGAAGACACAATGAAAACACGGCTATCTATGTGCTGTGGAGATAGAAGACCTCAAACCAAAACCTACAGTACTGCACCTTGATCCCATTATCTGAGTACATAACTATAAAAAGTTTATTTTCTGTTCTTTAAGTCACATAGTCTGAGGTTCTTCCTTATGGTGGCCTGTATTTGATTTCTGTTGCGGTGATAGAAACTTACCAAAGGAACTTATAAAATGAAGAGTTTATTTGAGCTTATGGTTCTAGGGCAATTACAGTCATTGTGGCAGGGAAGCATGGTGGCAGTAAGTGGCTGGAGTAGGAGCAGAAGCTAAACTTTCACGTCTCAAACAGGCACAGGAAGCAAGAGAGCGACTCAAGATTCAGAAAGGCTTAAAAACTTTCTAAGACCACCTCCAGTGATGTGTTTCCTACAGCATGGCCACACCTTTTAAGTTATTCCGAAACAGTGCCACAAACTGGGGACAAAATGTCCAACTATTTGGAACCTTTAAGGGACTTTCACATTCAAACCACTACATTCCACTCTCTGGCCCCCATAGGCTCATGATCATATAAAATGCAAAATGAGCCCATCCTTAAAAGTCCCTATAGTCTTTACGAGTCTCGATACTATTCAAAAGTCCATAGTCCAATTCTCTTCTGAGACTCAGGGCATTATCTTAACTGTAGGCCCCTGTGAAATTAAAAGATAAATTACATACTCCCAACATGCAGTGGAACAAAATACACATTCCCATTGAAAAGGGAGGAAAGAGGCATTTTGAGGAAATGCCAGACTAAAACAAGACCAAATACCAGCAAGGCAAAAACCAAATCCAGTAGTTCCACCTCCATCTTCTGCTTCTTTACTTCCAAAGTGTGATATGGCACATTCTTGACCATAGCTACACCATGTTAAAGTTTAGGATGACTCTAGTCTCTGAAATTATCAGGCAGGACCCCAGTTGTCTTGGGAAAAGGTCAGCATGTCACGGTGTATGCCTGCTAACTGCAGATTTATGGCTTCTGTAGGTTATACTTGGCTTGTTTCTGCAAAATAGTAGTTGCTGCTTAATAAAATAGAAATTGTTAAGGGGCCTTTGCAACTGCAGGTTGGAAACTTAAACTTTTCACCCCTGGTTATGGTTTCTCTGTGTAAAAGTTTACCCTAAAGGTGGCTCAGGGTTACACACTTGGGTTCCAATACACTTGTGTAGTCACTGGCAAGCAAAGACTTTCATTTGGCAAAACTTTGAGTGGTCTTTTCTGATGAAGCACCCCACAAAAAAGGCTTAGATGACTCAGCCTCTCACCAGTTTTGCTGTGAGAAACATACATCTCTCTCTCAGTCTGGTACCAATCCCTGTATGCAGGTCTCCTTGGCGTATGTCTCTCAGCTCTGGCATCATGAACATCTTGGAATTGTCACTGCCAATCAGGTTTAACCTTCACAGCTTCATGCAATGACCTATCAGGGCCTTCTTTATGCAGGGAAACCCCTATTGCACAGTGCCTGGCCTCGGTGGCTCTCTGAAACCTCAGAGGAAGAACCAATGACCCCTTCACTCTTGCATCTTTCATGCCTCTAAAGCTAGCATCTGGTGAACAACAGTGCCAAGTTTGGCTGCAAGTTTGGGATGTACCCCAGACTGTTTAAGTCATCTTAGATGGTTTTCTCTTCAGTGAAAACCCCTGAAGCATTTTCTTTTCACAAATTGGAGAAGTACCTGGGTGTGGTCTTTCCCTAGAGGCACTCTTTCTATTGTTTAAGTGTAAATCTCTAGGCCTGTCCTTGAATACTTTAATCTCCTTATCAAAGGGATCCTCTCCCTGGAGTCTGCACATGTCTTGGCTCCAATATTAATCTTCTTAGTGCTTTTTTTTCAATCCAAACTGTACATTCTATATTCCTTTCTGCCCCATTTGCACTTTATTACTGTAGCTATTCATAATATTCACCATTAATAACCACACCACCATTTCTACATTAGGCTGTCTTGAAATTTATTCCTCCACAGAAATTATTTTATTGCTTTTCACCTTAGCCTCAGGGAAGCTTTTAGGGCTACGAGCAGACTCCAGCCAGATTGTTTGCCAAAATATCTCAATTTCTGCTTAAGTTCTTCTTTCTCTCTTGAACTACATTGTTCTCAGTACTTCTTTCTTCCAGGCATCTACTGAAATGTCCTGTTAAGCTCTGCTTACAGAAATCAACTGTTTTTTTACCCCAAACTTCCAGTTTTCCACATTCTTCCAAAACCCCATATGGTCAGAATCTTCATTGCCAACACTCCATTCCTGGTACCAATTACTATATTAGTTACTTTTCTCTTGCTGTGATAGAAACACCATCACCAATGGAACATATAAAAGGATGAGCTTATTTGAGCTTTCATTGGGTAGCATGATGTCAGGAGGTATCTGGAGTAGGAGGAGAAGCTAAGCTCTCACATATTCAAGCAGACACAGGAAGCAAGAGAGTGACTTGAGATCCAGCAAGGCTTAAGAATTCTCTAAGCTCACCACCAGGGATGCACTTCCTCCAGTTTGGCAACACCTTCTAGACCTCCCAAAATAGTGCCACCAACTGTGGACAAAATGTCCAAATACTTGGAGCCTATTGGGGATATTCTCATTCAAACCACCACAAGGCCCTAGCAAATGAGTATGTTGGGTGATTTAACAAATATTAGGAATCATCCCTACCATCCATTTTATAGGTGGGAATTTGAAGTCCTAAGGAGTTAGGTAAATTAAACATTGTCACCTAAATCTTACCACAAAAAATGGAAAGATCTCATTTTAACTAGAGTAAGCATAGAATCTATTATCTTAACTGGGGCATCTTTTAAGAGTCTATTTGGTACTATTAATAATTGTGATGGGAGAAGAGGTATAAAACCAGGTCATATATCCAACAGAAAGTGTCCTAGAATCCTGATAAAGCCAACAGGCAGCTTCAATAGATTTTCTATAAAATGCTCTGGCTAAAATTGAAGATGATCAATACATTGTTAATGGGACCCAAATCATATATTGGCTTATTTTTTAATATCCATGTGAGAAATTTCTAATTTAATTACCAAAAGTTATTTTTTTTTCTGAATAGTCAGTTTGCTTGATTACATAAGTACAAGCATTTGGAATATACAGCTGACTTTGTTTTGCTCTTTTAGCAAGTCTGAAGCCAAATTTATGTGGTAATTTAAGTGTGACAGTCAGCACAATGTACCATTATGTTAAGAAATGCCTTGTTCTCAACAAGGAGAAATCAAGCTGATACTGACTTCAAAGTTTCATCTCTGCTGAGTAGTTTTCATAGAGCTGAAAGGTGCTATAAATGTTACTGGAAGAGAAAAATATTATCAGTCTTGCTCAGCTGTGAATCCTGTAAGCTACAAGTGGCCTGGCAGGATTTACCCAGTGATATCATACTGGCATGAATATTATTGGAACAACCAACCACATTCTAATTAGATTTAACTTACTTCATAAGATGGAATCTGTATTTGATACTGATATCAGGCCTAGGGACCTGTGGCTAGACAGGTCATATAGAATATAGGGGAGAACCTACTATTATTCTGCTAAGCAGATATAGTATTAAACTGACTCCTAATGACTATACTTATAGATTAATGCATCTCTCAACACTCAGAAGTGAAGCTTTATTATGAAGAAAATGGTGATTATCCCTGAATAGGACACCTACACCAAATTTCTGCCTTGCAAGGCTCATGCATCATTGTGGAAGAGGAGGCAGAAAGATCATAAGAGCCAGAGGTGGGGATAACCAAAATGAAACAGTTATCTAGTCATCTGAGTAGTTACTTATATGAACTCACAACAATGGTGACAGCATGTACAAGATCAACTTGACCTCGAGTCAGACAAGAATCCCAGGACAGATATATTGAGTTGGGTAAGGAACTACAACACGATCTGAAGAATTTTTGCCAACCAATCACAGCTTGGAGGGGGAGATGCTGTTTTCTTTAAAGATGTGTATAGATGCACACTGAAGCTCATTTGGGGAGATAGATAGATGATAGATAGATAGATAGATAGATAGATAGAGATCAGTACAGACATAGATCTCTCTGTGGGGTGTGTGTGTGTGTGTGTGTGTGTGTGTGTGTTTATATGTATGTAATAAAGGACATGAAAATTGGTGAGAGTAGTAAGATAGTAAGGGGGATAGAGATAAGGGAGCAGATATAAAACAAAAAACAGTCAAATATATTGTTTTAAATTTGCAAAATTTCAGTACAAAAGTCTTGTTCTCATTTGTTTTTCCTTGTCTTACTTCTTGATGTTTTAGGTATCTTTGAAGTCTTTAATTCTCCTGGAATAAACTTAGTATGGTGCATCAGCCATTGACTCAAAAGATGACCTCATTCCTTGCTGCTGTTCAAACTCTGCTTTGTCACACATCTGTATCCTATTCCTTCTTACTACATTATTCTGTCTGTATTCTGGATGTTTATTACATAGAATTCCATGACTCTGTATAGTCATACAATGTTTATAAGGTTTGATAAGTATATGAAAATCCAGAGACCATCTGGTAGAAGTTCACATAAAACTGCAATACCTGCACATGTTTTAGTGGAAGTAGATGAAAAGTACCTTTCTTTCTATAAAATAAGAACTGTGTAATAAAATAATCTAAAAAAATAAAAGGGTATGTATTAATCAATAGGAGCACCATCAGTTGCCACTAATTATAATATGCCATTTTACTGAAATTACCCCAGATCAAAAGGAATAATGCCAGATTTACTACATTGTACTATGAGAAAAATTATTAAATATAGGACTTCACATTGTTGGCTCCAAATGCACAACTGTTGAAACTAAGGGAAAAGAGAGCAATTCATTGGCAGAAATTCAGCAGAGTTCTGACTGTGTTATTCTTTCTGAGTACATATTTCCCCAGACACTTAATTGTAACACACCTGATTTATTTCTCAGAAACACATAGACATTGGGTATCCTACTGTGTTTGGGACTAAGAGAGCATCTGTATCTTTGCCGTGATCCTACCTTGGACAGCTCCCTCCTACCTTTTTACTTTACAGATACAAAAGAAAGTAAATGAATCTTGTGTATTCTGACCCACAATTATTTTCATGTTCCACTTAAATTTCATAATTAAAACAAAAAGATTTGTTCAATTTTCAAAAAGATTTGTTTGTTTTTATTTTCTGTGTATGAGTGTTCTGCCTGCATGTTTGTAAATGCAACATGGCATACAGTGCTTATGGAGGTCAGAAGAGGTCATCAGATCTCCTGGAACTGGAGTGATGGACAGGTGTTAGCTGCCATTTGGGTGCTAGAAATCAAATCTGGGTCCACTATAAGAGCAGGAAGTGTTTTAAACCATAGAGTCATCTCTCCAGCTGAGATCTCCCCAATTTTGTCAAAATTCAAAAAATAAGTTTATCTGACTAAATTTAATAAGCTAGTAACTAGTAAAAGTAGATTAAACTGCATTGAGCATGAAGGGCTAGGTACAGGGTCCAGATATTTAACCTCTTTTGCAGTAGGATTTTTAGAATCAAGTGAGTGGAAGCCTCATTTACTTAAGGTATATGGTTCTTATATATTTACCTAGAAAGGGTAGAATTAGAGAATGCAAAACAAAGGTGACATTTATAACTTTCTCCTGCCCCTTAACACTCTGAATTCCATCCAAAAATCTTCTTTTCCACTTTGATTGAAAATTTCCTAGATTACTATGATTGTTACTGCTCTCCCTACGTTTGCTCTGTCTTTTCACATAAGCATAACCTACTAGATTAAAATACAAATCTGATCACTATATAACCCAGTTGCATGGATTCACATTAGTTTTGGTATGAATACTGAAATCTTTCACATAAACTTTCTCACTTTGGATGGTACAGGCCCCATGCCGCTCCTGCCTTCTCTTATAACACAAACCCTTCTCCTCTCTGTGATGAGTATACAGCATAGGTTGTCTTTCAGTTACAGCAATCCATTTTGTCCCTGGTATTTTCTATCTTTGGTATTTTCTTCTGTCCTCAGTCTTTTCATGCTGTTGTGCTGTTTTATGCTATGTGACAGGATCTCAGCATATTACTCAGAGTAGTCTAGGAATCAATATCCTCCTGCCTCCATTTCTGGAGTTCTTAAATTCTGAGTATGCATCATTGTGTTTGTGTTCCCTCCTCTTCTGACACTTTCCTCCAGTCTTCTCCAACTAACCCAGCTACACCTTTAGATCCCACCTTTCCTCAGGTCCTCAGAAAAGTCTTCATGTTCAAAGTAGGTCAATGTCTACCTGTCATATGTTCTCAAGTAACTTTGCCTCCTCTATTATACCACTTTTCCCAATAATAGGCAGTGTTTTGTTTTTTGCTTGTTTGGTTTTTGTATGGGTGACTATATCTTGCATTCTATCTATTTCACTGCATATTTGCTATGTTTTGGATATTGTCCTATTCCAGGGCCTTGTATGATAATTAGAAGAAAATTGGTTTTCAGTCAGTTCACAAAGAGA
Source organism: Nannospalax galili (assembly GCF_000622305.1). Taxonomy (NCBI): domain Eukaryota; kingdom Metazoa; phylum Chordata; class Mammalia; order Rodentia; family Spalacidae; genus Nannospalax; species Nannospalax galili. The sequence goes on from NW_008359075.1 coordinate 2,390,331, forward strand.
TAAAAAAATTATCATTGTGCATTCAATAAATCATTAGCAATTTAAAATATTTATCTGTGCTCCCTCGTGTAACACAATTCTTTTTTTTAATGTCTATTATCTATGTTGATATTTATTATTAAAATTCTCAAAAATAGTGCTTTGGATTTAGTGTACAATTGTCCCCCTTGGTTTTCTTTGATACACCTACATCTATTATTAAGAATGAGGAAGGGAGCAATAGACAAAGAGAGCCAGTGATCCAGACAGAGAGAGAGACAGAGAGAGAGAGACAGAGAGATGGAGAGAGACAGAGAGAGAGCTATTAGAGTTGCTCCAGGTGTGTGAGTCAGATACAATGTAGTTTCTCCTTTTTTCTCCATACTTCCTTGCAGGGCATCCTTCAGCTTTGGAAGATTAAGTGATCTGTACTACTTATACCCTTACATATTTATCATTCCTTAGAACTCCTCAGGCACTTTATAATATTGTAACCATTTTTTTTTTACTCTTTTCTTCTTTGATTTATTTATTTATTTTTATGGGGCTTTTTGGCTACTCTAACATTCCCCCCTCTGAAGAGGTAATAAAACCTTTTAAGGATTAGATAAAAGCTAATATCGCAAATATTTTCAAAATTTTTGTCCTTTGGAACAGAGTATGTTGCTAAGAGGCCCAAGGACATTGTGAGTTTCAGCCAAGTAACTGGATAATTTCCTTTGGGATCTTTTTACCTTACTTGCCTATCCAATTCCTACCTCCTATTATATCACACCATCCTCTGAAGAGGTTACCCAAATTGCCAATAGGGAATAGGGACACAGACCACTCTGGCTTCTTCCATGCTAAACAGGGACGCAGGGTGAGGTAATTGGAGTACCCCTTCAGTGGGTCTATCTAAAAGACTCCCAAATTGCATAACTCTTATCTCTAAGGGGAAAAGAAAGTCCTTGAATCATGAATAGGGATGTGAAGGAGAAGTAAAGGCAAGAGCAATTAGCATTACAAGTTCTAGACAGGGAAGTAGAAAGAAGTCAGAACAGGGCAATTTTCAAATGTTCCTATGAGATCCCATTGGAATTTCTTGACTAAGACTTCCAAAAGCATCCCTCTATTGGGTTCCCCCTCATTTTTCTTTTGTCTTCCAAGGCTCGACTCTATAGTGGTGAAATAACTACTATCATCATGACTTCAGCTGAGCCAGATTGCTAAACATCATCACAAATGGGCTTATCAATGGTTGTGCTCATTCATTAAAGGAGTTTCAAGCAGGGTCATTGGATCCTCATTGAATTATCCAGCTACTCTTCCCATGAAACTGTACATAATTTGGCCCATGGCCTCCTGGATTTGGGGAGGAAAGTCTACAATCTGGGGAAGGCTAGAAAGAGAAGGCATGACCCGTGCTGGGTAAAGGCTATCCAGCATGCATACCCTCATGTCATACATACACCTCAGCAACCCCTCAGTTACAGTAAGTAAGCACAATAAATTCATTGGTTCCTCAGTAAAACTTTAATCAAACATTGACTTGACACTAGAAACTTAAGAGGGAATAAATATTGTTTAGCATCTCCAGGAAAAGAAGTCTCACAACAGATGGAAAATTTATTTGTTAATGTTATTATGTCTCATAATTATTAAAAAAAGAAAATGAGAATGCAAAATATGTTAAAAGGATATGGGAATGGAGATCTTTTCCAAAGTAGACAGAAAATATGAGAAAGCCTAAGCAAGTGATGAAGGTCTGTTTAGGTTTGTT
>NW_008359075.1:2392209-2403914 GCF_000622305.1 Nannospalax galili
AGCCATAGTTTGAGGCCTATACTAATCTGGTCAGAGACTTAAAGGACAGTTTTTGCCCCTTGCCTTCCAAAGTCAACTAAGATCCAGGGTACTATGGAACATCTCTCAGAATGTCCTGTAACTGTGGTGAGTCACCTGTCATCTTGTTCAGGGAGGACATGGAGACCCCATGAGATGGAATTGAACTAGTGTCCAATCTACAAAGAGGAGGGTCAACTCAGAGGAAACATCTCATTCATGCTTCTACATGAAGCCAGACATGGTCGAGCGGGACCTTTGACTTATCTTCACATAGATGGAACTGGTAAAAGAAAGAAGCCAGGAGCTCCTCTCAAGCCCATGTGACCCCTGAGCAACAGATCCTCAAATGACCTTAAGTGTAAAAATAAATTGATTTATTTGGGCTAACTGTATGGTCTTAAACACCCAAAAAGAAAGTATAACCAAAGAGTAAAGTCATCAGAATATTTCTTTAAGAGTTCAAGGAATTACACTTCCATGACATTACACATAAATCACCACAAAAAGTTATTTAGGCCAGGCATGGTAGTGCATGCCTTTAATCCCAGCACTCCGGAGGCAGAGGCAGGCAGATCTCTGTGAATTCAAGGCCAGCCTGGTCCATATAGTGAGTTCCAGGACAGCTGGGGCTACAGGGAGACCCTGTCTCAAAAAGGCCAAAAAAATTTATTTAGACGATTATTTTTCATTGATAATTTTTTTCATCATCAGAAAGTGCTGCTCAGATGTAAGATTTAATATCTTGGTCTCCAATACTGTAGTTCCCACCTGGAGCTAAGGGAGACAACCAGCTATTTTTCTAAAATGATGAATGAATTTGTTTTCTCCCCCTTTCTAGAAGCCTTTGAGAGGGAACTGACACTGATTCTAAACACTCCAACAGCTACCAAAATACTTGAAAGCAAAACAATTCTATATACAGCCAATACACACAATTTTTATGTGTTTCTGTGATGTGTGTGGTATGTGTACTTCTTAACGTGGGATATTCACATGTACATGCAAGTGTATATACAGTCGTGTGAGTGCTCAAGTCAAGGACAGATGCTGATGTCTGATGCTTTCTTTTATTTTTAAGTTTGTTTTTATTGATTTCTTTTGTTTTTCAAACAGAACATCTCAATCAGACTTAATCATCTTTATACCTTCATTCCCACTAGCACTTACCCATACCTCCCACCATGGGAGCCCATATACTATGTCATCCCTGTTAAGGCCCATTGTGTCAAGACACTGTCCCCAAAAGTTCTCCAGTGCAACTCCGTCAACTGAGGTCTAGTGAGTATCTAGGGTACCTTATTTTAGGAAGATCAGGTCTTCTTCACCTAGCAAAAATTAGTTAATATTTCTTCAGATAGGGTTGGGGTCAGCTGTTCGTTTTCCCAGTTCTATGCTAGGTTTTTCTCCACCTGAATTTGCAGGGAATTTGTATATATTGACACCACTTCCATAGAATAAATATGAGCAGGGTCCTAGGAGCATGTAGGACTCTGTTTCCATATGGTCCTGCACCTCCTCCCTGGCTTTTACAATCTTTCTGAACCCTCTTCCATGATGGTTCCTGAGTCTGGGTGGGAGAAGTTTAATAAAGGAGTCCTGTCCAGGGACAAGCATTCAGCAGTCTCTTGATCTCTACACTTTGGCCATATGTGATCTTTTTTGTTCCTGGCATTCTGCTGTATGAGGGATCTTCATTAATGAGAACTGAGAGATTCATTAGTTTCCTCTTCTTTACGCTTGTTCTATATTCCATGAGCCTGTGTCACTTATGCCTGGGCAATTCATAGACAATGTCCATGTGTGACTAGTTGTGGTACTTGGGAATAGTCCAATTGGAGCAAAATGAGCTTCTTTGGTGAGTGGGATATTTTTCTGTAAATAGAAAGATACATATTTTGCACATGGTAAGAAATCACATTAGTCTGGGATGTGACAGTTTTGGGATTTTCTCTAAGATATATGACCATTTGAGCCACATGTATTTGTAATGTTTACAGTACCACACTCGAGTTTCCCCTCATCAAGTAGACTTTTAGTCCAATTAGGCAGTTGTTGATTGCCTCCAAGATAAACGTGTCATTACTGAAGATGTCATACGTTGTCCGGGCCATTGATGTGGTTATTTGTTGGATCATCAATTGATGTTTTCCTTTAGCACCTTCATAGCTCTCTCCAAGGCTATGAGAGCTAGACTTCAGAGAAAGTGATTTCAAGTCATGTACAGCTCTACTTGTCCAAAACCTGTGTCCGAAGTATGTTCTGTCTTAAGCAGTAGGATCTTGCCATCAAGTTCTGGGAGGCCATAAAAGCCTGTGGCAATAGCCTGAGTAACTTTGGGAATCTCTTGGACCACTCTGGCCAGCAACTTAAAGGGAGGTTTCTCCTACCTGGCCTTGTTTCTTGTTATGTAGCCTTTAGTAATGCACAAGGACTCATGTAGAGATAGTGTATGTATAATTTGTCATCAGGTTGTTAGACTAATATGATTCCTTCTGGATATTTTAAATTAGCTAGGCATTATTTATCTTTCCTTTCTCTCTCACTCTCTAACCCTTCCACCATGGTTTCCCCATTTAAAGTGTTCCCATTTTCCCTGTTTCTCCCATGATAATACCAGTCTCCAGATCTCACTCTTGAGATTCTTCATTCCATTTATCACCAAGATTCCTTGTATAATGCTCCTTCCTCCTCCCATTTAAATAACACCATATTTATCAATATTTCCCTTAGTAACACAGGTTTCCTACTGTTCTCTCTCAGTTTCTTTATTTTCCTTTACTGCCCTGGTTCCTTTTCATTATTCTGGATCCTGCAGTTTTGTCTGGATACATAGTCACTTAGAAGGATTTGTTGCTATGATCCACATATGAGGGAGAACACACATTGTTTGTTTGTCTGAGTCTGTGTTACTTCACTTAGTATAGAAGTTTCTAGTTCCATCCATTTACCTGCAAATTTCATGATTTCATCTTTCTTTACTGCTGAGCAGAACTCCATTGTGTAACTGTATCATTTTCATTATCTACTTGTCAGTTGAGGGACACTTGGGTTGCTTCCATCTCTTAGCTGTTGTGAAAAGAGCAGAAACAAACATGAATGTACAAATATCTCTGCAATAGGATGGTTCCTTTGGGTATATACCAAGGTATGGTATACCTGAGTCAAATGGTGAGTTCATTTTTAGTTTTTTAAGATTTCTCCACACTACTCTCCATAAGGGCTGCAAAAGTTTGCAATCCCACCAGCAGTGGATACACATTCCCCTTTCCCCACATCCTCTCCAACATTAGGTATCATTTGTTCTGTTGATCTTAGCCAATCTAACGGGTAAGATGGAATCTTAACATAGTTCTAATTTACATTTCCCTAATTTCTAACACTGTTAAACACCTTTTAAGATGTTTCTTAACCAACTTTATTTCTTCTTTTGAAACCTTTCTGTTCAGCTCCTTAGCCCGTCTTTTAATTGGGTTACTTCCTTTCTTGATTCTTTGTTTTTTTGAGTTCTTTATATATTCTGGATGTTAAACTTCTATCAGATGTATCGCTGGTGAAGATTTTCTCCCATTCTGTGGGTTTTTTCTTCACTTCCTTGGTTTCTTCTTTTATGTACAGAAGCTTTTTAGTTTAATGACATCCAATTTGTTAATTCTTCACCTTGTTTCCTGAGCAATTGATGTCTGGTTTAGAAAATCCTTTCCTATACCTATATCTTGTAGGTTACTGCCAATGTGTTCTTCTAACAGTTTCAGAGTTTCAGGTTTCACATTGAAGACTTTGATCGATTTGGAGCTGATTTTTGTGCAAGGTGACAGATAAGGGCCTGGTTTCATTATTATATAGGTGCAGATCCAGTTTTGCCAGCACCATTTGCTGAAGATACTACTTTCTTTCCTCCAGTGAATGTTCATGGCCCTTTTGTCAAATACCAGGTGGCCATAATTGCTTGTGCTCATATTTGGGTCATCAATTCTGTTCCATTGATCTACAGGTCTATTTTTTTTGTCAGTGCTATGTTATTTTTATGACTATAGCTCTGTAATACAGTTTGATACCTGGTATAGTAATCCCCCAGCATTAATCTTGTGGTCAAGGTTGCTTTGGCTAGCTGAGATCCTTTATGCTTCCCTAGGAATTTTAGGATTTTTTTCCAATTCTATGAAAAATGTCATGGGGATTTTGATTGGCTTTGCATTGAATCTATAAATGTTTTTTGGGAGGATGGTCATTTTCACAATATTAATTCTTCCAATCCATGAGCATGGGAGGTCCTTCCATCTTCTGGTGTCTTCCTCAATCTCTTCCTTTAGAGGTTTAAATTTTTCATTGTAGCAGTCTTTAATGTATATGGTCAGGTTTATTCAGAGATCTTTTTTTTTTTTTGAGGCTCCTGTGAATGTGAAGCATTCCATGTACTATTTCTCCAATTGCTTGTTATTATTATATAGAAAGGCTAAAGATTTACGTACATTAATTTTATAACCTGCCACTTTACTGAAAAGTACTAATCATTTCTGGGACTTTTATGGTGGAATTTTTGGCATCTCTTAGATATCATATCATCTACAAAAAGGGATAATTTGATCTTTTCTTTTCCAATTAGTACCCCTTTAATTTCCTTCACTCTTCTTATTGCTCTAGCAAAAATTTCAAGCAGTATATTAAAAAGGAGTGGAGATAGTATACAGTCTAGTCTAATTCCTGATTTTATTGGGAATGCTTCCAGTTTTTCTCCATTTAAAATGATGTTGGTTGTGGATTTGCTGCATATAGCATTAATCATCTTGAGGTATGTTCCCTCTAGTCCAATTCTCTCTAGGACTTTAAAAATGCACATTGAATTTTTTCAAAGGCCTTCTCTGCATCTATTAAGATGACCATGTGGTTTTTGAATTTGAGTCCATTTATGTGACTTATGTGATTTATTGACTTATGTATATTGCACCATCCTTGCCTCCCTGTAATAAAGCCAATTTGGTCACGGCATATGATCTTTTTGATGTGTGCCTGTATGTGGTTTGCAAGTATTTTGTTGAGAATTTTTTCATGTATATTCATTAAAGATATGGGTCTATAGTTTTCTTTTTCGGTTGTATCTTTATCTGGTATTGTTTTTAGAGGGATGCAGGCTTCATAGGAGGAATTTGGAAGCTCTCCCTCTTTCTTTCTTTTTGAATAAATTTAGTAGAATAGGATGCAGATCTTCTTTAAATGTCTGCTAGAATTCTGCTGATAATCCATCTGGGCCTGGGCTTTTTCAAGTCAGAAGGTTTTCTATTAGTGCTTCAATTTCCTTATGTGTTTTGGGTCTGCTTAAGCTGTTGATCTCTTCTTGGTGTAGCTTTGATGATTCCCATGATTTTAGATACACGTCCATTTCTTTTAGGTTTTCATATTTAATGTATATATGTTTTTAAAGTTTTCCTTTATAATATTCTGGATCTTTTTTTGATGTCTGTTGTGATGTTTCCCCTTTTAGCTCTGATTTTGTTGATTTGTAGTTGTTCTTTCTTTCTTTTGGTTAACTGGGCTAATGGTCTGTCTGTCCTGTTTATCTTTTCAAAGAACCAGCTCTTGGATTTGTTGATTTTTTTTTGTATTGTTTTCTTTGTTTCTATTTCATTAATTTCTGCTCTGTTTTTTTGTTATTTATTCTTGTCTTCTGGGTTTGGATATTATTTGTTGTTACTATTCAATTGTCTTGAGATGAAATGTTAAGTCATTTATTTGTATTCTTTCTGATTTCTTAATGTAGGCACTTTGAGTTAGAAAGTTCCCTCATAGGACTGCTTTTAAAGTGCCCCAGAGGTTTTGTTGTGTTGTATTGTCCTTTTTATTTAGTTCCAGAAATACTTTCATTTCTTTCATAATTTCTCCTTTGACCCATTCATCATTCAGAAGTGTGTTGTTTAATCTCCCCGAGTTCATGTATTTATTTGGGTTACTTCTGCTGCTGATTTTAAGTTTTATTGCATTGTATTCTGATAGAATTCATGGAATTATTTCAATTTTTTTGGTATTTGTTGAGGCTTGTTTGGTGCCCCAATATGTGGTTGATTTTGGAGTAAGTTCCACGGGGAGCTGAATAGAAAGTATATTCTTTGGTGCTTTGGTGGAATATTTGGTATATGTCTGGTAGGTCCATTTCATATATGGTAGGTATTGTTTAATTCAGATGTTTCTCTATTTTTGTCTTCTTGACCTGTCTAATGGAGAAAATGGTATATTGAAGTCCCCTACTATTAGTGAGTTCAGATTAAACTGTGTCTTAAAGTCCTGTAGTACTGTTTTTATGAAGTTGGGTACCATAGTTTGGTACATATATGTTCATGATTATAATATCTTCTTGGTTCATTATTCTTTTGATGAGAATGAAGTGGCCCTCTTCATCTCTTCTGATTATTTTTAGCTTGAAGTCTGTTTTGTCAGATATTAGAATTTTAACTCTTGCTGTTTTTCTGGTACAATTTTCTTGGAATGTTTTGAGTTTTTGTTTGTTTGTTTGTTTTCTGGTTTTTTTTTTTTTTTTGATCATTTCACCTTAAGGTAGTGCTGCCTGTCCTTGAAGGCAAGATTGATTTCTTGCTGAAAACAAAAAGACAAATTTTGTTTCTTAGTCCATCAAACTGACCTGTGTCTTTTGACTGGGGAGTTCAGTTAATTGATATTTAAAGTAATTATTTATTGAAAGATGTGCACTGTTTCCCATAATTTTGCTTTTTGTTTGCGTTCTTGGTCTAACTGTGCATTGTCACAGTTATACCTTCATTTAATGGCTTTCTGTTACCCCTTGGCTGTAGTGATTCCTTTCCTCAGCTCTTTGTATTGCTTCAAGAGTTCTCTAAAGTGCTGGTTTTGAGGACACAAATTCTTTCAGACTATTTATGTCATGGACTATTTTTCTCTCCCCTTCAACTATAACAGACATTTGTTCTGGGTAAAGTATTTTGGGTTGGCATCTGTGGTCATTTAGAACTGGGAATACTTGAGTTCAGCCTCTTCTGGCTTTCACAGTTTGCACTGAAAAGTCAGCTGCCATTCAGATGGGTTTTCCTTTATATGTGACTTGTCACTTTTCTTTCGCATTTTTCAGTATCCTCTCTTTGTTCTGTATGTTTAGTGTTTTTACTATGGTATGTTGTCAGAAGTTTCTTTTCTTGTCTTATTTATTTGGTGTTCTATGTGCTTCCTGTATTTGTATGGGCATGTCTTTCTTTAATTTTGGGAAATTTTCTTCTACAATCTTGTTGAGGATCTGGTCCATACCATTATCCTGAGATTCTTCTCCTTCTTCTATGCCTATGATGCATAAATTTTGTCTCTTTATGGTGTCACACATTTCCTGCACATTCCGTTCCTGTGTTTTATTAAAGTTTTCATAATCTTTGCTTCAGGGGCCAATTTGTCAACCTTATCATACAGTCTTGATATTTTGCTTTCCATTTCATTCATTCTATTGGTGAAGCTTTCTCTTGTCGTTTCTAATTGATTTGTTGGGCGTTTCACTTGCTTCTTCATTTCGGCCTAAGTATTTTTCAATATTTCTAAATTTTTGTGAATTCTCTCAGAAGTTTATCCCTACCTTCTTTCAGTTCTTTGATTTCTTTCTTTGTGTCTTCTTTAAATTCATTGAATTCTTTTATCACGTTTATAATTGTTCTTCTGAATTCTGTGTCCTGAGTTACCTCTAGGCAGTTCTCATTGTACCCCTCTACAGGAACCTTGGTACTTGGTGGGGAAATATTATTTGGGTTTTTCATGTTACTTTTGTTGTTGCTGTTGTGACTTTGGCATGTAGATTTACGTATATATATTTTTGTTGTTGTTGTTGTTTCTGATTCTTGTGTCTCAATCAAGCCTTCCTTTGTTGAGTTTCAGACTGTTTCTGCTTCTACACTTGATGTGCCTTTGTTGTTTTCTTTTTGGGTATGGAAACTGATTAGTCTATGCTTCAGGTTCTCTCTTTTGATTTTATATTGGAGGTGCCTGATGACTTTAGTACAGCTCCTCAGAAGTTCTCGCAGAGGCTCAAGTCAGATGAGGATCAGATGCTCTCAGGCTTACTCTTAAGGTGTCTTACCTCTAGACAACAAGCACAATACAATTTTGGAGGCTTGCTAGGTGGCTGTAGGATTCAGGTGATCTCAGACAGTCAGGGTAGGAGCCTGGTCTCAGGAATTTCAGGCAAGTTCAGATTGGGGACAGCCAGGGTAGAAGGCCATGCTCAGGTTTGAAAAGGCAAGTTGGGGTGAGGGCAGCGGTAAAGGCTCTAGGAAACTAGACTGAAGAATCGGGTTGGTCTATGTGCAAAGAATCAGGACACAGTGGGTGGATCTGGGCCATGAGGGTAGTCCAGAGGTCTAGGGTGCCAAGAGCAGAGCAGGCCTGTGCCCAAGCCTAAAAGGAGAACAGAATGTGGGGGCTGGGAGATTGAATCAGGTTGTGGGAGTCATGGCAAAGTGGGTAGGATCAAACTTACCAGGGAAAAGGCTGGTCTCAGGAATCTCAGGCAGGTTAGGGGTGGGGACAGTCAGGGAAGAAGGTTGGTCTCATGTGTGCAGAGGGAAGTTGGGTGTTGGGGCAGGCTGTGAAACTCTAGGCAACTAGACTGAAGATTTGGGTTGGTCTGGGTGCAAAGGTTCAGAACATAGTGGGTAGACCTGAACCAAGAGAGTAGTCCAGAGGTCCAGGGTGCCAAGAGCAGAAGTGGATCTGTGCCCAAGGCTAGAAGGAGAACAAGATGTTGTCCAATGCTATCTTTACTCACTCTCCACCTTTATTATTTTGAGACAGGATTTCTCACTAAGCTCAAAGCTCATCGATTCAGTAGCTGGGCTGCTTGGCCAATAAGATTCATGAATACCCTCATCTTTACCCACTGTCTTAGCACTGGTATTACAGCCATGCTTCCATATCTGACGTTTTGTATGAATACCTGTGATCTGAACTCAAGTTTTCATGCTTGCTTCACAGGTACTTTAGCATTGAGCCATGTCCACAGGCCCAGTCCACACCATTTTTAATGAAAATTTCAATTCTAGATGTCATGGATAATCCTGGGTGTCAACTTGACTGGATCTGGGATTATTTGAAATGAAAGAGATCTTCTCAATTGGATCATCTAAAGCCGGAAGACACACCCTAAATGTGGGTGTTACCTTCTTATGACAGCCCGTATAAAAGTCCAAGGCAGAGGAGAATGCCGGGCTTCTTGCTGCTTGCCTTCTCTCTCACTGGTGAGTTGTCTTGCTGCTGTAGACTGAAGACCAGGTGATCTTTTGGAATTTGTCAGACCTTCAGCACCAGATTGGGACTACTGAGACATCCAGCCTTGTGGACTGAGCAACTACGGATTCTCAGCCTCTCCAGTGTGGTGCAGCCATTGTTGGACTACTTGGACTCTATCCTGTGAGCTAAGCTGATAAATCTCTATACATATATATTCATTCTACCAGTTATGTTTCTTTGGAGAACCCTAATTCAGATTGTGGTACCAGAGAGTGGGATAGTGCTGTGACAGACCTGACCTTGGTGTTTTGCGGAGGACTGTGGAAGTGTTTGGAACTTTGGGCTAAAAAAGCCATTGTGTGCTCAGAGTTTGTTGCAGTGGAGCTTGGAACAGGTATGCTGAAAGAGTTGTAGACGATAGAGGCCTGGCTTGTGAAGCTTCAAACGGAAGTGGAGACTATCAGGGCTGTTTGTCTGAGATTTTGGATTGAGAATCTGTGGGTTCTGGTTGGCTGGGGCTGAAGAATCAGCTGTGATTAAGAGACCAGAACCTGAAGTAAAACCTTTGCTTTACTGGGACAATTGATGCTAGTTAGCTGGGGCTGAAAAATCAGCTGTAAGTTACAAGAGACCAGCATCACTGGGGTGAAATCTTCCGGGAGGTATTTCTTCAGGGTTAGCACACAGAGGGGATCTGCACCTCTATCTCAAGCTGGAAGGAGGACTTGGTTATATGTAAGAATCTCCTGCATGGTTCTGGTTTTGAAAGTGTGAAGGGGTCACAGAGAGCAGTAAGGCTTGGCACTCTGAGAGGCCAGGAAAGGCCATAGGTGAAAGTGCATCTTCGGTTGCAGTGAACACCCCAGGATTGAAGGGGTCATGGAGAGAATCTGAGGCACTGCACACCGAGAGGCTAGAAGAGGACAGTGGTGAGGGTGCAGCCTCAGCTTCAGTGGCAACCCCACCTTTTTGGAGATGCCGGGACCATGCGAAGACCACCTAGGACAATGGCAGGTGTGGAATGGAGCTGGCCTGGGTCTGCTAGATGATCTGAGTGTGCTGTGGACAGCAGAGTCAGAGCAGTGAAGCTGCCAGTACCCCTTGGAGGCCGGAGGATCATGAGTGAATCCCCGATGTCCAACCTCTAGCTACTTTGCTGGAATTAGGTTTTACTTAGGTGTGCCCAATTCTTCCCTTTGAAATAAGACAGTACTTGTTTTGGATTTTATAGAAGCCCACCCCCCAGTTAAGAGACTATTAAGAGACTATGGGCTTTTAAGTGTTTGGATTTTTTAAGAACTGTGGGTTTTTTAAGATTGTACTGTTATGTTGTGATATTAACATCATATCTTGGGGACAAAAATTGGAATGCTTTAATAGTGATGTTTGTGTGTCAAGTTGATAAGGGGTCAATTGTGCTGGAGAGCTTTCGTGTCAACTTGACACACCTGGGTAGAGGGAGCCTCAATTGGGGAATTTCCTCTGTTGGACTGGCCTGTGGCCATGTCTGAGGGGCATCTTCTTGATGAGTAATGTGGGAGGGCCCAGCCCACTGTGGGTGGTGCCACCCCTGGGCAGGTAGGCCTGTGTTGTATTAAAAAAGCAGGCTGAGCAGGGGCCAAGGGACCAAGCCACTAAGCAGTGTTCCTCCATGGCCTGTGTACCACTCCAGTTCCTGCTTCCAGGTTCCTGCCCTGCATTCCTACCTTGGGCTTCCTGATGAACTGTGACTTGGGAGTTGTAAGCTAAATAAACTCTTCCCTCCCCAAGTTGGTAGTGGTCAGAGTGTTTTGTCATAGCAATGGAGAAGCAAACTAAGACACTAGAGAAACTGAGAACTTCACTTACAGTCTAGAAAATATCAATGGTTATACATCATGTCATTACATGTGTTTAATAGACTTTGGGTATTTGTTTCTTTCCTGCAGTTTTATTTTACTTCTCTTTATCTCTTAAGCCCTCTCTTAAGTCAAGATTAAATACACATACAGCTCTCTTAGTTAAAAGATTGTTTTGAAGCCAGGTGTAGTGGCTCTTACTCCCAGCACTCAGGAGGTAGGGTCAGGGAGAATTCTGTAAGGTCCAGGCCAGGTATGGCTACATAGTCAGACCTTGACTCAAAAACACTTTAAAATTGATTATTTAATCATAAAACAATAAATGCTTGACTTTTATTGTTGCTTTCATTGTGTTTAAATTTCTAAGAAACTTAATCATACATTATGAGATGTGCCTAATTCTATTGCACTCTTGAGTGTTAGGAAGTGTTAGATATAGAAGAAATGATTTTAGTCATATAAGAGCTGTGTCCAATTTTGAGGAGAAAATACAAAGCTAAAATAATGTCCTAAGTAGCATAGTTTAAAAAATAGATTGGTATACATAATAGTCTTTATTAAACATATATTTTGACAAATATTATATTATTAATAATAATGTATTATAATATTATCACT
>NW_008359075.1:2403962-2414048 GCF_000622305.1 Nannospalax galili
TATAATATTATTGATAATTCCAATGAAATTACAAAGAAATACATGTAGACCCTGTCCATGGGTCGACATTCATTTTACATCATGTAGGTAGACTCTCATGGCTATTTTATTTCTGCTTGTATATTATACTGTTTTTCTGTTTGGCCTTAGGCTGTCCTCCAGTGTACCATTAATATGATCCATCTATCACAGTCATGTCTAAATGGTGAATTATTTGATCGTTAGACTTTGAAATGTTATATTTTCTTACATCTCTAGTCATAAAGTTCATGAAATTGGTATTTTATCCAAAATTGTGGCAAGTAAAATAAACTGTTGTATGTCTGACTATAATTTCACAAGATAGTTATAACTTCACAGAAACAGTGTCACAATGGCTCACCATTCTGATCTGCATTTAGAATCAAGACTAGAACTTTGCTGGGTTTCATTAGTGGAATATTCATTTGTCCATGTCCAGGGGAAAATACATTTCCTCTTGAATATAGACTCATGGGACTGAATTTGGCAATTCCAGATAAGGCAGAGAGATCATTATATCAGACCCACCTTGATCTGGGTTGGGCTAACTTAATTGTTGCTATCTTTTCCTATGTTAACAGTAACACTGAAAATAATTTAATGCATTCTGGGGCACTTTACCCATTCTGTGAACTTCTGATAAGCCCCAGATGAGCTACAGAAAAGAAGCAATGTAAAATCAGGCAGGAGGTCTACACTTATGAGCAGCAAGCGTTCAGCCTGCTGCTGAGTAGTAGAACCCATGATGCATGAAAGATCCCTTTTGTCATTCATGCCCAGGCTGCCTGAAGATGTGTCTGACCCCAAAGTATGTAAAGTAACCACCATATACACATGACGTCCATTATCTGGTGCCTTTTACTTTATAAGCATTTGTTTACACAAGCTGCATACATTAACATCATTTCATAAATAACATAAACACATTAATTTTTCCCTGTTAGATTTTAGGTGGTAGAATTCTTTTGTGAAAGTGTGTGTGTGTTTCTGTGTGTGTGTGTGTGTGTGTGTGTGTGTGTGTGCAGTGTGTATTCTATGTGTATGTGTAGTGTGTACTCTTGTGTCTATGTGTGTGTGAGTGCATGTGTATGCATACTTGATGATGCCACCAGAGGAAACCTCTAGTGTTGTCAGGAAAATCATCAATCCTCTTTGAGACCAGGTCACTCATTGGTTTGAATCTCACCAATTACACTAAATTACTGGTCAGAGATCCCCACTGATCCTCCTGTCATTACCTCTCCCATTTTGGATTACAAACTCTCATCACCAAGCTTTATTCTTTACATGATGTGTTCTTGGAATCAAAATGAGGTGTGCACAGGTGAGGCAAGGGCTTTACAAGTGAATCATTTCCCAGGTCCAGATTATAGGATAATTTTAATTCCCCAAGGAGACTAGCTTCCTCAAGATACTATGAGAGTAGATCAATGTGTGCCATAGACAGAGCACGCTTTTATTCCTTTTCCAAGCTCCGAAAGTGCATTTGTTATATTGTCCTTCATCAGGAGACATATCAAATACTAAACTGGTAAGAACAGATAACACGATAACATGTTTGATCTTAGTCAAATAGGTTATAGTATGGCTTTAAACACCCAAAAGGAATGTATAACCAAAGATTAAAGGGGCCAATATAATTTCTTAAGAGTCCATATGCATACCTAAAGGCTACATAACAAGCAACAATGCCAGATAGGAGATACCTTCTTTTGAGATGTTGGCCAGGGTGGCCAACAGAACTCCCAGATAATAACCCATCATAGAACTGGGCAAATGAACAGCCAAGCCCAATGTTGGCCAGGGTGGCCAACAGGACTCCCAGATAATAACCCATCATAGAACTGGGCAAATGAACAGCCAAGCCCAATCTTATCTAAAGGAATATTGACAACTGATTGCTGCTTGATGAGGAACAGCTGACCCTCCTAAAACAAAGACCTCTAGATAGGCTGACTAGATTCACCAGAATGGTAAGTAGCGGGGAATGGCTGGGGGTTCCGACAACACAGCAGACAGTAACAGGGATATCAGAGTGTAAGGGCTCTAGTCGGGGGAGGGAGGCTATGGGAGGGTGCCATCTGGGAAGTGGGTGTATAGTTGATTAAGATGGTTTGGGATGTTCTGTGTGATATACACACACACACAAAAAATCAACAAATTTAAAAAAGTGGAGGAGGAAGCTTGGAAATTTACATCATACTAATTAGTAGAGATATAAACAATACCATTGAAATCTTCCCAATGACTTCATAGACATACACAGGCTCCAAGGTTCCAAGTGCAATCGATTATGACTAGTAATAATCAGATACATAAAGATTAGAGATGCAAGAGCCAACATCTCAGTGTTAGTAACAAAAGCAATGAGTCTGCGAGGAACAATATATTCTAAAATGAAATGGAGATCTTTTTTAAAGGTTAAAAAACACATTCAATTTTATATCTTACAGGACTTATACTGAATTCAATATTGTATAACTGCATTAACTCAACTGTCAACCTAGAAACTTGCAGCCACTTGTGAAAGAAATGTACTCTTGCTCTGGAGTATGTTACTGAGTATGTTAAAGCTGTAGGGAAATGCTTCTAATCAGGTAGTTATTAAAAATTATAAAATATATAATGAGTAAAAGACTAATTCTTCAAAGCATAAAAATTTTGCTCCTTAATAACTAGTAGATGTGAAAAACATTACCATTGAAATCTACCTGATGACTTTATATCCATGCTCAGATGCCAAGGAGCTCAGAAAGTAACTGACTGTGACTAGTAATAATCAGATATATAGAGATTAGAAACTCATGTGCAAACATCTTAATG
The DNA here is from genome assembly GCF_000622305.1 of Nannospalax galili. Classification (NCBI taxonomy): domain Eukaryota; kingdom Metazoa; phylum Chordata; class Mammalia; order Rodentia; family Spalacidae; genus Nannospalax; species Nannospalax galili. The sequence continues at coordinate 2,406,807 of NW_008359075.1, forward strand.
TCAGTTGCATTAAAAATGAATTTTTCTGTATGAAACTGTGTATTTTAATAATGAAATGGAGATATTTTCTAAAGGTTAAAAAGAAAGGAGTTCCTCACTTTAGGAAGATCAGCTGTTCTTCACACAGTAGTAATCAATTGCTAATATTTCTTCACCAAATATTGGAATCTGCTAATTATTTCCCCAGTTATATGCTGGGTTTTTGTCTGCTTGAGTTTGCATGGGTCTTGTGCATGCTGATACCATTGTTGTAGGTTGATATGAACAGCGTCCCAGGAGCTAGTAAGGCTCTCCCGCACCTCCTCCCTGGCTCTTGTAATCTTTCTGCCCCCTCTTCCTCAATATTCCCTGAGCCCTGGATGGGTGAATATTAATATATGTGTCCTGTCCAAGGACCAGCTTTGGCCATTCTTATTTTATGTTCTCATTTCAAAACAGTTTCTTTTCCTATTTTCTTTTTTTTTTTTTCCCTCTTTGTCTTTTTGATACCGGGTCTCCCTGTAGCCCCAGCTCTCATTTCTTTTCAGATTATATAAATCTTTTGCCTTTTTCCTATTTTCTAATATATTTATGTTATCATTTTGTGGCTGGCCTTTGACTACCTATGTATCTATAGATTAATTGATCAATATATAATGTTTTTCTTGTAAAATCTAGTGATGATTTCTACTCTGTGAGAATTGCTGACTGGTTCCATTTATTTTCTGAGGAGTATAGGTGCCTCCTTCCTAATTCCAGGTGTTCTTATGCTATTCTAGGTTTATCTCACCCTTATTTCTCTTTAATTGTCTTTATAATAGATTAAAATCCAATAGGCCTTTAAAGTGGGTAAAAAGAAAGATGTAGCTTTTCTCAGCCACCTTAATCCCTCCTAGTGATAACAGACAAAGAGACATAAAATTTATCAGGCCAAAAAGAATGGAAACATGACAATGTGCACTTCCCAAAACTAGAATGTCTATCAAGCTTCCCTATTAACGTTAAGCTTTCAAAACTTTATTAAGCTTATGGGTATCTGAATTTTGAGGAGTTTGAATCTATCAGTGACTCAGACATGGGCCTGGGTTGCTGTTGTTCTCATTTCATAGGTAGGGAGGACATGCAGGGCTCTGACAAAGATGTGCCTGCTTGGGAGGCACACCATAGTCAGCTTGGAGAATTGTTTCCACCCCAGTGCTCAGGGATTGTAAAATCCATAACTTCCATGAGCATTTTCAGATGGCAGAACTAAGGAGCATCTGCAGAATTCACTGTGATTTACAGAGCTTTTAAAGCTAATGTTTCACAAACTAATCACTTCAGAGGTACACATTTTCCTTTCCTGAACACAAACTAATCATGGAAGATTTTGCATTTCTAGTGCCTCTCACTGACTTCTCTTTTTTCAGCAAGTGGAAGAAAAATTATCTAGGATGCACTAATGTAGCTAGTGACCCAGTTCTGTTCTTCAGGTAGAGATATTGGTGCTACTTTTAAATGGCCTATAAATACAATGTTTGCCAAACTAATTTAGAAGTTAACTTGACCTTTGAGACAACTGTCTCCAATAGCAGTGGGAGAAAAAGAGAAAGCTCTAGCTCCCTTAATGTTGGTTTATCTGTAACATTAGAAAGGCAAATGGTCAATTAGTAAAGACACAAGATACTGATTATTTTCTGAACCAAGGTCAAATGTAAAGATGAGTTAGCACAGGCTGACTTTTTGAAAAACAGCCTAGAGCCTTAAAAATTTAGACACACGTGTTAGTTTAAAAATACATATCAACTTACTTTATAGTAAAAGAAAGGGAATAGAAACCATTCTGGATATGGATCACCTTTTTAAAAAAGTGAACTGGGCATGGATGTACAAGTCTTTAATCGCAGCACTCCAGAAAAGGAGACAGGTGGAACTTTTTGAATTCTAGGCCAAACAATTTTACTTAGTGAGTCCCAAGCCAGCCAGGTGTATATAGTGAGATTCCCCCTAAGCTTCTGGTTCACTCTATTGATTTTATATTGGAGTGGCCAGATTGTTTTTGTCTTCAAGAGTTCCCACAGTGGCCCAAGTCAGATGAGGATCAGATGCTCTCAGGCTTTCTCCTAAAATCTGGATCCCTCCAGGAAAGATTTTGGCCTCAAGAATTTGGGAATTGGACTGGCCTGGGAGCTGGGCCCAGGAAAGAATCTGGTCTAGGGCAGCTGGTTGCCATGCCAACAGAGATGCAAAGGAAGATGGAGGCGAGAAGTGGTCCCAAGGGCTCCTGGAGACTGCACTGAGGAGCTGGGTTGGTCTGGATGCAAAGGATCAGGAAGAAGAAATTTCAGCCCTGGGTCCAGGAAAGAGGCTGGCAGGTCATGCAGACCCAGGGAAGTAGAGGGAGGTGAGGGTAACACCAGGCCCAGAGTGCTCCTGGGGACCAGAGAAGGAACTGAGTTGGTCTGGATGCAAAGGATCAGGAAGCAGTGGTGTTTCCCCAGTTGTCTGGAGTGCCAAGACAAGGAATGGGACAGGACTCAGGCTAGGAGGAGAGACCCAAGGAACTCTTTTCTAGTTTTAATTATTTTTATTTTAAATAATTTGCTAAAAGTCAAAATGTCAGGCTGGAGAGATCGATTAGTGGTTAAGAGTACTAACTGCTCTTGCAGAGGACCCGGGTTCAATTCCCAGCACCCACATGGCAGCTATGAACCATCCTTAACTCCAGTTCCAGGGGAATCCAAAGCCATCTTCTGACCTTCACAGCATTGCAGGACAGGGGTGTACTCACATGCATGCAGGCAATACATTCATACACATAAAATAAAAAATAAAAAATAAAATAAAGTAAAAGTCAAAATGACCTTAGGACTCTCATCAACATTCTCCATTCCAAAGGCCAAAAATGGCCAGGTCTTTTGATTGGCCACATAGCCCTCAGATGAACTTGCATTGAGAAATGTCTGAGGACACTAACGTGATGTAGTAGGCCTTAACACAAATGACAGACTATATGAGAATATATGAGATATTCTGTATAAAATAAACAGAAGTACAATAAAATAAATAAATAAATAAATAAATAAATAAAATACAGTTAAAAATAATTGAAGGAGATTTATTCGTTTTATTATTTCTGAAGATGATCTCAAAGGGCACATAGTTAAAGGGTCAATTAACAATAGATGAATGAGTTTATAATAATGTTTTAAAGCCTATGTTAATAAGATAATTACTTCTTTGTGTTCTTTGAGAATTTCTGTAATCATAAATATGTGTAATATTTGATGATTATATCAATCATCTTAAATATTATGGTATTTTTATTTTGAAGAATACTTCAGTATGTGATGTTGAATTTGGGAAGCAGAGCCTCAGAAATTCGTATTTGATGGCCTCTACTTGAACACTATTATGACTTTGGATGACAGCTAATCTGTGGAACTCTGTTCCCTTGTAAACTGAATTTGAGATCATAGCAATTCTTGCATGAGAGTAATTGTTAAAAATTATGTAGTATTACATGTATTATGGGATGTTGCACTGTCTGAGTGCATTCAGTCTAATTTAACAAGGAATGTGTTGTGTGTTAGAATCTATAAATAGAAGAAATTGTTATATACAATAAGCTCAAGAACAAGGCACCAGGGTCATAGTTGGCTGAAATCTCACACTGCTGTATTGATGGTATCCTCTGATGATCTTCTCAAATCAGAAGAAATCAGTATAATCTTTTTTTAGTATTCTTTGTAGGAGCATTAATCCCAATAATACACATCTTTTCCAAAAAACTCTGCCTCTTAATATTGTTGGGCTGGGGATTATATCTCCACATATGGATTTGGCATGACAAAGTTTCATACTGTGCAAATACACAAATTATTATTAATACTGCCTTCAACTTCACATTCTAGAGTATATACCAAGTTTATATCTGCTTGAATATGTCAACACCAAGTTCAAACTGAACTTAGCCATTAAGCTCAATATCTTCCTTGTACTTTATTTTTCTAAACAGTAATCTGTCATTCGCTTGCTACACTGGCTTTTTATGTAGAAAAGAAACAGAAATCAGAGAAGTTTTGTGGATTGCTTAAGCATACACATGGTTAGTGACATAACAGTAAATGAATTGAACCTTGAGTTGAGAACTAGTTCTTATTTGCACTACTAGTGTACTGCAATTTCTGCAACTTAAAATTTTGATTGACTTATTTTTTAGCTTTTGATTGAACACCAGTGCATTCTATACATCTTGATCATATTTAGACCCCCTCCCCTACTTGCCCCCTCCATAAACTCCTTTTGGATTTTGTGTATTCTATCATATACATTAAGGCCTATCTCACCATATTTATATCCCCAAATGTCCCTAGTGTCCATACTCTGGAGCCTGGTCAACCTATCTAGCATTACTATCTTAATGAAGACCAACTCTGCTTCTCCCAGCAGTGATTAGTTGCCAATAGTTCCTTGGTCAAGGATGGAGCTTCATACTCACTTCCCAAACTCTATCCCGAGTTTTGGTCAGGTTTGAGTTTGCATGGGTTTTATGCATGCTGTTACCATTGCCACAAGTTCATATGAGCAAATTTCCAGGCTCCTGGAAAACACTGTTTCCCTGTGGTCATCCACCATTCTTGACTCTTATCTCTTTCTGACCCCTTCTCGATGATTTTCTCTGATCCCTAGTTGGCAGAGGTGTAATGTGGAAGTCCTATTCAGAGGCATTCCCTCTGTAGTCACTTACTCTCTACACTTTTCAGTTGTAGTTCTCTGTGCTAATCACACAGATACTTTACTATTTGTTCTGTCTCCTCTTGCTCTGTGCTTCCTGAGCCTTAGCCGCATTGTAGATATGTGTCTTAGGACTAGGCATCTCACAGATGCTTATTCTCTCTCTTTGACCAGTTATGAAACACTGTGCTTGATTCAGCTCCATCTATTGCAAAAAGAAACTTCCTTGATGAGTGGCAAGAGATATACTTGTGTTTAAATATAAGAATACAGATTTACCATACAATAAAAAATTACTTTTGCCTAAGGATGTGAGAGATAGGGGTATTTCTGTAGGATCTGTGACCTCTCCAGGCATGTGTACTTGGCTATGCTTGTAGTACCACAATGAGTTCCTTCCCATTGAGCAGGCCTTAAGTCCAATTAGGTAGTTGTTTTCTGTTCACAACACAAAAGTGCCACTATTACACCAATAATGGTAGATTGCTGTGCTGATCATTGTTGTGGTTATTAGATTTTACAGTTGGGTTGGGCCATTGTGGTCACCACCAGCGGCGGCTGCTCCTCCATTCTCATGGGCATCGAGGCTTCTCCTCTGCTTGCCCTGGGCTGAGGCTGCTCTTCTGCCTGCCCTGAGCTGAGGCTGCTTTTCTGCTTGCCAGGCACTGAGGCCACTCTTCTGCTTGCCCGATGCCACTTTCTGTCATCACTGCTTCTGCCCAGTCCCAGACCCATGGCTGGGGAGGAGACTGTGTCAGTGGAGCCGCATTCAGACACAGGAGACCAGGTTCAGTGACACAGATCTGGTTTATTTCAGGAAGGCACAAGCTTATATAGGGGTAGTGGTCCAACCACAGCACAGCAAGTAGTATAACTTGTTAGCATAATCGACTTAGCGTACTATTAGCATAACAGACTTAACATCCTATCACAGAATAGCGGGTAGGGTGCCTCATTAGCATACTGGGTTTCAGAATACTATTAGCATAACAGACTTAACATCCTATCACAGAATAGCGGAAAGGGTGCCTCATTAGCATACTGGGTTTCAGATTACAGAGCCAGGATTCATGGAAACCACGTGGCCCTTACTGTTGCAATATCTAAGTGTTGCAATTTTGGATTCCAAGGGTGGTGATTAGGGAGTGGTGAGCTCTAGGCATCAGTCTCATTATGTGCCAATGGGATCAAATCTCACAAGGCATTCCTTGTGGCACCAGCAGGGTCAGGCTGTTGCCTTGGGCCTGCTCTATGGCTGCCAATAAGACTTTCACCCTAGGATCAAGCCTGTCTCCCACAGGCCATGATTGGTTTTCTACCTTAAAATATTACATAATATACTCTGATAATATGAGGGCTAGTCTTCAGGGAGTAGGCTACCAGATCAATTCCAGCTCTACTGCTCCAAGTCTTGTGTTCAAAGTATGTCCTTGCTTCAACAATAGGGGCATTTTCAAGATCTCAGAGGCAATCTAGGGCTTTAGCAATAGCTTGTGTTATTTGGAAATCTTGAACTATCCTGTCCAACAACTTTATGGGAGGCTTCTTTTGTCTGGCACTGTGTTTCTTGTTATATAACATTAAAAGATACACATGCACTCATATACATATTGTATGTGTATTTTTCAGGAGGCTTTTGAACTAATACATTTCCCTGTGGATTAGCATACCACCTAAGCATTACTTATCTTACCACTCTCTCTCTCCCTGTATAACCCTTCTTCTTCCATCCCCAGTTAAAGTACCCCCATTTCTCCCATTTCATCCTTGATAATACCTGTTTCCTACTACTCCCCTTGCTTGAGCTCCTTCTTCCCCCCTTTACTCCCATGGTTCCTTGTATAACTCTTCCTCCTTCCATCCAAGTTAAATAACCCCATTCCCCCTTGATAATGCCTGTCCTCTATTATCCCCCTCTCTTGAACTCCTTCTTCCCCTTTACCTCCATGGTTCTCTTACATTTTTTTTGGCTTCTGATGTTGCATCAAGATATATACTAATATCTAAGGATGTAAAGCTAAGATCCACAAAGGAGAGAACACATATTTCACTTGTTTTTTCTGAATCTGTGTTACTTCACTTATTATAGCAATTTCTACTTTCATCCATTTACCTGTAAATTTCATGAGTTATTGCTGTGTTGAATTCCATTGTGTAACTGTACAACATTTTTATTATTTATGTATCAGTTGAAGGACATTTAACTTGTTTGCATTTCTTAGCTGTTGTGAAAAGAACAGCACCAAACATGCCTTCACAAGTTATCTCTGCACTAGCATGAGTTTTTTGAGTGGTATGACCAAATCAAATGGTATTTTACTTTTAGGCTTTTGAGTTCTCCATATTAATTACCACAGTAGTTGCAACAGTTTACAATCCAATATGCACTGAATGAGGATTCCCCCTTTCCTGCATCCTCACCTGCATTTGGTGTCATTTGTTCTCTTAATCTTAACCATTTTAACTGTAGTAAGATGAAATCTTAAAATAGTTTTGATTTACGTTTCCCTAATTACTAATGATGTTGAACACTTTTTGAGATGTTTC
>NW_008359075.1:2417179-2424548 GCF_000622305.1 Nannospalax galili
TTTACAATCCAATAGGCACTGAATGAGGATTCCCCCTTTCCTGCATCACCTGCATTTGGTGTCATTTGTTCTCTTAATCTTAACCATTTTAACTGTAGTAAGATGAAATCTTAAAATAGTTTTGATTTACGTTTCTCTAATAATAAAGATGTTTAACATTTTTGAAGGTGTTTCTTAACCATTTTTATTTCTTCTTTTGAAAGTTCTCTGTTCAGATCCTAGCTTATTTTTCAGGTAGGAATTAATTTACTACTAATTTCTTATTTATGGAATTTTTAATAAATTCCATACTATATAGTTTAATGGTATTAGATAATTGGATGATTTTTTTCTTGATTCTTTTTTTTAGTTATTTATTTTGAATATTAATCCTCTATCAGATATGTATTTGGTGAAGATTTTTTCCCACTCTGTAGAACTCCTCTGACCTCGATTGCTGATTTCCTTTGCTGCACAGAAGCTTCCTAGTTAAAAGAAGTACTATTTGTCAATTGCTGATTATAATTCCTGAGCAACTGATGTTTGGTTTAGAAAGTCCTCTATTACACCTATATTTTGTACAGTACTGTGTTTGTTTTCTTCTGTTTCAGCATTTCATGTTTCATATTGAGACCTTTAATATGTTTGGAATTAACTTTTGTGCAGGTGATAGACAAAGGTCTAATTTCATTGTTCTACATGTGGAGATCCAGTTTTGTCAGCATTATTTCTTGAAGATGCTCTTTCCTCCAGTGTGTATTCTTGGCACCTTTGTTAAGTATCAAGTGGCTGAAATTGCATGTACTCATATTTGATCATCTATTTTGTTCCATTGATTTACATGTTTTTTTTTGTGTGTGTCATTGTCACACTGCTTTTATGACTATAGCTCTGCAATATTGTTGGATATTTGGTATAGTAACTCCATGCTCAAGATTGCTTTGGATATCTGGGTTCTTTGATGAGTCCATATGAATGTTAGGATTTTTTTTTCTATTTCTGTGTTTTTGTCTTTCTGTACTTTATACTTTCATTTGTTCTTTCTGTAACCAATTAAATATGGGCATTTCTTTCTTCTGTTTTTTCATGGCCTTGAATATTCTCTGTCAGGCTGGTTCGGTGGATATAATTTCCTGTAGCCTACTTGTACCATGTAAGATTTTACTTTCCCCTTCAATGATGATAGAGAGCTTTGTTGGGTAAAGATTCTGGGTTTGCATTTCTATTAGTAACCTTTCTGTTGCAGTGATAAAACACCATGACCAAGGAAACTTATAAAAGGAAGAATTTGAGTTTATGATTCTAGAGGAACCCTAGTTCATGGTGGCAGGGAGGCACAGTGGCAAGAGGTTAGCGGAGCAGACACAGGAACTCCTGCATCTTCAAGTAGTCACAGGAAGCAGAGAGCTCCTAGAGATCAGACAAGGCTTTAAGAACTCTCTATGCCGGCTCGAAGTGAGTTTTCCTGGCATGGTCACACCTCCTGGAAACAGTGCCACCAACTTGGGACAAAATGTCCAACTATTTGGAGCCTTTGGGGATATTTTCATTCGAACCACCACAGCATCTATGGTCCTTTAGAGCTTGCAGTACTTTGCTCCAGGCTCTTCTGGTTTTTAAAAATTGCCTTGAAATGTCAGTTGTGATTCTGATAGGTTTCCCTTTACATGTAAGTCGTTTTTCTGTGACCACTTCCACAACCCTCACCTTGCTTTGTGTATTAAGTATTGTTAATTTGCTATGCCATGACATAGCTCTGTTCTGGCCTTGCCTAATTGTTGTTCTGTGTGCTCTTATTACTGTATAGGTATGTATTTGTGAAGGCCTGAGCTCTGCTCTATACTCAACTCAGAGCTGGAATGGGAGGCCTCAGTTCCCTGGGAACTTGGATGTTCTTCTGCAGTTATTCCTATCATGAGACTGACTGCTCCTTGAACCCTGTTAAACGTACATAAGGAAGCTTGTATAACAAAGCTGTGTAGCTAATAAAGTTATAAGTAAAGAACAGAATGTTTACTAAGCACGGAAGGACAGATACGAACCATTCCACTGCATCCCCTGCATCCTGATTTCTCCTGCACCTATACCTCGGGATTTCCAAGCCCATCAGGCTTGAATTGTAGTCACAGAACCATGACAGCTGGCGCCTGAACAGGGACCCCAACATTGTACCCAAAAGAGGTGTGGAGGATAGAGTTGCAGTTCAAGTAAGTAAAAAAAGTCACCAGAGGAGGTGGCAGAGTCTTGGCCAAGTAAGTAAAAAGTCATCCAGAAGAGGTGGCAGATATTTTGACCAAATGGCACCGGTTGGTTTACATAAGTAAAAATTATTTTTAAGTAAGTAAAAATTATTTGCAAGGTAATGGGTCAAGGTAAGTCTACTTTTGTTTCTTTAATTCATCATATTCTTCGTAGTAATGGTGCACAAGTTTCCAGAAAACAGATAATTCTGTGCAAATAGTTGTCAAGTTTAATTCATGGTTTCTAATACAGGAACTTTAGATTTAGAAGTATGGGACAGAGTCAGAACAAATGTTGAAAAGGCATTTTGGACAGGAGAAACAATACCACTTGATTTTTGGTCTGTGTGGGCACTCATCAGAACAGCTATTATACTAATTAATCAAGGTCTAAGTAGTTTGTCACCAACTCAGGTGTTTTGTACTTCTAATGAAGCAGTTAATCTTTATGATGTTCCTGAGGAGTTAAAAAATGAAGTTGCTAAAGAGATTTGAGAAGTTATTTCTTTGGAGCCTTCTTTAGATATTTCTGCAAGGAAGGAGTCTTTAGTTCCTCCTTGTCCCTCTCCAGGTCCTCAGAATTCAGATGAAACAGAGGATTCTGATGAGGATTTAGTTATGGCTCAATATATTAGAAATTACAGAGACTGATTGTGACTAAGCTTAAAGTAAAAATGAAATCTAAAAGAAGGTTGAGAGTAACAGCGGCTCTTGCAAAATTATTGGTATAAACATCTGAATCTGAAAGCACAACAGCCTCATATTAATTTTAAAATTCAAGATAGATCTTTCAAAGCTCTCGTTGATACTGGATCAGATATAACTATTATTAAGAAAGATGGCTGGTCATCTAATTGGATTACTCAAATTATAAAGTGTGATATTAAATGAGATGGAGTTCAGCCAGTGTCAATAGTTAATGTTAGTGTAGAATATAAAACAATTTCTAGTATAGGTAGGCAAATGGCTGTTGTTAAACCTTATGTACTAGAACTTCCAGTAAACATTATAGGTAGGGATGTATTAGAACAATGGGGAGCTTATTTGGTAGTTCCATAATAATGTTAAATATGTAAATAATGTTAAATATAATGTCTCTGTAAATAATGTTAAATATATGCTAACAGTTTAAATGCAGAATATTTTGGCCAGCAACAGTTTAAATACTGGGCACACAACAGTTGTTTAAATACTGGGGAATAGTTTAAATACTGGGGAACAGTTTAAATACTGGATATGGCAGCACTGGATAACAGTTTAAATACTGGATATTTTGACCGGTTAGTTTAAATGAAGTCATATATATATATCCTATAAAGATACAATAGATACAATGGAAATCTTCTCAATTAGTCAACAGCTTAATGATTTATTTGGATAGATTAAAACTAGAGTATTATGATGTCTCTTTTCATTTTTCTTTTAGGTACTATTGTTTTCTGTGTTTCTTATAAGGAGCATTTTGTTGTATGAACTTGGATTAAGTGCCTATCCCCTGGGTCATAGGTGCTTGGTCTGGGTTCATGTAATACAATGTTTTTTCCAATCCAGATTGAAAGCCCTCTACAAAGGGATTCAACCTGTGAGTAAAAACTTTTAGGCTAAGAATGATAAATGCCTTTTTGTATCATTTATATTGGAAAAATGTCACGTGCTGTTTGAGCTCACTGAAACACTGACTCTGGAGGTGGGATTGGCCCTCCCACTTCAGAATCAAGCCTGTTATATCAAGATATTCATTCTCCAAAACTCCAGGCTCAGGCTGGCCCCCTGATCCTGTGAAAAGAAAAGGAGACACAGAACAGCCTAAGAGTAAAACACTGTATGGTTACAACAGCTAAGGTGTAAACTATTGATATAGAGGGAATTATTGTCTATAGTAAATAGGGATCCTCTATGTGGTCATTAATACAAACTACAGTACTGTGTATGGTTATATAAGAGATATATTTAACTGGGTACCTTCTAGCTACAATGTCATGGATAGTGTCAGGGATATATTAAAAAGCTAAAAGGAAGGAATTATACACCAGATTATGAGGAATTTAGAAATTTAGGACATAAGAATCATAAATTATTATTAGTTATTAATCAGAGATTTTGTTTATTATTAATGGTTGTGTTTATTATTATATAAGATTTTTTGGAGTATTAATTTAGGACTTCTATGAGAATTTGTTTAGTTATTAATATAGGAGATTTTGCTTATTATTAATTTTTTTTACTAATTTTTAATCAGACCCAAGGAGAAGTTCATTTTTATCTTGTGCAGAATAAGTATTTTTTATAGGAATTATCATTCCTGCCTGAACCAATGAATGTCTGGATTAAGCCAGGAGAATCCCAAGATTGAGTACCATGAAAGTTACTGATACCAGACAAAGGGTTTTGTTTTGTTTCTATAGGAAATGGAGTCTATTTGTGGCATCCCAGCTGATGAATCCGTTTGCAGATATCGACTAGTGAAGACATCAATCTCAGAATGTAAAAGTTTTTCCTATAATCAGACATTTGAAAGATAATCTTTAATATGGCAAAATTGTAGAGGATTAAAAGGAAAGTTTTATAGGTCTCAGAATCATACTTGGATTGATTGGGGTCCTTTAGGAAGTTGGTTAGAAGAATGTAAGAATTATAGGGAGTTTACCTCAAAGTGTAGTCTAAAAAATACTGTTCCTATGAAAGATAAATTAAATACTTCAAATCATATAGATGGGTAGATGGTGGAATAGCCAATCCTCGACCTCAGATAAGAATAAGATCAAGATTATATTCTCAATTACATGTATGGAAATTATTAGCTGCCCATAAGCCTGTGGATATTTTAAATGGCACTTATGCTGGTACTAAGTCTTCTTCTGCATCTTACAATTTTTTTAAGGTTAAAACCTATAATGTTATGGCTTGTGTACATTTCCCTTTCATAATATTAATAGCACCCATAATCATACAGGGGATGAAATTCACTTGTTAAAATTGTCATTCATATACTTGTCTCAATAACTCTATATGAATCTTTTGAATCAGTCATGATTTTAACTCAACGAAATTCCTTATAGAGTCCCGTGAAAATGTGTCATCCCTGGGAAAGCAGTCCTGTTCAAGGACTAATTGTGTGATTTTTTTTTTTTTTTTAAAGACTGCTACAATGAAGCAAACGTATGATTGGCTTGATTATCGTCACTATTTTGGGACTCATCGCTTTAGCTGCTACTGCTACTACTGCTGGTGTGACACTTCAGAAATCTGTTCAAATATAAGACTTTATTGAACATTGGCATGATGATTCTCATAAACTTTGGACACATCAGGCTCAGATTAACTCACAACTACAGGAAGAAATTGTGGCTTTACAAGGGGATCTACATTGGTTGGAAAACAAGCTATTAGAATTTCAAAAAACTATGCAATATGTATGTGATTGGAATTCTTCTCAAATTTGTATTACCCCGTATAAATATAATGATTCCAAATATAAATGAAAAATATAAAATTGTATATTCAAGGTAAAATGAATAATGTAACTTTTAATAAGATACAATTACAGAAAGAGATATATGAGATATTTTCAGAAGAAATACCTTCTATAAGTTCTATTGATCAAGTAGCTCCTACTTTAGCAAATACCATTTCTGGTCTTGATCCTTGAGGATGGTGGCAAAGTTTGTCACATAGTCTTGGATCTTCAGCTGTTCTATAATACTTTTATAGGGTATTGATGTGTTCTTAGAAACGTATCTCGCCTTACTAATAATAAGCAATCTGCTGAAACATTAATTACTGCTTTGCATTATCACAATGAGAAAATGAAAGCTGAAAATAATAGAGAATCACTTCCATTGTGAATGGTTTAGTGGGGTTTTGTGGCAAATCAAGGTGATTGTACATAATATGAGATTGTGCTCCCTCCCCTAATGAAGGCCAGTAGTCAAAGACGGGTAAGATATTCTGAGAGAAAGTTGACTTAAGACAGGGCATAGCTGATGGAAGCTGGGTGCCAATGACAGGTAAGGCTTTGCTCTAGAAGAAGACAACCTAAGACAGACATCGTCCTTCTGTCCTGGATATAACGTGATTTGGCATTATAAAAAAATAAAGAAAGGGGAATTGTGAAGGCCTGAGCTCTGCTCTGAAGTCAACTCAGAGCTGGAACAGGAGGCCTCAGTTCCCTGGGAACTTGGATGTTCTTCTGCAGTTATTCCTATCATGAGACTGACTGCTCCTTGAACCCTGTTAAACGTACATAAGGAAGCTTGTATAACAAAGCTGTGTAGCTAATAAAGTTAGAAGTAAAGAACAGAATATTTACTAAGCATGGAAGGACAGATACGATTCCAAAAAAGGTTGATCACTGGGAACACGAAGGTACTGCAAATATCATGAAGGTACTGTAAACATCACGATGAGATAATTTGGCTTGAGAAGAACATTTTCTCTTCTCTTGTTGTACTATAAATAAGGTTGCTTCTTAGAATAAAGTATGTATTGGTTCACATTCCACTGCATCCCCTGTGTCTTGATTTCTCCTGCACCTATACCTCGGGATCCCCAAGCCCATCAGGCTTGAATTGTGGTCACTGAACCATGACATGTCTTTCCTTGATTTAGTTTTCTTCTGTAATCCTGTTCAAGATGTGGTAAATATATTGGCATGTGATTCTTCTCCTTCCTCTATGCCTATATTTGGTCTTTTTGTCTTGTCCTGCATTTCCTGCATATTGCGTTCCTCTCTTTTTATAAAAAATTACATTTTCTTTGCTTGAATACTCTAATTCATCAACTCTGTTGTTCAGTATTGATATTGTGTTTTCCATTCCATTCATTCAGCTTGCAAGGCTTTCTCTTGTTATTTCAATTTGAATTATTGAGTTTTCCAACTCCATTTCATTTCGGCTTGAATTTTTTTCAATATTTCTGTATCTTTTGTGAATTAGTTTTGAAATCATAAATTATTTTTGTCTCTTCATTCAGCTGTACATTTGTATTTTCTTGAGCTTCAGTCAGGAGTTTATTCCCATAGTCTTTGAGCTCTTTAAGTTGTTTATGTGTTCTTTAAATTCATTGAATTCTTTGTTCATGTTCATGATTTTTCTTTTAAATTTTGTGTCCTGTGGTCCCTTTGGATAGTTATCATTGTATTACACATCTCT
>NW_008359075.1:2424603-2454603 GCF_000622305.1 Nannospalax galili
TATATATAATTTCTTACACTGGTTATGGGTATGATATGAAATTCTAGCTTGTCATTGTTTAGTTGAAATATGTTTGTGCTTGTATTGTTGATGTATTTTAGTTGCTTTCTAATCGGTTATGAATAGTTACTTGGTCTGTGCTTCAGGTTCTCACTTTTGTTTTTTATTGACAGGACAGGATGGTTCCAAGGTGGCTAGTTAATAGCTTTCCAGCAGTGAATGGGCTTAAGTCCAACTTGAGATTATGGGGACTCTATGACTGGGTTCTGGCATGTTAGTCTTGACCTCTCAAGAAGGAGGGCAAGGAGGTAGCCTCGGCCCAAGCTGGGAATTAGGACAGTGTCAAGAGTATATAACTAAGCAGAGTAGATGTGTGCCCTGGAGCAGCAAGAATCTGATTTAGTTATTTTAATTTATGTGTATGAATGTTTCATCTGTATGTATTTAAGTACATTCCATGCATGAAATGCCCATAGAGGCCAGAAGTAGGTGTTGGATCCCCTGAAACTGTAGTCACGGACACTTATTAGCAGTCATGTAGGCAATGGGACCCCAACCTGTGTCCTCTGCAAGAGTAACCAGAAGCTTTAACTGTGGAGCGATCTCTTCAGACCCTATTATTTAAAAGATATTTCTGCATTCTTTTGATTTGGGGGTGGGGATTTATTTATTTTTATTTAATATATGTCAATATTTTGCATATATTTGTAAGTGCTCCCATGTCATACAATGCCCATGGAGGTCAGAAGAGGGCTTGAGATTCCCCTGGAACTGGAGTTACATATGGATCTTAGTCACCACATGGCTGCTGGGAAGAGAACCCAGGTCCTCTTAAAGATCAGCTAGTGTTTGGAAGCACTGAACCTTCTTTCCAGCCCCCTTATCTGTATTTTTAATTATGGGTATTGTGTGTTTATCAGTATGTACATGTGAGTACACCACCCAGGTGTAGTACCCAGGAAGTACCCAGGAAGTCCAGTAGAGGGTTTCACATCTTCTAGAACTGGAATTATAGGAGATTTTGATTTACCTGACATATGTACTCAGAACAAATTTCAGGTCCTCTGGAAGAGCAGACAGTGCTCTCAACCACAGAGCAATCTTCCCAACTCCATCCCGTGACTTTTTCATCTTGCACAATTGCAATAGGTAATCTATCAAAAGCATTCCTTAACTGTGAGTAGATATGTCTGTGATTCACACATAGTTTTCATCACTTTTGTACTAACAATGTGTCCAATCTAACAGAATCTATCCCATGGCCTTGTAATAAGACATGCTGTATTGAGCACCATATAACCATTCATTTTAGTCTATCAAGTAAACACACCACTGGTACCTGCAGAGTAAATTGATGTTTTCTTAACACTTTGCTTTTGTAACTTTTCTCTTATGAACCTAAAGGTTGTGCTTTAATACAATCATGCAAGCTAAAATGTGTAAGTAAACAAAAAATGCAAAGCAGAGTTCTAAGTAGTACATCTAAAATTTCTTATACTTGGATGTGAATTACCTTGAACAAAAACTGTCTTCATTTCTTCAAGGAGTTTCCCTACTACTCAGAGATTAGTTGCATTAAGATGTGATATTTTTCAGTCAACTAGCACACAGACAAAAAGCTGCAATGTACAGAAATGTCACTTTTCATACACCTTTTCATACACACACACACACACACACACACACACACACAAACACAAATGCTCACATACATGAGCCTCACAATTTAATGCTTGGGAAACTAACTGAAAATAATTAACTCTATATATCACTCCTGGTGGCTGTTTATTGTTCCTTGTGAAATCAATATTTAAGCACCTGGGATAAAACCCACTTTATCCAAGGACTTAGTGAATTATATGATGTATTGATGCAGTTTCTTGTATTTAACTAATATTACTTTTCCAGTAAAGCATAAAAGCCTAAGAGTAATTGATGATAAGATGAAAATAAAAATAAAATAGTCGCATATCTATTTTGGATATTAGGTGCTATTAAACAGAAAAATATTGGTTATTAGTGAGATATTGGAGCTATAAAGATAAAATAGTAAGTGGTTTGATTCCTGATTGCTTTCATTGCACCTGAAAATCATCTCCCAAAAGTTTTGCAATGGATTTTGAACACAAATCTGCTTTCCTCTTCAGACTATTTTCTCTCTCTTCAGCAGCCCTGCATACTCTTCACAAATGTCTTTTTCTCTCCTATACATCTATATACAACTATCTCTCCTATACATCAATTCAATGATATTTATCAAGACTTCCCATGTGCCAGGCAGAGATTCAAATGTTGGGAATACAGCATTAGGCAAAAGAATCATAACTCCATTTTTTTCTCCTGTGTGTGTGCTAGTCTCTTGACCTCTTTAATTTCCTTGGTATTCCTCATGGATACCCAGGATCCCCTCTGTCATAGCATTCTTTAAAAAGTTCTCTGTCTATCCTAAATTTTGGTTTATTTTTCTAGATAACTTTATAGTCCTTTTGGTCTACTGTCAGTCTTCAATCATTCATGACAGAACCAATTATTTAGAAACCTTCCTGTGAATCTATTGATCATGAGTTCACAAAAGCCAAGACCATTATATTAGCCAAAATATTCTGTTAGTTTCAATACAAGAAAGTGCCGTCACAAATACTCTAATGCCGGTATTCTAGGCTCTAGGATTGTCCTCCTACATTACAAGTCAATATCCATCTTAACCTCTCAGATTTCTTTGACCTTCTTCTCTTCTTTTACTCAACCCTACATGAGAAGTTAGACTACAATTGGAAAATTTTCTAGTGTGCAGGTTCTTATTGTTAATGCATCCATGAAAGAATGTGAATGGTCTTAGAAATAAGACCTACGTACTTGAAATGTGTTGTATTTTTCCTGCATAGTGGATGATACTTGGATTAGGATCAATGATAGAAATGTACCAGCATCAGCATTACCTATGGTGGTTTTATGTTCACAAGCCCTGGGGTCAGTCCCATTCTGAAAAAAAATCTAGATCCTAACATGAAGCATTTGTTCACTGTACTCTGAAAATCACAGACCAATCCATGATGAATGGCGTTTACAGTTTCACATTCAAAGTGATTACAGTAAAACTCAAATTGTAGACCCATAGGAAGAGCACATTACTTCAACCATCATAGCATGAAATTTGTAAATTTTGTATATATACTGTGTGTGACTTATTAACAATTAGAGGCTGGATATGGTGGCACATTCTGGTAATACCAGTAATTAGGAGGCAGAGGCAAGAGAACTACAAGCTTTAGGCCATCTTGGGCTTTGTACATAGTAAGACCTTATCTTTTAAATGTGAAAGAAAGGGATGGGGAGTTGGATCAGTGAGTAAAGTGTTTGCTACTTTAGTATAAAGAACCATGTTCTGATCCCCAGCAACCACATAGAAGCTTGGCACTACAGTGTATGCAGGAAACTGCATAGCTAAGCCTAAGAGACAGAGCTATCCCTGAACCTCATTGGCATGACAGTTTAACTGAAATGGGTCACTCCAGGTTCAGTTAGACAGACTGTCTCAAAAAATAAGATGGAAGATGTGAGCAGTCAGTTTTCTGCTCTGGCTGCCTCCTGCCATGCCTCTCCCACTATGATGAACTCTTATCCCTCTAGAATTGTAAGTCCAATAAACTCTTTTTTTCTATTAAAAAATAATGTAGAGAGCAACAGAGGAAGATACCTGACTTTGGCCTCTGACCTCCACATACACATACATGGGTGAGTACAATCCCCCCATATGTACACATACATATATTCACACACATACTATAATAAAGATACAAAAGAACCAAGGAAAGAAAGAAAGAGTGTGAATAGTGGTATGTCTTATCATGGAGACAGAATGTAGTTGGCAATCTTTATGCAGAAATGGGTCAGACAGTCTAGTTACCTTTCATGTTGTAATTTCAAAGCACTTCCAATGTGAGGAAAATCATGAAAACTTACTCCCTATTGTTTCATGAATGTGAATATCCATATTTCCCGTTTCTGCTAAAAGTAGTTTGAGAAGGAACTTTGCTTTTGTGTTCTGCACTAAGCTCAGAAGTTGTTGTATTTCACAGTGAAGTTTTCATAAACTGTGTTACTAATTCAGCACGTATGATGACACTGGATTTGGTTTCAGTAAGTTCTTATAAAAGGAGTGAACAAATCCTACAATAAGCAAGCCATCTTTGAGAGAAGATAACATGATTCTTAAACATGTTCCTACTACAGTAAACTCAGTGGATCAGGGACATTGAAATAAGGCCATTAAATTCTTTATAACTGTAATTCACTTGGTACATTCTCAGAAATGCTAACAACTGTTGATGAAATTTCCACAGTATGCCAGTCTTTCCAAATGAAGAAGATGGAAGAAACTAAGCATAATGTGTTCTTGGCCTACAGATGACTGTAGGATGATCATCGACCAGTTACACCGTTAATTGCTTTTTATTTCAACTAAACATTGATACGTCATATGAGATAAGTCCAAAGTTGCTTTAAAGTACTCAGAAAAAATAAATGAAAGGAAAATGAACACCAAGATGGATCTGTAGTAGAAGCTATTTCAATCTTTGCAAAGTAATGCATAATATTTCAAAATCTCCAGAAATACAGGGACCATAATATTTATTCTTCCCTTTCTAAGGAAAAAACATTGTCCCCAAATCAGAAGCTTTTTGAAAAAACTAACCTTTGATTTCCAAAAGCAGAAATAACCATATCACAACATCATTCTCTTTTCAGTTCTAACAATGAGTTCAGCATTAAAGAAAATGCTTACTACTCTTACTCTATTTCAGGAAATGTTTGTAATTTTATTACATTTTTGTGTGTGTGTGTGTGTGTGTGTGTGTGTGTGTGTGTGGGTGTGTGTGTGTGTGTGTCTGACAGAAATTTGTAAAACTCATGAGTCTGGAAGCCGGGAAACTCAAGACCATGGCACCTACTCCTAAAGAAAACAGAACTTCTTGCTTCTTTAAAACGTGGCAGAAAAAGGAGAAGAGCAAGGAAGCAATCAGTCTCAGCATACTATTGATAACAAAGCCACGTATAATCTCTGACACACCCAGAAACAATGACAATCCATGCTTGAGGGGTCTGCCTTATTAATCATATTCGACACGGTAAACTTAGAAATTAAGTTTTCCATACATGAACTTTGGGAGAGACATTAAAACCACATAGATAGGTAAAATTCTAAAGGCCACATATGATACCTCAGAAGTATACAGCATCACTATGATGGAAAATCCCTCTTTAATCTATCGTTTCAACTAACTTCACTATAATCCATTGTGTACAGGAAAGTGCCATGCATATGGTAAACGCACAATAGTTTATTTCTAGAAAGGGTAAAACAGAAAAGATAAAAGTTAATAAAACTGTCTGGAGAAATGACTCAGTGATTAAGAGCACTGGCTGCTCTTGCAGAGGACTCGGGTTCAGGCCCCAGCATTCACATGGCTGCTAACAGCCGTCTGTAACACCAGTTCCAGGGGATCTACCATCTTCTGAACTCCATGGAGTTTGCATAACTCAGGTGCACTTACGTACATGCAAGCAATACATTCATACACATTCAATAAAATAATAAATAATTTTTAAAGTAGTAAAATAGAAAAAATAGTGTTAAATGTTTTACTTGATAATTGTGAGTACTGTTTATAAAGAAAGAGTGTCATTTCTGTACTTTTTAGACACATATCCCCAGTCCAGACACGTTTTTCTGATGCTCATAGTTCATACAGGCAACATAGGAAATCATTGTCACCACAAGACTCACTAAAGTTCAGGAGCAGAAAATGAAGTATCTCATCCATTCCAACATGTAGAATTACAAGAAGATTTACATAGAGACAAAGAGCACACGTTCATCACATTGGAAAACCCCCTTCCAGCCCCACTAGTAACTTTTGTTCTTCCTCTAGTCCTACTAGAGAAATGATCACAGACAAGGTTCCTTGTCACAGCTGTGGACTTAACTCTGCCATCAGGGATGCTCTTTTCTAAAGGTTTCATCTCATAACCTCAACTGCTTTTGATGCATTCTTATATTTTTTACATCAACCAGACACTTGTTTTTAAGGCTGAAAATGCCCCAGAGGGATTTAAGCTCTCACATTTGCTTCCAATTTAGGAGAATTATATCATGTTCTCTCAATACCCTCATACCCAGGTAAAAATGTCATTCAATTTTAAAGTTAGACAGACCAAGTCTACATTTGGCATAACTGAAAAATAAAAGATCTGGTCATTCATCACTGTCATCAAAAAGAAAACTGTCCAAGTGTTTTAAGGCTAAAGTAGTGTATTAGCGACAAGTTTCATTTTATTTTAATTGAATTTTGGGATTTACATACAATATAATTTGATAGTATTTAGATACTATCCCCCATCTACACCTCTCCTTATAGTTCTCCACCAAATTTAATGTAACCTATTACACACACACACACACACACACACACACACACACACACACACGGCAACTGACCAGGATAAGCATAGCATAATTTTCCTTTGGTATTAGGTAGAGTACATTTATTAAACTATTTTTGAGGCTTTCAGAAATTAAGGTAAGCTTCCCAAATTGAAGATTATTATATTAAAAATGAGAGACTTACTGGGACTTATAAATACTTCAGTATGATTCAACTAACTTCCTTTTATAAGTTTACATTTTCCTTCATCCAAGTAGACCTACTGAAATCAATATTTCAGTGTCATTGTTCTAGCAAAATTTGTTCAGCCCACGTGCATTCTACTGCAAAAATGGGTCACTCTCTGGGAACTCTGAGATCCACCCTTTTTATAGCATTTGATATTAGCTCTGCACTGTGACAGTGTGGCCAGTTTTTTTCTAGGATGATAAATTGAAGAGTTTCGTTCGTATTTTACACAAACCCCCTTTAAATATAAAGGTTAGCAAACCACTTTTGAATGGAAGGTGGTTTGGAGAGTACATATTTGTATTTTTCTGAGGGTGTCTAGTGCTTTAGATCTCTCAGAGGACATTGTGAAGAGCTGTCAGTGTTTATGAGTTCTTTGGGTGTTTGTTGTTGCTTTTAGTCATAGCTTGAAAGAAGTGAGAGTCAAGTAGATCCCATTAGCCATTTCGTGTGACAACCCTCTTTTTCCTTTATTCAAGACTAAATTGATACTTCTTTTTTGTATGGGTATGTGGGGTAGAGTCCTCTGCAGGATAAATACTGGAAAAGGCTTTCCTTTGAAGAAGAATATGATGCCTGCTATTTATCTGAACTAGATAAAATTATCCATAGAATTTTGCTCCTTCCAAATGCTGAAAGGCCATTTATTCCCTAGAATGGCAGTTGACACTGACTTTTATCCCACCAGGAGCAGCAAGCTTCATAGATTAAAGGGAGGATTGTTCAGGATCTGGAAAGATTGGTCCTATGGTGTCTTTGTGTCCCTCTGTTCCAACTTCTGACATGGTTGACACTTCATGGGAAGGAAAGAATCGAAGCCCCCATCAAGCTTGAGATGAGGGCATATATATTCAGTTATAAGATGAGAAAGATTGGGCCAGTTTAAAAACACATCTCTTTAATGTTTCAAAAATCATCTTGCTCTGAGTTTGGCCTTTGCAGTGTTGCCTGTATTTATCCTCTGTTCTCATATCTGACCTTAATCTGTCTTTATCAGGATCTTAGGATTTTATTTGGTGGGGAGCAAAATAATATCTCCCAAAGATATCCATGTCCTAATACCAGAATCTGTGAAAATGTCATATAATTTTCTGAAAGGAATTAGAAGATATGATTACATTAAAGTGCTCCACATGAAGAGTTAATAAAAGATCACCCATTTGATCCCAGTCTAATCATATGGGTCTTTAAAATCACAGAACATTTCCTGACTTTGTCAGAGAGAAACATGCTTATGGAGAAATAAACTAGCCACATTGCTGACTTTGGAGACAGAGGTAAGAAACCACCAAGATATGGAATATGACAATTCTCACAAAGTTAGTAATGATAAGAAAATCTCTTTTTTTTCCCAGAAGGTCCAGAAAGGAACAAACCAGCATCTTCCTTGAGTTTAGCCTAGTGAGACCTGCATTAGTTTTTAATGAACAGGATTGCAAGAAAATAAAATTCTGTGCTTTTAATCTAAGTTAGTAGTAATTTGTTACTGCAACAGTGTTACTCTAACATGCACACAAGTGTGACAACCTATAAGTTTCCCTGTGTAGGAGTTGAGGTTTAGTTTTATCAGATTCCAAATCCTATTATTTCTTGCTGTATTTGTTTTATTTTCCCTACTTAATTGTGCTGTATCTGACTTGGTATGCAAAATTCAACATGTACTGACCAGTTCCAAGAAATTATGCATCATATTCAAACAGTACACATTTGCTCAAGAGAAGTAGCATAGTGTTTGGGTTAATATCAGGGAACTTCTGAATGGATCAAACCTCTCTGGTAGTTCCTGGCTCTAACAACAAGATGCTATCTGTAGTGCTGGGAACAGTCATTTATCCATCTTATACTCACTTTCCTTGTCTGTGCATTGGGAATATTTATTATATCATAAGATTACAGCGATAGTAAATGTATTAATAAAATGTTAGAAAGTTAAGCACATGGGACTCAGAGCTGAGTAATGATGCTATTATGACAGTTATAGAGGCAGTGATCATCTCTCACACATAAGTCAATGAAAATTGCTAGAGAATAAGAGTGTTGTGATTCAGATTTTTCCACAAGTCTTTATCCTTTTTTAAAATTGCCTAAGCAATATTATGTGTATCTCTAGGTCATTTCCCTTATGACAGCATGCACAAGACCCATGCCAGCTCAACGATCTTCCTTATGCATTCACAATCTCATACATTTGTCACTCTTCTTTTTCTATAGCATACTATCAATTTTCAATTTCTCAAAAAGATTTCATGGATACACTAAGTATCTGATAAATGATTTTCCAAGTACTGATGCTTCTCAGTGAATCTCTAGCCGGGTAGACAAGCCCAGAATCCTCCACTAACAAAACTTCTGATGTCTCTCTTGGATATTTTGCAACTGCCTAGACCAAAACCAATACCAATGATCCTTGCAATATTACCACAAGTTCACCCACTCTGGAAAACTCTCAGCAGAATACCTGACTCTCCTGGAGAGATAAGTTCCAAATTCTACCTAGCTTTGCTTATTTCCATAAGATTTGGAATTTTCATAATGAAAAAGTCAAACATCATTTCTCTGAGGAGCTAGAGACTCTCCAAACCTAGCTGCTACTTTAAAATCATATTATCTGATGCTTTTGATACCCTTCAGATGTGATCCATCTATCATAAAATGGTTATCACTCCATGACAGCTGGGGCTACAGGGAGACCCTGTCTCAAAAATACCAAAAAAAAAAGGTTATCACTGTGCAATACAGTGATTAGCAAACTTTGCAGCTATCAGGGCAGAAGAATTTCAGTGTGATTTGGGATCCATATAAATTGACGGATCGGTGAACCAAATCTTTCCTTTGTGAGGAAAAATTTCCTAGTGGACAGTCTCAGTCTCTCCCCTGCTATTTAATTAAATATATAATTTTAGTCATTTTACAAATTGGGCTATAGAAAAATAATATATTTTTATATGGACCACATTTTATTTTCTGTATTTTAAAATAATTATTATTTTTATGTGTATGATAACAAATTAACTAGAAGTTACAAAGATTGGAAAATAAGCAACAAAACATTCATTATCTGTAAAAGTTTTGAAATTTGTAAAAACTGGCTCAAAGTTTTTCTTTTTAATTTTGTTTCTAACATACACAAAAATCTTGAGAGTACACATACCAGTATTGCAGAATTATTTTTTTTTTGAGAGAGAGAGAGAGAATCAGGGTGTCCTTCAAGCTCCACATGACCTGGAACTAGAGATATAGACCAGGCTGACCTAGATCTCACAGAGATCCACCTGCCTCTGCCTCAAGAGTGCCAGTATTAAAGGCATACACCACCACGCTTTGCTATTGAACAGTTTTTCAATCACTATCTACATGGCCTAATGTTTAAGTCAGATTAAGCTTATTTGTCCAGTTGATCATTCATTTCTATGTGATGAAAACTCTCAAGATTGCTTATCCTAGCTTTGTACATTATGGCTATGTACAGCCACCTTACTGAGGACTGACACAGCAGGGTCCTGTTCCTGTCTAACTGAAGCTTACCACCTACTGATCATCTCCCTGTGTCTTCCTCTTCTCCCACTCTCTCTAGCTTCCAGCCTCTGTTATTCTGTTGCCAATTTCTATGGGATTCAGTGATTTAGATTCCACAGAGGAGACTCAACATGTAGTACTTCCTTTTCTTTGTCTCCTTCTCTGCATTTATAATAATGCTCTCCAGTTCCATACATGTTACTACAAATGAGAAGAGTGAAGTCTTTTTTTTCTTGCTTGAGCAGTATTCTGTTGTGTGCATGTAGCCTGTTTTCTTTCTGTGGGCACAAACTGGTGGACATATAAATTGTTCAATTTCTTAATTGCTGTGAAGGATGATCCAGTAAGCACAGTGATGACCATTTCTCTTAAATGTACAGGTTGTATTTGCTTTCACTACACACCCAGGAGTGGGACTGCAGCTTTCTACAGCACTTCAGCTTGCAAATATTGGAGGAACCTCCATATTGTTTTCCTTGGTGGGCACTCTAATTGACATTTTTCACTTAAAGTACTAAGGCATTTTCTTTTCTCGACATCCTTGCCAATAGTATTTTGATACCAACCACTCTAACAGGAGTGAGATGATTTCTCACTGTGGTTTTGACTGGCATTACCCCAATAGTGATCTTGAGCTTTTTCCCTCAAGTATATACCATCCATGTGTAGGTCTTCTTTTGAGAGATTTAAGCACCAAGTTTAAATTCCATTTTTTTAAGTGTTCTAGAGGTTCAATGCTCATGGTCTTGTGCAGGCTTAGCATATGCTACATAACTTAGCTGTTTGCCCAGCACAAACAAAGTTTCTCAAATAGGAGAAGAATCAAGACAGACACCTTTCCAGAAGAGTGACACACGACATATAAGCTTATTGGAACACGCATAACAGAAACAGAGAACACACTAATGTGCAATTGTGGGCTCCTTAACTGTAGTAAATATTTTCCTCTAGTCTGGAAGACTGGATGAGGGTGAAGCAGGAGACTTTAGAGAACTCATAGTACTTTATAATAAATTTTTCTGTGATTTTAATTATTAAAAATAAGTACAATATGTATGTAACATTATTTGTCATTATGGAAATATAAAATATAACGACAATAAAATATCATGCCTTGCCGATCAGAATGGCTACAATCCAAATATTTGACATTGCCAACTATCAGTTACAGTGCAGATCAATGGAAGTCCTAATTGCTACAACTTGGGATATAAAATACCTGATTTTGTTTGCTTTTGTTAGACAGGGACTCCATGTAGTCCCAGCTGGTCTTAAAGTTGCTATGTTGACCAGATTGACCTAGATCTCACAGAATTTGCCTGCCTCTAACTCCTGTGTCCAGGCATCAAAGACATGTGTTACTGCACAAGGCAAATAGATGATTTTTGAAAATGGTTTCTTGCAAAGTTAAAACTGTTTTATCACTGCAACCCATCATAGCTGTATACTGGAACAGCACAAGTCAATAAATGGAGAAAAATGGGGTTTTCATTGTTGAATCCAACCAGACTGGATTGGAGTTTAGACATCAGTATGATGGCACAGTTATAATATATGTCTGCACATAAATTATAGATTGATGATGGATAGATGATAGAAAGATAGGTAACAGAGTGCTAGATGATAGATAATAGACAGATAGATGATGATAGATAGATGATAGATGGATAGATAGATGATAGATAGATATAGATAGATGATAGACATGATTTATAGATAGATCATAAATGAGAGATAGATGAGATATAAATAGATGATAGATAAATAGATAGATGATAGATGGTAGATGATTGATAGTTGATAGAAAGATAGAAGATATATATAGATACATATATAGATAGATAGATGATAGATAGATTATAGATAGATGGATGATAGATAGATAGATGATAGATAGATAAAGATAATGTATAGACAAACAGTTATGAGCAAGAAACTGAGAGATATCAGAATAGAAATAAACAGAAGAGTAAATTGATTCAGAGACACTAGCCTGTTTCCTTGCCCTGTCAGATGAGAGCATCTAGAAGAAACCATATCAGGAGTAGTTCTGAATCTACCTCGTGCTTGGACCTTTGTTCCATATCAAACAAGATGCTGGGCTCTATGAGTAAATATCTGATTCTAAGGCTAAAAAAGGCAATATACAACCTTAACATGTATAATTTAGTGAACAGAAATTTTTTAAAATTGATTAAGACACCTCATGATCCACCCTACAAAGCAATCTCATACATCAAAGATACTTATGGGTCAATTGAAAAAGATTAGAGTGGACCATTCCAGAATAACTTGACCAACAGAATAAGCAATGGAACATTATTTTATAAGCCACAATGTAAACTACATACCTGTAAGTCCACACAAAAATGATAAACGAAGAAATTTCCTGTCCATAGGCATTCCAAATTCCTTCTACACTCCTCTCATGGAAGAGATGCATCACTTTGGACATCTATGCACATCCTGAGAGAAATGACTCTCTTCTAAAGACGACATGGAAAGGAACTGAATAAATTTTGAGTGGAGAAATCTGACAACAGTACCTCAGTCAAATGGTCAAGTTGAAGTTGATGGTGAAGTTGACCATTGATAGTGACAAGTCATGTTGACAGAACAAGCATTAATATGATAGGAAGAAAATGTATTAACCTGTATCCTTTCAACTTAAGCACCTGTGTCCCCAGGAACCTGCTTCCTCTGAGGGGTGGGGCCTTCTGTGGAGAATTGACTGCTGAGAGTTAGCTGAGGAGGGGGGGACTTTTGGTGCCATCTTGGAAGAGAAAGGCGGTGTGGAAAGGAATGGCCTGGTGTCTTGTCACATGGACTTGAAAGGGGGCATTTACCAACCTGGGTCAAGACCACAGGCCCACAAGGCATGGGTGAAAGCTAATGGTGATGGTGGGCGCGGCAGCGAAGCAATTTGGAATGGCCGGCCACTGAGCCACAAGTGGAATGGGGTGCAGGGTGTTTGCCTCTGTAAGTTACTCTATCTCCCCTTGCCAGGATATAAACAATGAAAAATTCAGATAAAGATGTGTTACATGGTTTGTCTACCCATGCCGGGAGCAAGGGACCCTAAGAAAACTCAGGAGACAGCACCAAATCCCAATGTAACCATAAGAAAATCACAATACACAATCACAATCCTGGGACAGAAGGACATCAGCTTAAACAAGAAATTCTGAATC
The DNA here is from genome assembly GCF_000622305.1 of Nannospalax galili. Taxonomy (NCBI): domain Eukaryota; kingdom Metazoa; phylum Chordata; class Mammalia; order Rodentia; family Spalacidae; genus Nannospalax; species Nannospalax galili. Next base: position 2,437,985 of record NW_008359075.1, read on the forward strand.
AAATATAAGTAGAAAGAAATTAATCAATCTTTGTTCATTAGATGTGGCAACTACACTATACTAATGTAATAAAGAGACAGGAAAGATTAATTGGGAACAAATAAATAGGATAACATTTCTGGGTCACCATGCCTGGTTGGCCTTAAATCTTCAGCTGGTGTAGTGGTATGAGGGAATTCTCTGAACTTCCTTACACAGTTCTTTCCCTTGAAAATTTATTCTAAACTTGAAAATACATTTACAAGTTAACATCCTCTCTTCCACTTCATGTATGGTGTCAGTCATGTTGATTTCAACTCAAGTATCAGTATCCACCTTTACAGAACAAGGTAATCCCAAACTTGTTGTGAGGATTATAGGTAAATTCCCTATCACAATGCTTGGCACATAGCAGATGTTAATAAATATTATCACCCACCACACGTAAGTCATCTCAAACACATCTGTTTCATGTTTTTAAAAGAAAGATTTTTGTTGAAGAAAATCTATTTTCTCAGTAAGAGTATTTAAAATTGTAGCATAATTTGAAAACAGTTCTTAAAGACTTCTGAAATATTATAGTTCTATGAATAAACATTACAATGACATATAATCTTTATCTTTTATGAGCATTTTCTATAGTAAAATATAGCTTTCTAATTGCATAATTCAAATTATGAATTATCAAATTAGATAATCAATAGTAAGCCTATGATTCTTACTTGGAAACTGGAAGAAAACAATTTAAGGGCTTGCTTAGAGTTGACTGAAAGTATGAATGATAAGAAGGCATTATATGAGGACACACATTTATAAAGAGCTTCAACAGAAAACACGCAAAGATACTATTTTATCTTTGTGTTACCTGGAGAATTTCTTGGTATTAAACCACAGTATCTTGTTTCAAAAAAGGGAGCAATAATGTAATACACTCAAATAATAGAATACTTTATCTCAAAATAGTTTGAACTGCCTAAGGTAACACTCTCTTACAAGCTCACACTGATGCAGAAATAATTTCATTTTTTAAAAAATAACTACCAAATTTGCATAAAGAAAATCCAAGGTTAAGAAAATTTCTGCTGTTGAAATATGTATTTTATTTCAATGTTAATCTTTCTCACATCTGTTTTATCTAGTAATATACAAATGAAGAATCTATATTCCTGATTATAAATACTGACAAATAATGGATAAAGGGAAAATACCTATAAAGTGACAAGCATATCACATATCAGAAAAGCATTAACTTTTAAAAAAGACTGGCAGGCACCACCTCAACTTCTTTGCAACAAATACATTTGATTCTTTTTTTAAAAAAATTGCTTCCTATCCATTTTATAGCTAAATATGCTCTGAGAAAATTCACAATTCAACAAAGTACTCTTTCCACAAGTACTTACTGTGAAACTACAAGGCGTCATGCACTGTACTATGTACCAGGCTTGAAGTAGTAAATAGCTCTGAAATAGTCCCCCTTTTCGAAAGCTGTGTGTCAGATGACTTCATTCACTACTACTATCTACTGTGATGAGAAATTCTACCAATCAGATTACTGGCAATAGCAACTCTGATGCAGTAGTCAGTAGAGGGGTCTCTATCCAAAGACTTGGACCTGTCAGGGGACCTGTCAGAGGTACCTCTCTGGGAAATATATAGGCAATGGATAACTGCCAAGAAATAACATGTCATCCATCAATCCACCATGATTTTTCTTTCACTCAATCATCCTATCAGTATCCAAGCTTAGGTTGAAAAAGAAGAAAGTAATTTGTTTATTTTTCTTTCTTTCATTATGCTAACATGTACCAAAAACAAAAACAAATACAAAAAAATGAATAACTCTCATGTTTTTGCATCATGGTACATTTATCTTCTATATATTTAATATTTCTTTTCTCAATTGATGCCCATTTCTTTTGGTAGACTATTTAGATATACTATATGCAAAAGGCCTGCAGGGCCAGTAGTTACAAATTCCAGACAAACACAAGTTTAGGTTCAATATAACACCCCCTTTGTCTCTACAATAAGGGAGAAAAAATGTACTTATTTATAGGAATATATTTTTACTATGGTGTTAGAAGCTCACATTTTTTTAAATTTTAAAGTATATATTCAACTTATAGTAAATCACTTGAGCTTTGAAATATATATTTCATGGAATAGATTTATATTTGGTTAAGAGCTGGCCATTATAATAAATACATGCCTATATTCACAAAAGAATGGAAAGATACTAACAGAGTGTGAGTATTTTTAAACAGCCATTTAGCCTGTCCATTATTCCAAATATCTGGTTTGATTCATTTCATTTTTATTACACTGGTCAATTCAGTCAAAATGGTTGAACTGTTCCTGGAGCACAAACAAGAAATGGTATCATTGACTTATTCAGGTTCACAAGTGCACAGTAAACAATTGAAAACACGCTCTATAACCCTTTCACAAACTAGAGTAGCAACTGTCCAAACAAAGAATGTGGTTTGAAAATCAGAGCACAGCCAAGCACAAAATGTGTTTTGATTTTTAAGTACAAGGCCCAAATATGTTTTTAGCTTGCCTCAAAACCTCTTTCAGAGTTTTCTGCCTAAAACCTTCTTTTCCCCTGAGGGATCATACTGAACAATGTTTTGACATCTTAGTCATTTCCATAACAACAGATTACAGAAACAAGACAAGCAGTCAAACAACTTACATGGTTCCAATGCAGAAACTGTTCAGTATCACTATGAAGGGAGACATGGAACTGTGCTCTGCTTGTGGAGAAAATAACAGCCCATCCTTTTACTTTATTTTTGCTGATGTTAATCCCTTGAAGGGAAAACTATAACTTCCAAATGTAATCTACAAAAATGTTATGTTGCTCCTTATGTCTTAATACATTTTAAAATATGTTTGACACTCTTCCTGACATTCCATCCCTTGTGTTTCCTGCGAACTTTGTCAGTTGGGATGTGAAGGTTAAATTATCAGTATTGATGTGTCACTAACACTCAGAGGAAAATATGCCAACACCATGTGCTCACTGTCATCATCCTCTTAATAAACACAGTCTCCTGAAGTCAGAGTATTATACAGAGCTCTACTAGAAATTCAATGTAATGAAAACAGTAGGAGACATGAAATTTTGACTGAATTGATTGAAGAACAGTTAGTGTATTTATGATGACTGACACTGCTTGAGTGTGGAAGGCAGGATCTGAAGTTCCTCCCCTCCCCCGCTGTCTGAAAGAGAATGGTGAAGGGACAGACTGAGAGTCAAACACCGCACAGAAAATTACATTAGCAGCTGTACTAAGAATAAAAAGATATCTCTTTGAGTATTCAGTATCAAATGATAAAATGGAAATAACAGTGATCCCAAGACTCACATCATAGTTCAAATTATTATTTGAAAAGCTGTAGTTTATAGCATTTATCATTTTTCCATGACACAATATTCACATTATGAGCGATTTCAAGGTATCAGTGTAAAATCATGAATAAAGACCTTCAGAAGACTTGTGTGGAACCAGCCCTGAAGAGCCAGGATAAAGCTGGTCATAGGTTTTTAGAACTAATAAAATGAGACAATGAATCTTAAATGCCTGTTGCCATAATAGATAGTCAATAAATAGCTCTTTATTTTTTATGAAAATTATTAGCCAGATTCACAAGGGTAAGTAGCTGAAGCATCCCTGATCCAACAGTGTTCAATCATGTTTACATACGCAATATTACTAGCCTGGAGTAACGTTGTTCCCTGAAGCTCAAAGTAACATTGCTTCATCTTTTAAATATAGTAGATGTGTTGCGTTAGATGTACATCAGTGTTTCCAGCTCTTGTTCCCAAAGTCTTGGTTTACCAAGACTCACAAAGTTTAAATCATTGCAGTGATGGGGCAGAGCTATCAGAGGACTGAAGATGTGACTCAATGGGCAGTGTCTCAGTAACTTTTATCATTGTCTGTCCAACAGGCTGTTCCCACATGTAGAATCTGTATGATATAAACTGTATTGGCTAACCGGGTAAATACAATATTTTCATAAAACAGTATCTTATAATGGGAAGAATGTAACATTCAAAAATATGAGACTAATGTACTTTTTTCTCCTCTTTATAAAATCATTTATTATGCCAGTAAAGCTAAATATGTATCCCCATATGTTGTATGCAGCTAATAATGCTAATTAAATGACAAGGTCAGAAAAATAAAGGTTTGTCTTATCATGGAAAACATATAGTTTTTCTTTCTCTGATTGAAAAATAGAATGCTGCAAATAGTTTGTAACTTCACTGTAAATTAAAATATGCAGGATCTCCTTTCATTGAATGGACCTCTGTCCTATTTACTGATTGATCACATTTTGACAACTTGTTTATTTATAACATAGTTGGCAAATCATTGCATGAGAAACTCAGCTTTAATTGTTTATTAATGATTTTTCTCAGTCAACTCTATTTTCTGTTTAAGGTGTGGGACTCATAAATAGGGCCTTCAAAAACTTTGAATTACTTAGTGAGTCATAAATTCACACTGAGAAAAAGAAAAGCCAAATGATATATTATTAAATTTCATACAGTGTACTAGATCAGCTAAATTGATATTTAAAAATAAGTTGAAAAACATCATTTTTCCTAATTCATTTGGAAAAGAAAATTTGACTGCTAGAGCTGAGTTTTTTTTTTTACATAAATACTTTATTGAGAATTTCATACATGCATATAAGACATTTTGATCAAATCCATGCCCACTCCCTCCCCTCCAGCTCCTCCCATATCTCCCCATCACTTTTTTCTGATAACTTTATGTACTCTTTCCTCTTTTTTGATTTATATTTTATGGGGCTTTTGGTTACTCTAACATTGCCCCCTCTGAAGAGATAACCCTAAAATCTTTTAAGGATTAGATATAAGCTCCCAAATACTTTTGACAATTTTGGCCTTTGGAACAGGCCCAAGGACATTTTGACATTTAGCCAAGAACCTGGCTACATTTCTTTGGGGTCTTATTATCCTAACTGCTAGGTAGCCAATTCCTACCTCCTATTCTTATCACACCATCCTCTGAAGAGGTTACCCAAATTGCCAATAGGGAATAGGGACACAGGGCGCTCTGGTTTCTTCCATGCTGAACAGGGAAGCAGGGTGAGGCAACTGGAGTACCCCTTCAGTGGGTCAATCTAAAAGACTCCCAAATTGCATAACTCTTATCTGGAGGAGGAAAAGAAAGACTTTGAATCATGAATAGGAGATGTGAAGGAGAAGTAAAGGCAAGAGTAATTAGCATTACAAGTTCTAGACAGAGAACTAGAAAAAAGTCAGAACAGGGCCATTTTCAAATGTTCACATGAGAGTTTGAGTTTTATTGGAAAATTTACCATGTTATAAAATCATTGAGGGGTGAAACATTAATTCAACGGACACAGAAGACATCATCAATCCTCTACTTGATGATATTACACCTAATATGTACTCAGATGAAAGGCATTTGTTATGATATATATGTCATAACAACCCACATTGCACCAACAATAGTGCATTGCACTATGCATGGGGGGAGGTGGGCAGGAAACCTCAGCCCTAGGGAAGTATCTGTTGGCAAATCAAGAATGCTAAAAGAGGAAGAGTCAGTTTTCCTTACTGGTGTGATGCCTGGTAAGTTGACCAGACTCTAGGGGAAGGATCCACACCCAGGCATACTTGGAAGGCATGAATTGGAATCCATAGGTCTTTAAAGACAAGAAGAAGAAGAAGAAGAAGAAGAAGAAGAAGAAGAAGAAGAAGAAAGAAGAAGAAGAAGAAGAAGAAGAAGAAGAAGAAGAAGAAGAAGAAAATGACCAATAATAAAAGAGGACATGAATTCCAAGGGGGTGAAGAAAGAGAGAAGGGTATCGAAATGTGATCAAAATATATTGCATGAAATTCTGGAACTGGTAAAAAGCACTTTTGAGGAAATGGAGGTAGGACATATTCCCATGTCTCCAAGAACTTGCAATCAGGTAAAAAAATAATGGCAAATATGCAAAATAAAGCAAAAGAAAAATATTAGAACAACATGGCACGGAGTGATCAACCATCAGAGAATAGAATTAACAAATTTGCTCATGGAACTGGTGGAATCCACTTAGTCCTTTACAACAATAGACTGTTGCTGAGAGAGAGAGAGAGAGAGAGAGAGAGAGAGAGAGAGAGAGAGAAATGAGGTCATGAGAAATTTTGCAAAGTAAGAAATTTCTGAAGACTGGCTGGAGGTGGTAAGTGCTACGTTAACAAATCAATAAATAATTAACTGAAATAACAGGCAGATTGGTCATGTATAGAAAGAATGGTAAAACTGGAGCAAAAGCCTGCCCGAACTCTTTCAGCTCCCTCTGGGCTTTTGGAAGTCTTCCATGATCCCAGTTTTCTGACAAGTAGGTTAAGGGATTGGATGCCATAAAAAAGTGTAAGCAGGTTCACTGTTGACTTGACAGACTCTGCCAGACAGAGTCGGTGGGAAGTAATGAGAATCTTCTTCCCCAATTATCATTATTCTCTCCCTGTGAAAAAGCTCTCTTCCTCCTTGCCTGAAGCCAGTACTTCTGATAGAGTTTCCAACAGTGTTGAACAGCAAGGCATAATTCCATTACTCCTGGAACTATTCTTATGTATTTATCCCTGCTGATACCTGTGATCTGAGAAAGGTACTTTGAATATAGATGAGGCTATACAGTTTGAAAATAGGCATCCTTTGTTTTCTGTTGTTTGGCTAAATTAAATTCTAACCAGAATAACAAAATGTTCATTTAAAGTGTTGCACTCATACATGTGTTTGATCAGACTAGCCTGTTGTTCAGATGACAATGCTCAAAAACACATAGGAACCATTAATTATCTCATGCTGTCTTAAATCCCTAACTTATTAGGATAATCTGTTAAGATAAGATATATAAGAATTTTGAAAAATACCAATTAATAACCAGCATTACACCTGATAGAGCCCCCAAATCCTCCTAGGTTTAGAGAGTCAATGGGAAGAATAGCATTTGTTTTCAAAAGATGTAGCTAGTGTGGAAACTCCAAATAAAAAAAAAAAGCACATCTTATTGTCTGAATTCCAGAACTTTTATACAGCAATAAAGGGCTTTAGCTTTCCCAGGTTCAAACGGGTCTCAAACTATGTTAACAGTTCTCCATACATTGAAAACCTTATTATTATTAGTGTAAAATGCTGTGAAGTTTTTTTTTATTTGTTTTATTTTGCCTCAGTGAGGGTCAAGGACCATTGTGCCAGGCACCAAAACACCAAATTAATGAGATTATCCAGAAAAAGGTCATTACGGTAAGCTGGAGCATATGTAGGAGCCCAACATTTCAAAAACGCATTTCAAGTGCTAGCAGAAATGCAAGCAGCAGAATTTATCTCACAATTAACATCCACTGGTCTGCTCACAATTCATAGAACTTCATTTTACCTCTAAGTGCTTTATACAACTTTGTGGATCTTCATAACACTTCCATCTTCTGAAACGTCCCTCTTTTAAAGAACAGTGTTATTACTGGGGGAAATTCAATTGCCTACAATTTATTTGATATTATGAAGGAACCAACCTCACAGAGGTACATGAATCTTGTTATTTTTTAATACAATGAGAGAAAAATTGTTTTGTGGTATTTTGTGTTTTCTTAGAAATAAAACAGATATATTTCATTTTGTTCTATTCCCTCAAGTTTTTTTTTCTATTCCATTTATTATTTATGTTTCCAACATATGCATCCAAACTTTTATCCCAAAGATAAAAATGGTAGTTTTCACTTTAAAAGTGAATAAGCAATAAGGACATATGAAAAATGTTAATTATTAAACTATAAAATTCATAATTTTGTAATTATGAATAATTATAAGTAATTATTAAACTGTAAAATTCATGTGATTAAACAATGTAATTAGATAGAAAATTATTATTCATAATCATTATAATGATTCTATGATATGGGATTTCATCTATTTGTACATTTATACAAATATATCCTAAGAAAAGTAGTAATATGTTAATAGATATCAATATATGCCTCATGCATATAAATGTGGAAGGAATATAAAAGGAATGTAGCTCCTATTTTGTCATGGTAAACTAGTCATATGTAAAATACACCAATGATTTTATATAGAATGATATATAATTGAAAGTATAATGAATACAAAACTATTTACCAAGAAGAAATAATCATAAGTAAAAGTCAAAAGTATTATAGTTACAATATTTTTCAGTAACAGGCAGAAATCTAAAGCTACATTTTAAACAGAAAGTATACATACACAAATCAGAAAAAAATACCTATGAACCAACAGTGCCCATTTTCCAAAGTCTCAGTAGTAAGAGCATAGGCTGCTCTTGCAGAGGACCTAGGTTCAGTTCCCAGCACTCGCATGGTGACCAACAGCATTTAGAAACTCCACTTCCAGGCTATCGGACACAGCCCTTATGGCTTCCATGGGCACTGCATGACATGGGTGCAGTTCCATTCATGCAGTCAATACACTCATACACATAAAATTAAAATTAATAAATAAAATATTTTTAAAGACAGCAAGGTAAACTATTAGCTAGAAGCATCTAAAGAACTTTTCAGAATAATTACAAAAATAGTAAGAAACATAAAAAAAACTTAGAAATGATGAGTTATTGAACAGATAAAAGGCTATTTGAGGGGCTGGAGATACAGCTCAGTGGTTAAGAGCACTATCTGCTCTTGTAGAGGATCCAGGATCTATTCCCAGTACCCACATGGCGGCTAATAACCATCCATAGCTCCAGTTCCAGGGGATCCAACTCCCTCTTCTGACCTCTGTGGGCATTGCATAACACAGGTACACTTACATACATGCAGGAAATACACCCATGCACACAAAATAGAAAATAACATTTTTTTAAAAGGCTATTTTAGCATTTTATACACTGTATAGAAATAAAATCACACCATACACTATAAAAATGCACACATATATTATGTCTCAAATAAAGATATAAAATTCTGGCCAGTCAACATATTTTACTCTATGATTCCAGGCCAGTGAGAAACCCAGGCTCAAAAAAAATAAAACAAATTACAGTGGATGACCCCTGAGGATTGACACCCAACATAGACCTCTAGCCTATGTAGCTTCATGCACATGCACATGAACCTATACTTGCACACACACACAAATATATACAAACATGCATGCACACAGATATCCATACACAAGTATATGAGAAAAATGTTTGATAGGAAATAAAATATATTAAAATAATTTATCGTTTCTTTCATTATTGGTTATACTACTATAAAATTGCAGCTTTCATGTGTGGCTCACATCTCTGCCTTCCATTTTGTTTCTGTTAAAAAGTGTTCTTGAAGCTATTTTCATTTTGACTTTACATTTGTGTCTATGGTGCATTTGGAGTTTATCTAGGTTTGTCTAGATGCATCATGCAGGTAGGAATTAGGATTCATTTATATTCATCACTAAATGCAGATGCTCCACAGCATTATCTCCAGTCAAGTATCTGCTTTCCTCAGTGAATGACATTTAGTGTCTGTATAATCTAAGCACCCATGACTGGGTATGCATTCATCTACTCTGCCCAATCAATGTTTTTATCTGCCCATACCCTAATAAAAATGTTCCTTTATTCTTGCTATACAATAAATCTTATTTCTGGTACATTAAGCCACCCCAATTTTTGCTCTTCATCAGAATTGTCATATTCAAAATTGTAGAATAAATCATTTAAAATTCTTCCTAATCCATGGTATTGTGCTATAAATGTCTACAAGAAATGCTGCCAGGATACCTGATAGGATTTCTTAAAAGCTGAAAATGAATGTTTTTCCTCACATGTGGGAATATTTCAGTTTCACATACATATGTTTAGTGCACGTGTCTTCCCTGGATAGAAGGTATGCTTTCCAAACATTTTCTCACATGTGTTCTGATTGCTCTTATTTTTTGGTGATTTTAGTTCTTTGTGAATAGAATTTTAAAGCAAAATTTCTAATTTTCTCTGTTAGTGTGGAGATAAATAATTGGTGTTTTGTTTTATTTAACTAGGATCTTTCAGTGAGGTTAAAATGTAACATATTTATTTAATAATCTATAAATTGCTTAGATTTTCTATAAATGTATAGAAAATTACAATTTAATTTCTGGATTATAAAATTAAATTCAAATTATTGTGTTTTTCTGAGAATGTGATCATGTGACATCTTCAAAATGAAATGGCCAATTCTATTCAAGTTCCACTGTTTTAGAACAGTTCAGTGCTTCAATATCATGTTGAAAAATATATGGGATAATTGAACACCATTGTTCCTTACTTTGAGATAAAATTCCTTTAGTCACTGTGGTGATGATGATGAACACAGGATTGTCATATCTCCTGGTATCTTAGAACAGTCATCTCTAATTGACTTCTTGACTAAGTAAGCACTTTCACTATGAGCAGCTGTTGAATCACTCGTCTTGTGGTGGTTTAAATGAGAATGTCCCCCATAAACTCTAAGAATTTGAACAGCTTGTTTCCAGTTGGTGGTGCTGTTTGGGGAGGCTTTAGGAGGTATGGCCATGCTGGAGGAAACATGTCACTAGGGTTTCGCTTGACAGTTTTTAAGCTTTGCTGGATTTCCAGTCTCTCTGTTGCTTCCTGTGCTTGTGTGAAGAAGTGATCCAAAGTGTAGAGAAGAGACGGTAGATATTTTATCCCTGAATAGGACACTTATACCAAACTTCTGCCACCCATGACTCAGGGACCATTATAGAAGGGTAGAAAGATTGAAAGAGCCAGAAGGGGTGGATGACCAAAACAAAACAGGGTTTTGCAGAGAATTAGGAAGTTACTTGTATGAAGTCACAGCAATGTTAACAGCATGCTCACACAAGAACCACGCGGGTTCAAGGAGGACAAATCCCTGCTTAGAAGTAGGGAATTGGGTAGGCAGCCCTAACCTTATCTGAGCAACTATTGACAACCGATAACTACTGGAGAGTTTGTCTTTTTTAAGAGTGTGACACTAGATAGGTTAACCAGACTCTAGTGGATGGAAACACACTGAAGTATATTCGAGGACACAAACTTGGCTCAATAGACCTTAACATAGATGACAAAAATACACGAAAATCAATGGGGGAAGGATGTGAGATGGATGCAGATAGGTGAAGGGGTCAAAATAAGAACAAAATACATTGTATGGAATTTTGAAAAAACAATATACTTTAAAAGTTTAATGACAGATAATTAGAGATTTCTAAATTTCTTAACTGTTTTCTGATATTTTTTGACACAAAGGGCAGAGAACATGCTGAGCTATATTAATTCTTAGGGATGGGATCCAAGCATGAAATCTGGTTTTATAGTCTCAAATAATACATATGTTTTTACTGATTGCTTTTACCTATTTGGTCAAAGAAATAGAGATGTTATCTAGTGATAGAGTCTACTTCTGTTATAGCTAAACCTGCTTAATTTTGACGACCTTATTTTGAAGGAATGGATATCAGTTTAGTCTTCTCATCATTTCTGTTTCATAATGTCCATTGAACAATCATGTTTATCTTATTACTGAGACTTTGAAAACTTTGTTTTTCTACCCTTAGTTACACATAGCTTTATAACTCTCAATGTGAGCTTCTCAGATGTGTATTGAGTTGACATCTTTCATTAGACTTGAAAAATGCCAGATGTTGTATCTCCCAATATTTATTTTGAGCTTGTTTCCCTACCTTATATCTGGAACACCAATTATACAATGTTCAACTTTTATTTATTTATTTTATTCATTTATTTATTTTGTAAATTTTATTTTTATTGAATTATGGTGATTTTTGTACAATGTAGTTTTTATTGTGCTGTCCATAGCTTTTCTTTTCCTTACTGCCTTTTCTTCCCTATCACATAAGCATCATTTCTACTTCCATGTCTGAATTTATTAGTTTATGATCCCATTATGCCTAGTGTTCCCATAACATCAATTAATAATAAATTACTTTCAGAAAGTTTAGTTTCAGTTTCTAGACTTGTATTATTATTATTATTATTATTATTATTATTATTTTGGTCTTTTTGAGACAGGGTCTCCCTGTAGTGCCAGCTGGCCTGGAACTCACTATGTAGACCAGGCTGGCCTTGAACTAACAGAGATCCACCTGCCTCTGCCTCCTGAGTGCTGGGACTAAAGGCATGTATCACCACACCCAGCATGATTATTTTTGTAGGTTAATTTTGTGTTAAATCTTTTGTCTGTTTTTCCTTTTGGTCATCTTTGCTATGTTTTTCCATAGCATTCATTACTAGTTTAATGTTCCTATTTGCCACCTCAAATATCAGTTTTATTTGTGGGCACATTTCTAAGGTTTATGTTATTTGTTTATACACAGTCATATTTACATGTTTCTTTTTATATGTGGCATTCTTTAAGGATTTGTTATCTTTTCTGGGCTGGAGATTGAACCCAGAGTATAGTACATACTGGAATCTGTTGTCCCACTGAGATACAAACCAGTGTTTGTTTATATGACGTATATGACATATCGATGAATAACTCGGGCTCAACTTTTTATCTTCCAGCAATTAGTAGTCCAGCTTTCCTCTAGTAAGCAGAGAAGGGGTGGGTGTGTTCACTTTGCTCCAATAAAAGATTGAGCTATATAGCAATAGTTGTCATATTTAGTCCATCATTTAGATGTCTCTGTTGATCAGGTATGATGGTGATTTGGTTCAAAAGCAGGTGTATTTCTTTCCCCTCAGTTTCAAAGATTGGAATTTAGTTCATTATGTCTTACCACTTTGTGTTTCAAATATTTAAGCATTTCATTTGTGGAAAAAATCTATTCTATCAATCTCTCCTATCTTATAGGAGTTTTGTTTGCTTCCTACAAGATGCAACAATAGACTGTCTCTCTCTGGAGCTTTAGCCTCCTAGGACACCATTTTGTCTTACTACACAAATATTGACTCTATTATCTACTAGTGGAAAGATAGCCTCTTGTAACTGAGATGGGCACCTGAAAACAGTGACCAGAAAACTGAGACTTAAGATTTATAATCACATGAACATTAATTATCCCAACAACCAATGACTTTGTTAAGCATGGTGAACCCAGATGAGGTGTATCTTGCCATACCTGACAAGATGATTTCAGTTCTGAAGCCCCTAAAGAAAGAACCTCGAGATACCTGGCAAAATCAGATTTCCAGAACATAGAAACATGTCACTTAATAAGTGTATGTCTATGAAAGTAATTTATTACATAGATACACAAAACAAAAGACAATTGTTCAGTATTCCTTGATAAAGGAATTTTACTAAATTATTCAGCTCCTTAATACCTTTGAAATATAATTGTTTGCAGTGTGTCTGATTTACTAATCTGATAGTCTTAAACATGTGGAAAAATATCTCCTTTTGCTTGATACTAAAGGACAACAAGTTGAAGGGAGTCACATATAAGCAAACAAATGTCATATTTCCAGAGTAAACAGCAGAATGTGGCGAATTGTTCTAAATGCAAATTTGGCCTATTTCTTACAGTTTTCTCCATGCTTAAATAAATATAGATTGGTAAAAGAATAAATGATGGAAAAATTCATAGGTAGAAAGCTGGAAAGAGAAAAATTGTGCAAACAACCATTTAGGTGAATTAGAATATTCAAGTTACAAATAATTATAATAGATTAAAAACCAAATAATGACTTAAAATCCAGCATTGTCCAAAACAAAGTAAGTATATGTGTTGTATAGAAAATTCAAACAATGATTAGAAATCTCTGCCCAGTCAATGAGTAAATATATAAAATTCTATACATGCATATTTTTTGAATAAGTGCTTAAATATAGAAACTATGGCTTCTGAAGTTTTCCTGAAGTAGTACAAATATTGATGCCATGGTACAATTGAGCCTCCTGAATTGCTACCATTAGTACAATGTGGAGTAAGGCAGATAACAGGTAGTAGTAATTCTTTGCCACAATATATTGCTCTGTCAAGAAAATTTTTATTGCTTGTATGAAAATGACATAAAATCCTTTAGCAATTGATTTTTTAAAGTTGTATTTCAATAAATAATTGTCATGAGTGTATTAAAAATAGCTATGCCTATAACACATTATTTACTCAAACAGGATGTAGTTTCTTGTTGTTGGCAAGCTAAAATAACCATAGCTACCTATGTATTCAAGGCTTTAAATGAAGGAAGGTATTAGCTGATATTAAAGGGAATTATTTTGTTTAGACAACTCTTACCTAAGGAGTATCCATCCAGTAACAATATCTTTTAAAATCACATTATGTGCAAGGAGCCACTGGTACTGTGGATTCTAATACTGGTATGCACACACATAGTTCTTTTCCTTGAGGAAGTTTCACTGTGTGATTGATAATGGGTAACAAATAATTACACATAACAACTACAGGCAAAGAATGTGATAAAGGACACATTCGGAGTTCAGTGAGAACCAGCAAAAGCAACACAATGCCTTACGCATGTTCAAGACAGCCTTTCCCCAGAAAGCTCAGTCTTTTGAGGATTGGATAATTATCCAGGCAGATGGGAAATACACTGATGCCAAGTAAACAGGGCAGCATTTCAAGATCTCCTTTCCTTTGGTGCAGGGTGTGAAAGCAACACCTCCAAAGCACTGTGAGTTCAGCAATGAGAAAAGGCAGGTTCTGGGTCTGACAGTGCCATGCAATCTTATTGAGTGGCATATTCTGTGCTCTCCTGGGGCAGTACTACTCAGAGTATCAGCACAGAATAGTGCTAGAACTGAACCTTGATGTGTGAATAACCATAAACAGTGAATTCTGAAAACTTTGTAGCAAATGAACAGTGGCCATTTAATTAATTTAATGAGAATTATATTTTTATTTGAAATATATTTTCTTTTAATATAGTTTTCTCTAATAATCAAGTTTTGGTGGTTAGAAACTTATCTTTCCACATGGATGAGTTTTAATAAATGATCCTATAAGAGCAATGTTTAAAAAATACTTTCCAGGGCTGGAAAGATGGCACAGTGGTTAAAATTACTGACTGCTCTTGCAGAGGATGCAGGTTCGATTCCCAGCACCCACATGGCGGCTACAAACCATCCTCAACTCCAGTTCTAGGGGAATCAGAAGCCCTCTTCTGACCTCCATGGCACTGAACAACATGGTTGTACTCACATACGTGCAGGAAATATACTCATACACATAAAATAAAAATAATAAATACAATGTTAAAAAAATACTTTTCATTTATACTTAGCTTATGTCCATAGACTGCTGATCAGAGGAATTGTGGGTGGCTTGTGGTGAATATGAAAGAAGATTTTTATAGATAAAGTACTTTATAAATTGCAAAACACTTCCTAGGTTATAAATGCAAATGAAGTTTTGATGGGGACACAAAAATTGCAAGAATGGCAAGATATGGTTGAGCTGAGGCCACTCAGCTGGTAAACGACAGGCTCTGCCATCTTGGTCTGGTGACAGTTAATCTATGTGGGAAACTGTGTAGTCTACTTGCCTTCAAGTGCTTCTTTTATACATTGTTATATCCCCAACTAGTCAGAAGCTGCTAACAAGATCCAAAATTATGTGACTGAACATAATTCTTTCCGATTTCAAGTTGTTCACCCTGAGTACTAAAGATCTCAGATGTGCCAAAGGGCCTCCTAACAGGAAGGGAGAGGAAGTAACCTGAGTAATCAGCACCCACACAACTGAGAACTGATAATAAAAATTTGTCTTCTGTGCTCTCAGGATGAAAAATCCAGTGCTCTTTGATTTATAGACAAGAGCCATGTCTTTCAACTGCAACCAATAATTCTAATTGTTACATATTTTAATACAGAGCAACAATCATATTTTAGATCTCCAGGCATGTAAAATTGTGTAAATTTCACTCCTTATCTATACCAAATGACAAACATAAATCTGTTATGCATTGCATGGTTAAAACCCTAGAAAAACACTTTGTTTAGGGAATCCTTTCAATATCTGAGCTTCGTCTCAGAAAGTTAAAATTGCAAATCCAAGGCATGTTGTTAAACACAGAGAGAGAAAACAAGCCAATTTACTAGTAAGTTAAAAATGACAAGCTGGAGATGCTAAGAAAGAAGTAGACTAGGACAATCTTGGGGTTTCAGTTCAATTCACCGGTGTTTAGGGTATATAAATACTGGTAAGTCTAGAGTAAAGACCATCAATTCTAACAGAAGTGCCTGATTTTAAAGTCTAAGGTTGTGGGCCAGTTGATGGAGTGCTTGCCTAGCACGCATGAATGCCTGGGTTCAATTTCCACCACTGTATAAAGTGAGTATGGTAGTACACATCTATAATCCGAACATTCTGGAGGTGGAGATAAAAGAATCAGAACTTCAAGATAATCCTCAACTACATAGCAAAGTAGGAGGCTAGCCTGGGCTACTTGACATCCTGCTTTCTAACCATCTGCCTATTCATTGATCACCTATGCTTATTCAGTAACTTGGTTAATCTGAATAGTGCCACAACAGTCATGGATATGAAAGTATCACTATTGTATATTGGCTTTAATTCCTTTGGTATATACCTACAAGATGTATAGCTGGATCATATGGTAGTTTAATTTTTAGTCTGTTGAAGAACCTGTACACTTATTTCCATACT
>NW_008359075.1:2459603-2477067 GCF_000622305.1 Nannospalax galili
CATACACCTATTGTTTACACATAGATCAACTCTCAGCAGAGTTTCCTTATATAGCAGATAGTGATTAACACAGCAATCCACAACTTTCCAACATGCAAATAAGAGGCTATAGAGCAATTATCCATGAATAGGACACCTATAAGCAAATATCTGCCTCCCAGGGCTCAAGGATCATTGTGGAATACCGGAAGAAAGATTGTAAGAGTCAGAAGTGGTGGATGACTACAGGGAAACAGTTCTCCAGGCAGGTAAGCAGTAACTCACATAAACTCACAGCATGGTAACAGCATGGACAAGTCCTAGTTAAGCTCAGCCAACAAAGTTCCAGCATGGGTACGGAGAAGTAAATAAGAAACTCCAGCCCTATCTGAGGAACTATTGGCAATGATTGGCTGCTGTGACGGAGAGTGTCAGTCACTTTAAGGGTGACAACCTTATGATTACACGAAATTGGGCAGGGAGGTAGTGAGAGGATGCAAATGGAGGAGACGCAATCCAAATTCAAACAAAATCTATTGCATGAACTTTGAACAAATTCAATAAAAATACAGATATAAGCGCTATGGCAGTGTTTACAGCAGGATGTCTCACAGGAAGTTCTTGGCTCCCAGGCACGGGTCCTTGGGCTTCTTTCCTCAGAAATGCAGCAGCCAGCATCACAGGAAAGTGAAGAGCTTCCCCAAGGATGACCCTTCCAAGCCTGTCCACCTGACAGCCTTTCTGGCTTATAAGGCTGGAATGACCCATATTGTGCGTGAAGTTGACAGGCTAGGATCTAAGGTGAACAAGAAGGAAGTTGTGGAGGCTGTCACAATTGTGGAGACACCACCTATGGTGGTTGTGGGCTACATAGAAACCCCACATGGCCTCCACACCTTTAAGACCATTTCTGCTGAGCACATCAGTGATGAATGCAAAAGGTGCTTCTACAAGAACTGGCACAAATCTACGAAGAAGGTCTTCACCAAGTACTATAAGAAATGGCAGGACGACATGGGCAAGAAGCAGCTGGAGAAGACTTCAGCAGCACGAAGAAGTACTGCCAGGTCATCCACATCATCCCCAACACCCAGATGCACCTGCTTCCTCTCCGTCAAAAGAAGGCCCACTTGATGGAGATCCAGGTGAATGGGGGCACTGTAGCTGAGAAACTAGACTGGGCTGGGGAAAGGCTGGAGCAGCAAGTCCCTGTGAACCAGGTGTTTGGGAAGGATGAGATGATTGATGTCATTGGGGGGTCTAAATGTAAAAGCTACAAAGGGGTCACCAGCCGCTGACACACCAAGAACCTGCCTGGCTAGACCCACGGAGTCCTGCGCAAGGTTGCTTGTATTGGAGCCTCTTACCCTGCCTGTGTGGCCTTCTCTGTGGCTCGAGCTGGGCAAAAAGGCTATCATCATTTCTCGGAGATTAACAAGATTTACAAGACTGGACAGGGCTACCTTACCAAGGATGGCAAGCTGATCATGAACAATGTCTCTACTGACTATGACCTCTTTGACAAGAACATCAACCCCTTGGTGGTTTTGTCCATTATTTTGAGGTGACCAATGACTTCGTCATGCTGAAAGGCTGTGTGGTGGGAACCAAGACACGAGTGCTCACCCTCCACAAGTCCTTGCTGGTCCAGACCAAAGGCCATGCTCTGGAGAAGATTGACCTGAAGTTCATTGACACCTCCAAATTTGGCCATGGCATTTCCAGGCCATAGAGGAGAAGAAAGCATTCATGGGACCACTCAAGAAAGATGGATTGCCAAGGAGGAATGTGCTTAGTGTTAGAAGCACATTGTTTAACTAGTGGGGTTTCAATAAAAACTTTTCCACTGGAAAAAAAATACAGAAATAAACAAGTACAAATGAAAAATGAGAAGTGAATGAATTTTGTGAATATGGATGCATGGTAGCATTAAGTAAGTAGTAAGATTTAATATTTGCATGGAATGAAATATTCAAATATATAAATTCAACACCAATTTCAAACAAAAAACCCAAGTAGTTTATAAAAGCTGGACTGGAAAGGATATTTTTTACAATAACAAAGATAGAATTAACTAGTCTTATTAATGACAGATTTTGTACCATAAAATGATGAGAAGATCATCATAGAACAGATGAACTGAAAGAGAGCTCTCTGTATTGCTTATATGGGTGGGGAAGAAACAATGTATGAACCAGAGGAAGAGGAAGACTGTTGTGAAAAGCTGTCTTCTGGAGATGAAATGTCCATTGTACCTTTGACTCACAGAACCTCTGATTACCTAAACAGATCTATAGAAGACTGGTTCCTTAAACATTTGATAGGAAAGGGGGTCAGGAGGCCCCATCCCTCCATGAGGATTTATAGGCAGTTAATTGTTAGTTCACTAGCCAAGAGGAACTCAAAATTCTCAAACGCTCTTCATTGAACTTTTGGAAGCAAATGTTTAGTGGGATTGGAAGAGACATTATCTTCAGTGATATACCCTCTAGAAAGGCACCTATAACCCTTTGACACAGCAACATTAAAGAGCTATTAAAGGGAAACTATTTCATTGCCATCCAGTGAAATAAATGTCTGACCTAAATGGAAGCCTACATTCCCGTGGAGAGGTCAAGCACCTGGCCAAGCGACCACCCCCCTCAGGAAGGCGGGACCAGCGCTAGGAAATCAAGTTCACCTGAATCTATGCTAAAGAGAGAAGTCAGAAAATTATTCTTTTAATTAGATACCATAGACTTTTCCTTCCTGGAATTCCTTCCCTCTAGTGCATTAGTCACTCAGCTTCCTAGGGTAATTCTGCCTGCGTTCTAAATTACTCAGAAAAGCATAGCTTTCCCTTCTATCTCTGTTTTAAGCTTCCTTTCCCCAACAGTCTGTTTTTCTTTACTCTTTTTCTAAAGATTCCTCTCTGGATTGTGGCTGTATGATTCCATGAGGCTGACCTCCATGCCTGTTTAACTCAGGTTGTGTGGCCTATTTCCTTCTCTTCTCCATTCTCCTCCCCAAGGCAGGTACTGATATCGACAGTTTTCCTCCCCTGGAGATTTTCTTTTAAACTCTAATAAAGTTGCCCTTGAGTAAGCTTATTATTAAATCATTTCATTAATGACACTAAGGACTTCAAGGGGGAAGCCCCACCTTCCCAGTTTCACCTGCAAATCATGAAGGGATATCCCAAAATTTTTGATAATCTCTCCATCAATGTTCATATAATCAACTCAATACACTCATTGTGTTACATAAAAAAAAATGTGGTATTAGGTAATCTTTGATACATTGAAATAGAAGAATATGATGAAGCAATTAGAAGTGGAACATCACTTTATTTTAATGAAGAATTTTTAAACAAAAAATAATAATAGTAGTCAGGTAGGACTTTCTAAGTGAGCATGCTGCTAAGCACGCATAGGGATTTGACTGAACATGAAGTTTAGGTACCGATGGAAATGCAGAATTGTAAGTGTGTGTCCACATCTGCAGTAGTCTGGTTACTTGACTCAGATCACTCTTGATTGGTGGACAATCAGAAGCATGTGTATTGGACTAAATTTGTTTCTAATTGGCTGACATTCAGTAGCAAGAATTTGTCTCAGACAAGTTATCAATGGTTATCTTATAAATGGCATTGATCAGTTATACAGTCTTAAAACAGATGCTGATCTGATCTTCCATGTCTACCAAAGCTTCTGTCTTTCTGTAACCCTGGAAGAACTTATTTACTAAATGCCACCAAATTGCTAAGGAGAAATACTAATTATGAAGAAAAGAACTTTTAAAAGTAAGAAATCTTATAAAACCTAATTCATGAAATAAGGTAACAGATCAAATATTTTTGTTACATTCACTTGCAACAGCACAAACATTCTTATTAAGAGGAAATTAGTCTGATCAGCAGGGAATCTTCAGTTCTGGAAATAGAAAAGATTGCAAATATTAATGTGAATAAATTTTGCATAAAATTTTAAGTAGTCTAAGCTACAACTAGACAAAATAAACAAACAGAAACTTTAAAGAGTACAATTATTGAAACAAAACTGTCACATGTAAAGATTGCATAAATGTAGTGACAGTTTTCATAAAAAAGCCTGAGATCTAGGCTAAAGCGATAAAAGTGAAACCAAGGCTGTTATTGCTGCTGGAAATTGGAAAACATGACAGAAAGAGAGGGCATTAATGATGAAAAACCTTAGATTTTTGCATGCAGCTCTCTCAAATTTGGGGGAAATCTTTAAAAATCTGCACAGATAGGGCTGGAGAGATTTCTTATAGATTAAAAGAACTTTCTCTTTCAGATACATGATTTCGGTTCCCAGCACCTATATCAAGCAACTTACAACCTCCCGTAATTCCAATTCCAGGGGATCCACACTGTCATCTTGCTTCTAAGGTCACACATATGCAAAATAAAGACACAGAGACACAGGCAATTAGACATATTTTTTAAATGTAAAAATAAAAATCTGCATGCAGAGGACAAAATCTAAAGGTAGGCAGGAGTTAGGAGGCAGACATTTTAGCAACCTGTTGATGCTACAAAGTAAGTTTATATACTCTATCAATTTATGTGGATTACCTTACTTAAGACATGAGCTGGGCTGTGTCTCACATCATGCCAGGACCAAGAACTATATTTTAATAACTGAGTAAAACCAGAAGACTCCTTATAAAGAAGGTTGATGCTTCTGCAAGTCCAAGGTGGTATTGCATCATTTAATTTCTTTTATGCCACATAAAAATGTCTATATGTTTAGAAGAAATCTAAGTCTAAATAGTCCACAGACTATCATCTACAATGCCTGGCACACAATTAAATTACCATACATACAGAACATTTAAAATGAGAGCTAGTGGGGCCAGAGAAATGGCTCTCATGTCTGGCATTGTTTTTTATTATATAGCTTTAGCTATATATGTGGACTCTTAAAGAATTATATTGATTCCTTTAATCTTTGGTTATAGTTTCCTTTTGGATGTTTAAGACCATACAGTTGGCCCAGAAAAACCAATTTATTTTTTACCCTTAAGGGTATTTGAAGATCTGTTTCTCAGGGGTCTCATGGGCTTGGGAGGAGCCCCTGCCTCCTTTCTTTTACCAGTTCCAGCTAGGTGAAGATAAGTCAAAGGTCCTGCTAGACTGTGGCTGGCTTTCTTAGAAGCATGGAGGAAATGTTTCCTCTCTGTTGACCCTCCTCTGTAGACTGGACCTTGGTTCAAGTCCATTTAATGGGATCTCCATGCCTCCTTCATCAAGAGGACAAGTGACTTACCACTGATACAGGACATTTTGAGAGATGCTCATAGTTCCCTGGAACTTAGCCAACTTAGCATGGCAAGGAACAAAAACTGTCCTTTATGTCACTCTGACCAAATTATTATAAGCCTCAAAGTATGGCAGTTAAACATCCAAGAAGGTTAGTTCCACCAGTCTGATACTTTTAATTACCATGTGCCATGTAGATAAAGCTTGGGCAAATACTAAACATTCTCAGATAAACCTTGCCTAGATATAAGTTATATTCCTTGAGCTAGTTGTATGTATAATTTGTCAGTAGGTTGTTCTATTAATATGGTTCCCTCTTTTTTTTAAAAAAAAAACTAGCTACGCATTATATATTTCTTGCATTGTCTAACCCTTCCACCATGGTTTCACCACTTAACATGCCCCCATTTTTCCCATTTCTCCTTTCATAATACCCTTCTCTTATGTTTCCACCTCTCTTGAGCCCCTTCTTTCATTTTATCCCCTAGGTTCCTTGTATAACCTTCCCTCCCCCCTGTTTCCTAGGAACACCTGTTTCTTACTGTTCTTCTCTTTCAGATTCTTTCTTTTCCTTTACCTCCCTGGTTCCTCTTCATTATCATCGTTCCTGTAGTTATGTCTGGATACACATTCACTTATAAGGATTTGGTGCTAAGATCCACATATGAGGGAGAACATACATCTTTTTTTTTCTGAGTCTGTGTTACTTCACTTAATATAGCATTTTCTGGTTCCATCCATTTACCTGCAAATTTCATGATTTCATCTTTCTTTACTACCAAGTGAAACTCCATTGTATAAATGAACCACATTTTCATTATCCACTCGTCAGTTGAGGGACACTTAGGTTGCTTCTATCTCTTAGTTATTGTGAAAAGAGCAGCAACAAACATGGATGTATAACTGTCTCTGAATTGGATTGAGTTATTTGGGTATATGCGAAGGAGTGGTATAACTGGGTCAGATAGTAGGTTCATTTTTACTTTTTTAAGAGTTCTCCATACTGCTTTCACTAGGGGTCATACAAGTTTTCAATTCCACCAGCTTTGGATGGGTGTTCCCCTTTCCCTACATCCTCTCCAACATTTGGTATAATTTTGTCTTGATCTTAGCCGGTCTGAATGGGGTAAGATGAAATCTTAAAGCGGTTTCTATTTGCATTTCCCTAATTACCAATGACGTTAAGCACCTTTGAAGATGCTTATCAGGCATCTTTATTTCTTCTTTTGAGGACTCTCTGTTCAGCTCCTTAGCCCATCTTTTAATTGGATTACTTCCATTCTTGATTCTTTGTTTTTTGAGTTCATTATATATTCTGGATGCTAAACTTCTGTCAGACGTGTTGCTGGTGAAGATTTTCTCCAATTCTGAGGGTTTTCTTTTCACTTCCTTGGTTGCTTCTTTTGATGGACAGAAGCTTTTTAGTTTAATGAGGTCCCATTTGTTGATTCTTGACCTTGTTTCCTGAGCAATTGATGTCCAGTTTAGAAAATCGTTTCCTACACCCATATTTTGTAGGCTATTGCCAATATTTTCTTCTAACAGTTTCAGAGTTTCAGGCTTCACATTGAGGTGTTTGATCCATTTGGAGTTGACTTTTGTGTATGGTGAAAGACAGGGTCTTAATTTTAGTCTTCTACAGGTGGAGATCCAGTTTTGCCAGCACCATTTGCTGAACATGCTGTCTTTCCTCTAGTGAATGTTCTTGGCCCCTTTATCAAATATCAGGTGGCTGAAGCTGCATGTACTCATATTTGCATCTTCAATTTTATTCTATTGATCTATGGGTCTAGTTTTGTGACAGTACCATGTTGTTTTTATGACTATAGCTCTGTAATATAGTTTAAAATCTGTCATAGTTATCCCCACTGCATTCCTTTTAGTGCTGAGTGTTCCTCTGTCTGTCTGAGGTCTTTTGTGCTTCCATATGTATCTTAGGATGGTTTTTTTCCCATCTGTGAGATTTTGATTTCCATTGCTTTGAATCTATAAGTGGCTTTTGATAGGGTGGTGATTTTCACAATATTAATTCTTCCAGTCAATGAGCATGGGAGGGCCTCCCATCATCTGATGTCTTCCTAAATCTCTTTCTTTAAAGATTTAAAATTTTCATTGTAGAGGTCTTTAATGTCTTTCGTCATGTTTATTCAGAGATTTTTTATTTTTTTGCAGCTATTTTGAAGGAGAGTATTTCCACCTATTCTTTCCCTGATTGCTTGTTATTGGAATATAGAAAGGCTACAGAATTTTGTGGATTAATTTTGTAACTTGCCACTTTACTGAAAGTGTTAATAATTTCATGGAGTTTTCTGGTGGAATTTTTGGCATCTCTTAGTTATAATATCATACTGTCTACACAAAAGGATATTTTGATCTCTCTTCTTTTCCAATTATTACTCCATTAGTTTCCATCCCTTGTCTTACTGCTCTTTAAGAGTTTCCAGCACTATGTTAAAAAGGAGTGGAGATAGTAGACAGCCTTGCATGGTTCCTGATTTAAATGGGAATGCTTCCAGTTTTTCTCCATTTAGAATGATGTTGGCTGTGGGTTTGTTGTATATACCTTTAATTATGTTGAGGCATGTTCCCTCCAGTCAAATTCCCTCTAGGACTTTGAATATAAATGCATGTTGAATTTTGTCAAAGGCCTTCTTTGCATTTATTGAGATGACCACGTGGTTCTGGTCTTTGAGTCCATTTATATTATATATGATGTTTCTTGACTTATACTGAATCATCCCTGCATCTCCAGAATAAAGCTGACTTGATCATGATGGATGATTTTTTTTGATGTGTGCCTTTTGATGTGTGCCTCTATGCAGTTTGCAAGTATTTTGTTGAGAATTTTTGCATCTATATTTATTAAGGTAATGGGTCCATAGTTTTTTGTTTGTTTGTTTTGTTTTTTTGATTTTTGTTTTTGTTTTTGGGGGTATTGTTGTTGTTGTTGTTGTATCTTTACCTGGCTTTGGTAATAGAGTGATGCTGGCTTCATAGAAGGAATTTGGAAGTTCTCCCTCCATTTCTATCTCTTTGAATGAATTAAGTAATATTGGATGAAGATCATCTTTAAATATCTGGTAGAATTCTGATGTAAATCCATCTGGTCCTGGGCTTTTTTTTTTTAGTGGGGAGATTTTGTATTACTGTTTCAATTTCCTTATGTGTTACGTTTCTGTTTAAGCTGCTAATCTCAGTTTAGTTTTGATGGTTCCCATGCTTTTAGATATCCATCCATGTCTTTTAGGTTTTCAAATTTAGTAGCATATATGTTTCAAAGTATTCCTTTATAATGTTCTGGATCATTTTGGTGTCTGTTGTGATGTTTCCCCTTTCTTTTCTGATTTTGCTGATTTGGAGGTGCTCTTTCTTTCTTTTGGTTACCTGGAATAAGGGTCTGCCAATCTTGTTTATCTTTTCAAAGAATCAGTTCTTAGATTTGTTGTTTCTTTGTATTATTTTCCCTGTTTCTATTTCATTAATTCCTGCTCTGATTCTTCTTATTTCTTCTTGTCTGCTGGCCTGGAGTTGCAATGTTAAGTCATTTATTTGTGTTCTTTCTGATTTTTTAATGTAGGCACTTAGAGCTGTAAAGGCTGCTTTCAACATGTCCCAGAGGTTTTGTTGTGTTGTATTGTCATTTTCATTTAGTTCCAGGAATACTTTTATTTCTTTCTTAATTTCTCCTTTTACCTATTCACCATTCAGGAGTATGTTGTTTAATCTCCATGTGTTCATGTAGTTACTCGGGTTTCTTCTGGTGTTGATTTTAAGCTTTATTGAATTGTGGTCTGATAGTATGCATGGAATTATTTCAGTCTTTTTGCATTTGTTGAGGTTTGTTTTGAGCCCCAGTATATGGTTGATTTCAGAGAACATTCCATGGGGCGCTGAATAGAAAGTATATTCTTTGGTGCTTGTGTGGAATATTCAGTAGATGTCTGTTAGGCCCATTTGATGTATGGTCTTTTAAATTCAGCTCTCTCTCTGTTAAATCTCTGTCCTGTTAACCTATCTAATGGTGACAATGGGGTATTGAAGTCCCCTACTATTAATGAGTTGGGATTAATCTGTGTCTTAAAGTCCTGTAATACTGATATTAAGAAGTTGGCTGCACCAGAGTTCGGTGAATATATGTTCATGATTGCAATATCTTCTTGGTTTATTATTCCTTTGATCAGAATGAAACGCCCCTCTTTATATCTTCTGATTTGTTTTAGTGTGAATCTGTTTTGTCAGATATTAGAATTGCAACATCTGCTCATTTCTTAGTACCATTCGCTTGTTATATTTTTTCCATCCTTTCACCTTAAAGTAGTGCCTCTCCTTGAAAGCAAGATGAGTTTCTTGCAGACCAAAATAAAAAAAAAATGGGTTTTGTTTCTTAATCCATTCACATATGCTGCATCTTTTGAGTTGGGGAGTTCAGTGTATTGATATTTAAAGTTATTAATGAAAGATGTGCATTGATTCCTGTCATCTTTATTTCTGTTCACATTCTTGGTATAGCTGTATATTTCCACATTTATATCTTCATTGAGTTTCTTTCCATACCCCTTGTATATAGTTGTTCCATTGTTCAGCTCTTTGTATTGCTTCAAGAACTCTCTGAAAGTCTGGTTTTGTGGAGGTGAATCCTTTCAGCCTATTTATGTCATGAAAGATTTTTCTTTACCCTTTGACTATAATTGACATTTTGGCTGGGTTAAGTAATCTGGGCTGCCATCTGTGGTCATTCAGAATTGGGAATACCTTGGTCCAGGCTCTTCTGGCCTTTATGGTTTGTACTGAAAAGTCAGCTGTAATTCTGATGGGTTTACCTTCATATATGACTTGGTTTTCTTTTGCAGCTTTCAGTATTCTTTCTTTGTTCTGTATTTAGTGTTTTTACTATGATGTACTGTGAAGAGTTTCTTTTCTGGTCCTGTCTGTTTGGCGTTCTATATGCTTCTTGCATTTGTATGGGCATATCTTTCTTTAATTTTGGAAAATTTTTCTTCTACAATCCTGTTGAAGATCTGGTCCATCCCAGTATCCTGAGATTCTTCTCCTTCCTGTATGCTTATGATTTGTAACTTTGGTCTTTTTATGGTGTCACACAATTCCTGCATATTCCATTCTTGTATTTTCTTAAATTTTTCATAATCTTTGCTTGAGTGGTCTAAGTTGCCCACTTTATCTTTCTTTTTTGATATTCTGTTTTCCATTTCATTCATCCTATTGGTGAGGCTTTCTCCTGTCATTTCTAATTGGCTTACTGAGTGTTTTACTTCCTTCTTCATTTCAGCCTAAGTATTCTTCAATATTTCTGACTCTTTTCTGAATTCAATCAGAAGTTTATCCCTATCTTCTTTCAGTTCTTTGTTTTCTTTGTTTGTGTGTTCTTTAAATTCACTGAGTTCTTTTATCATGTTTATAATTATTCTTTTGAGTTCAATGTCCTGCATTATCTCTACAGAGTTCTCATTGTGCTCCTCTAGAGGACTGTTTGTACTTGGTGGGGATATGTTATTTTGGTTTCTCATGTTATTCTTTTTTCTCTGTGACTTTGACATGTGGATTTCTTTTGTTGTTTCTGACTCTTGTGTGAGACTCTAGCCTTCTTTTTCTGAGTTTAGGTTTGTTTCTTCTTGTGAACTTCATTTGCCTCTGTGGTTTATTTGTTGAGTATGAAAAGTTGTTTGGGCTAGGCTTCATGTTATCACATTTAATTCTATATTGGAGGGGCCAAATTGCTTTCATCTTCAGAAGTTCCCACAAAGACCCAAGTCAGAGGGTGATCGGATGCTCTCAGGCTTTCTCCTAAAGTCTGTGTCCCTCCAGGGAAGATGCTGGCCTCAGCAATTTGGGGGCTGGGCTGTCCTGAGAGCAGGATCCAGGAAAGATGTTGGTGTCAGGAAGTTCATGGCTCTGCCACCCTGGGATGCAAAGGGAGATGGGGGCAGAAAGAGACCCCGAGGGCTACTGTGGACTACTGGGAAGATTGGGTTGGTCTGGATGCAAAAGATCAGGAAGAAGTGGGAATTCTGGGCTGAGAGCTCAGTGCAGGGATCTGGGGTGCCAAGACACGAAATGGGCCAGTACCCAGGCTAGGAGAAGAGATGGGGTGGGGAAACTGGGAGGGTGAATGAGGCTGGGGGAGTCAGGGTATGCTAGGAGCCATGGGGCTTACCCAAGAAAGATGCTGGCACCAAGAAGCTGTTGGCTGTGCCACCCAGGGATACAAAGGGAGGTTGGGCTTGACTAAGCTTTTGAGATCTGCACCCCAGTGCCCCGTTCTGCCAGCGTTCTGCTCACCGGCCATCAAGATGGAATCTGTCCTTAGACCCTCCCCCTCATGCAATTGAAGCTGATCAGCTGGGTGGGAGAGGTAACTAGTTCCCTTGGAGGACATGCCTACCTACCGAACAATTAATATAAAGTTTTCAATGAAAATGGACTGGCTGTAAATTACCTTATCAAAATTAAGGCTGTATACCATAAACACAAAACCAACTTAATTCTGAATAGAGAAAAACTTTGAAAATTCCAGTTAAAATCAATCACCACAAAGGAGGTCTCTTATCCCCACTTCTTTTCAATATAGTGCTTGTAATTCTAGATAAAGCAATAAAATAAGAGAAAAAAAATAAAGGGTACTAATTCATAAACAGAGATCAAATTTTCATTATTTGCAGAAAATATATGTAACAGATCCTTAAAAATTACTCCAGAAAACTTCTACAAATGTTTAACACTTTCAAAAAAGTCACAGGTTACAAAAACAATCTATAAAAATCAGTAGCCTTTCTCTATATAAATAACAGGCAATAAGAGAAAGAGTTCAAAGGAATAGTTCCATTCTCAATAGTCTTTAAAACTTAACATATCTAAAGATAAACCTAACCTAAGATATTAAATGTATTCAAAGAAAACTATAAATCTTTGAAGAGTTTGAGAAATATACAAGTTTATGGAAAGCTCTCCCATGCCAATGGATTGGCAAAACCAATATAGTGAAAATGTCGATCTTATCAAAAGCAATTCACAGATTCAATGATAATTCAATCAAAATCCATGGGACATTCTTTACAGAAACAGAAATATCTATCCTAAAATGCATACAGAAACAGAAAAGACCCTAGACACCCAAGGAGAAGTACTGAGCAAAAAGAGCAATGCTGAGGGATTATCATACCAGAACTCAACTATTTCACTGAGCTGTAATCATAAAAGCAGCATCGAATTTGCACAAAAACAGACTCAGAGAACAATGAAACACAATGGGTGACACCAAACATGAGTGCACACAATTACAGCCACCCCATATTTAACAAAGATTCCAAGAATACAAACCAGAGGAAAGATGGCATCCTTAACAAATGGTGCCTGCAAAATAGATCTCCATTTGTTGCAGAATGAAATTAGACTCATACATATCACTCTACACAAAAGTCAAATACAAATGGGTATAAGACCTCATGAAGCCTGAAACTCAGAAACTGTTAGAAGATATACAGGCAATACTCTACAAGATATAGGTGCTCAAAAGGACTTTCTAAATCAGATATCAGTCATCACTTAGAAATTGATGTTAACGGGACTTCATTAAACTAAATAGCTTCTGTACTGCAAAGAAAATAAAAATTGAGTAAAGGTGAAATGTACAGACTGAGATAAAATCTTCATCTATTCACATGACAGATGATTACTATCCAGAATATTCAAAGAACTCAAAAAACAAACAGAAAAAAATGACCTGATTGAAAAATGGGCTATGAATCTGAACAGAGAGCACTCAAAACATGAAAGAACGACACTAAAAGTGCTCAAATCCTTAATTATTAGGGAAATGCAAAGCAAAACAGCTTTAAGATTTCACTGAAGCCCACAATGGTTAAGATTAAGAGAAGAAATGCACCTAATGCTGGTGTGAGTGTGAAGAAAGTGGAACCTTCATCCACTGATGGTGGATAGTAAATGGGTGCAACCACTGTGGAAAGCAGTAGAGAGAACTCTGAGAAAGCTAAAAATAAATCTACTGTATGATTTGGTCATACCACTCCTCAATATATACCCAATGGGCTCATCCTATCACAGAGATACTTGTGCAGCCGTATTTGTTGCTGATCTTTTCACAATAGCTAAGAAATGGAAACAACCTAAATGTTCCTCAATCGACTAATGGATAGTGACAACATGGTACATTCCAACAATGGAGTTACTGTACATATCAGTAAAGAAAAAGGAAACCATGAAACTTTCAGGTAAATGAATAGAATTAAAAACTGTTATAGTATGTGAAGTAATACAGACTCACAAAAACAAGCAACATGGGTCTGGAGAGAAGGCTCAGTGGATAAGAACACTGGTTGTTCTTGCAGAAGACCAGGGTTTGAATTCCAGCAACCACAGGGCAACTACAAACTGTCTTTAACTCCAGTTCCTGGGCATCCGACAGTCTATTCTGTCCTCCTTGGGTGCTGCATGACACAGGTGCACCTACCTGCACCCAGGGAATACCCACATACACGTAAAATAAAAATAATAAATAAAGAATTTTAGAAAACAAGCAATATGTGTTCTCTGTCATTAGTGGTTTTATCTCCAAATCCCTACATGTTGGAACCAGGAAAATGGAAAGGAACCATGGAGGTAGGGTCAGGGAGGCAAAAGGGAAGAAGGGGCTTGAGAGAAATGCATAGTAAGGGACAGATATTACTTATGGAGAAATTGGGAAACACAGGTTACTTTAACTGGGGAGGGAGTAGAAAGTATTTTACATGGAGAGAGGAGAGAAAAATAATAATTAGATTGTAGGAAAAGCTAGAGGTAAATATATTAGCTCAAATCCTACTGAAAATATCCATACAATATATAGGAGCACATGTGTAAGCTAAAAGCTACACAACAAAAAACACAGTGCTAGGCAGGAGAAAACTCCCTTCTAGGTGTTGGTCAGGGTAATCCAAGAGACTCCCAAAATAACACAGGTGATTGCAACGGCCCTTGATTGCCTCCTAAAACCTTTTTTAAAATTTTATTTGTATGCTTGTATTACCTGCCTGCAGGTAAGTACACCATGTCATGCAATGTGCAAGGAAAACAGAAGAAGCTGTCCAATCCCCCTGGAACTGGAGTTATGGACAGTTGGTAGCTTCCACATAGTTGCTGGGATTCAAATCTGGGTCTCCTGCAAGAACAACCAGTGTTCTTAACCACTGAGTCATTTCGCCAGCCCCAGCCTCGTAAATATTTAAGGTAAGACTCTGTTGTGGAAGATGGGACATACTTTGGACATAGGACTTGGAGTAATCAAACTAGAATTGACCTGGAAGTCTCCTCCCTGAAGACTAACTCTCATGGTATCAGAGGATACTATACAACCAGCCAGTGGAGTAACCCAATCAATGGTCTTATGCTGCTGTCTCTCGCCAGCCCCAGCCTCCTAAATATTTAAGGTAAGACTCTGTTGTGGAAGATGGGATATACTTTGGACATAGGACTTGGAGTAATCAAACTAGAATTGACCTGGAAGTCTCCTCCCTGAAGACTAACTCTCATGGTATCAGAGGATACTATACAACCAGCCAGTGGAGTAACCCAATCAATGGTCTTATGCTGCTGTAAAACCTAATTACTAGAATAAAAAAGTGGCCCAGCATACAATTGCTATTGGTGCAGTAGTGGCACTTTTATCGTGGGGGTAATCAATGGCTATCTAATTCGAACTAAGGTCCACTCAATGGGAAGGAACTTACTGGTGGTACTGTAAACATGGTCAAATACACATGACTGGAGAGGTCATAGCTCCTTGAAAAAAATACTTTTACCACATCCCTAGAGCAATGTAAAATCTTAATCTTTTTTAAATATACATTCTCATGTTTAAAGAAAAGTGTACCTTTCAAAGTAGCTTTTTTGTGCAACAGATGGAGACAATTGCAGTGTTCCATAACTGGTCAAGTATTTCATTGCTAAGTGAAACATCTTCAAAACATCCTCTACATACAGGATGAATGTATGTCTCATCTATCACCAGAGAAGTTCCTATACGCAGCAGGTAGTGATTAACACAGAAACCCACAATTGGCCAATTGCAGAAATCAACAGGAAGGAGAGTGCCTATCCCTGAACAGGAAACCTTCAATCCTCTGCCTCACATGGCTCAAGGATCATTGCAGCACAGGAGGTGAACCAGAGGGAGTGAATGACCTTGAGTAAACAGAATATTCTAGAAAGCTGGTCAGTTATTTACATTAGATCACAGCAATGATGACAGCAGGTACAACTCCTATGCAGATCAAATTGGACAAATTCCCAGGATAGGCATGGGGAAGTCAGCAAGAAAGTCAAATCCAAACTAAGGAACTCTTGGCAATTGATGGCTGCTGGGGAAGAGAGAGTGTGTCTCACAAGCATGGGACTCTTGTTGAATCAAGGGCATGGACTCATACTGAAGGACATTTAAGGACAGAAATCAGACTCCATAGAATATCTATCATCTATCTATCTATCTATCTATCTATCTATCTATCTATCCATCTATCATCTATCTATCTATATGAGATTTGGGCAGGAGGCAGTGGAAGGATGCACAGATAGGAGAGGGAAGCTGTATACCATCGAACTTTATCTTATGAAAATTGGACCTGTGTTGTGCTTTGCTGTGGAGGACAGAAGAAGGCATAGGAGTCCCTGGAACTTGAATTACAGCCTGCTGTTAGCTGGCATTGGGCTCTGGAAACTGAACCTGAGTCCTCGACAAGAGTAGCCAGTGGTTTAAAGTGCTGAGCAATCCCTCCAGCCCTTGCGTTTTTACTTGTATATATTTTGTAATATCTGAATACCTTATTTTATGTTTTGTATTTTTTTAAAAACACAGAGCACATTATTTTAATAAATATCCTGCTAAAAATACTAGTCTTGTTATGTAGCCTTTAGCTATACATATGTACTCTTATGAAATTGTATTGGACCCTTTAATCTTTGGTTATACTTTCCTTTTGGGTGTTTAAGGCCATAGAGTTGGTCCAGATAAACAGATTTATTTTTGCTCTTAAGGTCATTTGAGTATCTGTTCCTCAGGGGCAAAGGGATTCCCAGATAGTAACCCAGCATAGAACTGGAAAATTGAACAGCAGACCCCGGTCTTATCCAAGGAAATGTTGACAGCTGATTGCCACTGGATGAGGAACAGCTGACCCTCCTGGAACAAGGACTTCTAGATAGGCTGACTAGATTCACCAGAGGGGCAGGTAGTGGGGAATGGCTGGGGGTTCCGACAACACAGCAGACAGTAGCAGGGATATCAGAGTATAAGGGTTCTAGTGGGGGGAGGGAGGCTATGGGAGGGTGCTACCTTGGAAGTGGGTATATAGTTGAATAAGATGGTTTGGGATGTTCTGTGTGATATACACACACAGAAAAAAAATCAACAAATTTTTAAAAATGTATTATATTTGTGAGGAAGCATAAAAGTTTATGTCATGTTAATTAGTAGAGGTGATGAACATTACCATTGAAATCTACCCGATGTCTTTATAGACATTGTATAACTGTATTGACTACTAATAATCCGATATATAGCGATTAGAAACACATCTGTGTATTTTAATAATGAAATGGAGATCTTTTTTAAAGATAAAAAAATAAAAAATAAACAACAACAACAAGATACTAGTCTTATTATTCCTTTGTACCATGTTTCAGTGATTTGGGGCTAACCTTTGTCCGTATCTACCTCTCCTCTACAGTCCCAGCTTCTCACAGCAACCACTTTATTCTCAACTTCTGTGGGAGCAAATATTTTAGATTTGACTATGAATGAGAGCATGCAGTACTCTTTCAGTCTGGATTGTTCCACATAGCATAATGACTTTCAGTTCCATCCATGTTGTCATAGATGGTGGAATATGTCCTTTCAATAATTGAATGATATTTCATTTAAAGTATTTATGATATTTCTTTATAGTCTCAACCTTCAATGGAGTATTGATTGCATATTAGAGTCACTAAACTCTGTATTTAAGAGCTATTCTTAGGTGCAGTCAAAATTAGATACTGTATGCATATATGCCATTTATTGATGAATGAATTACACAGTGTTGATAAAGTACATGAATAACAAAGATGACTTAGATGACCTGGAAGAAAAAATGGGGAATTTATTTTTAAAATCTTTAAAATGAATTAGGAATTTCAATAATACCCAATTAAAGTTGAGGATAAACTATCAGGTAG
>NW_008359075.1:2477143-2481512 GCF_000622305.1 Nannospalax galili
TATATATATAATTGATATAAAAGCTCAACTAGAAACATAGAAAGTTTGTTATATCCTTTCATCCTTTGATAATGAAATAATATACACACATATATGATATTGTTAATAAATATGTACCTGAAAACATACACCATCAGGTACAAAAATAGCTTAGCAGTAAATCTTTGCCCATCAAATCATTAACTAACCTAGAATTTGAAATACATAAAATACAGAGGGCAACATAAACAGAACCAGTAGGCAGCACAATTTAATTGGAAAACTTCAACATTGTTCCTAGTAGAGCAAGTAAACAAAAATTGGTCTGACTAATATATTAATATAGTTTGTTTTATGTGCGACTGTATTTCAAATTCTAAACCCTCTATAAGCACTGGTCCTCCTTTTCAAGAGCCAATAGAACATTTAAAATGATTGCTCATATATCCAACCATAAAGAAAACACCAATAAATTGCCTAAAGGAGAAATAAATCCAGCAAATTCACTGAAATTTACCACTCTACAACTATAAACTAATGACAAAAGTTGTATTTTAACTTGATTTATTTTAAGGTGTGAAAATCCAAGCATTTCCCAAATAAACAACTTGCTCTTGGTTATATACATGATAGTCGTTGCCTAATTCAAAATACATTTTGAAAAATACCCTTAGAAACAAAAAGTCTCAATTCCAGAAAGGAAAATAAGCATTCATCAATCACACTAATATTAGACATATTTCTCAAAATTGAACACTTACCTTGCCCAGTACCTAACTCTAATTTTAATAAAAAGCTTATTTTACGATAAAAACCAGGAGATCTAATAAATATGATTAAATAAGTTAAAAGCGATGCATTTTTCTACCATGTATTGACTAAAAATCACTTGCTGTTTTTTTTTTTTTAATTTTCTAATTCTAAGACAGTAAGTCATTTTATTACTGGACAGCTTAGATTCAAGTTTTGTTTTCAAAAGTATTATAGGTCTATTATGAAGACTGAATCTAGGTTTAATTATGACTTTCTGTTTCTACAAAGACCTGAAAGTGACGAGAACTTTTGTCACACTTCATTACTTAATGTTAGTTTAAAATAATGTATGTGATCGCTACCAATGGCAAGCAGATTGCTTTATTCCTAGTTCAGAAGCAATGGTGTGAAATATAGAGCTTATTACAGCACGTACAACTCAGCTTGGAAAATAATCCAGAAATAATAAGGGAAGGAGATTAGTAAGGATATTTTGAGCCCTGGAGAAGTTGAGTCTTACGATACAGCAATGTGCAGCTTGTAGCAGAGGAAGAAGAGTCTTTCCCATGTGGGTGTCAGGGATGGAAGCTGGGAAGAGGGGTAGGAGGATGTCACTGTTAACAGATCGTTTCAATTTTGAGAAAATTTGCACTCAGTGTATGGCAGATTATCATGCTTTTACTTTGGTCTGTGGATGATCTAACATTTATAAACAAATATTCAAAATATTCTATGAAACCAAAATAAAAAATTACTGCCAAGCACAACAAAATTGGGTTAATCTGAAAATTCAAAGAAATGAAGCCTCCTGATATGAGGGACTAAATTTCCAGAAGTTTCAAACCAAACTGGATCTTCTTTCAGCTGCAGGTGGAGTCTGTAGAACTTTTACACAACACCCCGCCCCACCGCCCCGCAACACGTGGTTTCAGAGAAGCTGAGACCAAATGCAAGGTGACACATGAAAGTTTTCAGGTGGAGAGCTATGTGAGTCTACACTTTGAAGTGGAAGCTGCTCAAAACGAAAAGTTTTGGAAATATTTTTGAAGTCATTCAGAGAACCATATTGAAAAGAGTTACCCTAGTGTTGACAATTCAGACTTAAAACCAATATTCATTAAAAGAAAGAAAAAAAAAGCTACAAAATGAAATGAGACATAATAGTACTAGTACTAATATTCTTTTAAAAGACTATACTGGAGTGCCGAGATGGCTCGGGTGTTAAGAGCACTGGCTGCTCTTCTAGCTGATCTGGTTTCCATTCCCCAGCACCCACATTGTGTTTGTGAACCAACAGTAACTCCAGTTCCAGGTGATCCGATGCCCTCTTCCGGCCTCTGTGGGCACTGCATATGGGGCACACTTACATACTTGCAAGCAAAACATTCACACACATAAAATAAGAAATAAACAGAGTGTGGCCCCTGGTGTTTTGAACACTTCAGTAGATTGCCTTCACCCATGAGTACAGCTGCAGCCCAAATGGGACTCTGTGGGCTAACGCTGCGAGGAGTAAAGTAATGGAGGTGGATCTGTGAGGATTAGAAGGAGGAGTGCGAGTGAACATGATTAAAATACATTGAATACATGTATGAAATTCCCAAAGAATTAATAAAAATCTTATATTTGTTTTAAAAAGAGCATTTGAAAAATGCATAATGAACATTAATGCATTATGCCATGAAAGAAAACCAGCATGTATTCAGAAAAGATTCAAGTTCATAGATTAAGAACAATCAGTACATGAAAAGGAACAGCACAATAAACATCAGCAAAATTTGTGATTTAGATATTTTTAGTTTGGGTTTCAAACTCACTTTAAATATTTTTACCATTAAACATGGAACAAATAACATAATTATTTGTCATTACTTTCTCTATTTCTTTTTAAAAATATCAACTTATTATTCTTTTTTTATGCCAATGAGAGGCAATTTTTAACACATTTTTCCAGAAATAAAGCAGGTTTCATAAAAAAAATATATATATATATATACAATAGGGGCTGGAAAGATGGCTCAGAAGTTAAGAGCACTGGTTGTTCTTGCAAAAGACCTGGGTTCAAATCACAGCACCCACATGGCAGCTAACAACTGTCTGTAACTCCAGTCTCAGGGGATCCAGTGCCTCTCTGACCTCCGCGGGCATTACACGATATGGGTCCCCTTACGTACATGCAGGCAAAATATGCATACGCATAGAAAACTAGGGAAAAAAGTATATATAATGAAGTTTTGGGGGGCGATAGGAATAAGAAATCAAGACCAAAAGATTTGCCAACATGGGGTCAATTTTGATGGAATAATGAAGGTTTCCATTAATTGTCATTACTTTCAGTAAATGTTAACTTTTCCTACATTTACTCTATTCTTTTCTCCCCACCTCACTCTGCTTCTCTATCCTCTTCCACCTACAAGCCCAATCATTCTCCTGCATCTCTTAGAATTGATCGTCACAAATAGAGTTCCATAACTGGCCACACACAGTGGGACCTCTACATCTAAGGCTCGTGGAACATAACAGAACATGGGTAGAGAAAATATTAATATATCTCTCAACTCTCCACAGCGAAGCTTCCTCATACAACAGAGTGTGATGCACACAGAAGGCCACAACTGGCTAATTTTTAGAAAATAAGACATATTCCATGTTCCTGAATAGGACTCCTATACCAAAACTCACTCACCCGTGACTCAGGGACCTTGCAGAAATGGCAGAAAGATTGTAAGAGCCAGGATTGGTGCATGAACATAAGGAAACAGAATCTTTCAAGCCACTAGGAACTTGCTCATATGAACTTGCAACAACGATGACAGCATGCACAAGACCCATGCTGACTCAGTCACACAAAAACCCAGCATAGAATTGGGGAAATGGGCAGCAGGCCCCAACCCCAGCCAAGAAACTATTGGCAACTGATTACTGTTGGGTGAAGGAGCTTAGATCTTCCTTAAGGCAGTGAATCTAGATAAGGTGGCTAGACTCCAGTGGATGAATTTGCACAGAGGGACATCTCGGTACAAATGTTTGACTGGGTATGACTTAGCACGTATGACAGAATGCATAAAATCCAGTGGGATTTATAAGGGACATGGATGGGTGGGGGTGGAGCCTAAACACACCAAAACGCAGTAAAAATATTTTTAAAAAAGAAATGATCATCACAGTCAAGAAACTCAACATTGACATAAAACCCCTATCCAGGTTCATCAGGTGCCATTTATAAAAGTTTCTCCCATGAATGACCTAATCTAAGATCATGCATGACATTTAATAGTAGTTCATTAACCTTTAATCTCAAATAGTTTCAAATTCATTTTATGGATTTCGTGATACCAACATTTGGATCTGTAGTTTCATTGCCTCACAAAACATTGCTCAATCCAAACTTGACTGATGATTTCCTCACGATCCAAATCAGGTTCAAATTTTATATAGGATAGAAAATAATCTGGGTCATCTGCATGGTCTTAAACACCCGAAAGGAAAGTACAACCCAAATAAATCATCCTCATGACTCCAACTGTGACCTCCTCTCAAGATAAAATCTGTGTACTCAAAACCTTACCTTATGCTCTTTCCTTCTTCTAAGTATCAGTCCCCTGCAGAAACTCAATATCTACTCAATCTCCAGAGG
>NW_008359075.1:2481677-2488700 GCF_000622305.1 Nannospalax galili
CTATTGCCATTCCTTCAGAGTGTGAGCAGGACCAGCCTCGTCACCATTCCTGGAATAATGTTAGTATGCAGAATCTCAGGCTCCTACCCAAACGAAGTGAATTAGATTTTAGTTTTAGCTGTGTTTCTCAATATATCATATGCCCTTTAATCTATAGAATCCATATACCTTTTTGTATTCTGAGATATGAATATCAGTTTTAAGTTGCTCCCATGTATTGCTCAAGGAGATGGCACATCAACACACAGTAATATGAAAAATTAAACAAAGCACAAAAATTCTTTGATAAAATATTTATAATAAAAACTAGGAAGAGTAACATTACAATTAGATAAGATGGTTTGCGGTTCCTGGACTTTCATCTATGTAGCTTGTCATGATACAGAAAATATTTACTATGTCATACTAAACTGTAAAAGAAGAAAACCCTCCCTCAGATTGGCTGATAGGTGCATTTGTGAGGCATTTTCTTGATTGCTAAATTATGTAAGAGGGCCCAGCCTGCCATGATCGATGTCATCTCTGGACTGATGGGACTAGGCTATATAACTAAGAGCCAGGGCTGGTTCATGAACATAAGGAAACAGAGGCTTTCAGGCCACTGGAAGCTTGCACATGTGAGCTTGTGGCACTAGTGGCAAAGTGCACAGGACCCTTGCCAACTCAATTAGACAAGAGCTCAGAGTGGAGCCAGGGAAATGGGTACTGAACTGGCCTTATTCTGGGAACTGCTGGAGATTGATTACTAATGTGTAAGGGAGACAAGACCTTATTGACGATCTCTAGATAGGATGACTAGACCCCAATGGATGGATTTGCACTGAAGGATGTCTGGGTACAAATGTTTGCCTGGATAAAACCTAACATGTATGTCGGAATATATAAGATCTGGTAAGGTTGGGCGGGGGTAATGGGTTGGGGAGGGGTCTAAATTTGATTAAGAACTGTTGTATGAAAGGTACTAGAGCTCAATAATTTTTTTTTTAAATATAGGTAGCTGAGGAAGTAAGCCAGTAAGCAGCATTCCTCAAGGAACTCTTCTTCACCTCCTGCTCCAAATTCCTGCTTTGAGATCCTGCCCTGACTTTCCTCAATGATGGAAGGCATCTGTAAGCCAAATAAACCCTTTCCTCCCAGGTTTCTCTCTTCATGGTGTTTATAACTGCAAGAGAAACCACGGTAGAGCATTAAGTGATGATAGCTCCTTCTAGTTTGTTTCTATATATTTGCACTTCCCAAATATTCATGCATTTTAAAACAAAATAATATGCATTTGGAATAACAGGAATATATCATTTATTCAGTGGAGAACTGTAGAAGGTTTCATTGTGAATATGTGTCATTGGGCCCTTTGCTTCACACAGGTATATACCATCTTGCCCAAGACTCCACTTTCTTTCCTGTCTAGACCACAGACAATGAATGGAGATTACTCATGGGTAAACAAACTCATGATTAACAGGTACCGACTCAAATTTTCAAGTGATGAACAATGGCTCTACAACCACACTGCATAACATTTTTCATGTTTGGGTAATTATAATGTTTGATATATACAACACAGCCATGTCATAAAAATTAATGAGCTCAAGACCCATGATACATTTAGAGCTTGAGAAAGACAAAAATATTTAAATAAATACACACACAAACAAAACCATAAAGAACTATGGCATAATTTCCAGGGTTGTTGGGCAGGGGTGATGACTCAGTAGTTAAAGCACTGACTCCTCTTACAGAGGACCTGGTTTCAGTTCTCAGCACCACATGGTGGGTAACAAAGTTTAACTCCAGTGTAAACAATATATTTTTTAAAAGTTCCAAGGTTGTTGAAATTTTTCATTCTAAAGTCTCTAAAAGCAGAGGGTAAGTTTGTGCCTTCCCACAACAAGTGTCATATTTAATGTAATATTCCTTATACCTGGGAGATTATAAGTAAACAATATGTTTTTTAAAAGTTCCAAGGTTGTTGAAATTTTTCATTCTAAAGTCTCCAAAAGCAGAGGGTAAGTTTTTGCCTTTCCACAACAAGTGTCATATTTAATGTAATATTCCTTATACCTGGGAGATTATACTCTTAAGTACTGATTATAAAATCTGTGGTAGTGCTCAATTTTCTAATCCTGTTTTCTACAGATATATTATAGGTAATTTTTTCTTTGTCCCTAAAGATCCAATGCATTCCTCTCATCTTCAATGTCCCCTCCTTCTGTATCATTGACAGAAGCTACATCCTAATCTACTGACAAGTGTATACCTTAATAATAGAGTATAATGTATAATTTTAAGCAATTTGCAGTGTCAACAGTCTGATCATTAGCTAGCCTTGAGGTACCTGGTCTCTTTGACAGCTATGAATCTGGCACTGAGATGATAAATGTTGGGGTGGGTAAGGCATTACAGAAATTTCCTTCTTTTGTTCTTATTTCATTAATAATTCCTTAATTTTATTTATTTTGAAATTTTGTTGTTTCAATGCATATTTTTATTGAATTTGTGTTCATTTCACTTGAGATATCTTAAACATCTTTATACCCTTTCCCCCATTTGAACACCCCCATAGCACCCATGCACACAATGTATTTCTTGAATTCTATCATATATGTTAAGGCCTCTCTAGTCAAGTCTGTGTACTCAGAAGTCCTCCAGTGCAAGTTCATCCACTGGAATCTATCAGCCTATCTAGAGTCTCTCCCTTAAAGAATATCAATTCTCCCTCACCCAGAAGTAATAAGATATTAGGGTTGGACCACTGATTGATTTTCCTCTCTTAGCAGCTTGCTTAGTATTCTCTAGAACTATGAAGCCTAGTCTTCAGGGTGGAGGCTTCCAAATCAGTTCCAGATCCAGTTCTCAAAGTCCTATGTCTGAAATATGTCTGCCTTCAACAACAGGGACTTAAAGTTCTGGGAGGTAATCAGGGGTTATGGCAATAGCCTCTGTTATTTTAGGAATCTCTTGGATTGTCCTGACCAACAACTCTAAGGGAGGTGTCTCCTCTCTGGCTATGTGTTTCTTGTTAAATAGCCTTCAGGTATTCACGTCACATGTTTAAATATTGTGTGCATTGTTCAGGAGGTTTCTAAGCTAACATATTTCCCTCTGGTTTTTCATACCACCTAAGCTTTATTTATCTCTCCTCTCTCTCTTCTCAGTTAAAGTACCCCATTTCCCCATTTTCCACTTTATGATGCCTGTCTCCTCTTATGCCC
This sequence comes from Nannospalax galili, assembly GCF_000622305.1. Classification (NCBI taxonomy): domain Eukaryota; kingdom Metazoa; phylum Chordata; class Mammalia; order Rodentia; family Spalacidae; genus Nannospalax; species Nannospalax galili. The sequence goes on from NW_008359075.1 coordinate 2,484,890, forward strand.
CCTTTCTTGAGCTCCTTCTTTTCATTTACCCACATGGTTCCTAGTAAACTCTTCTCCTTTCAGGGCTGAATTCACAGATATTCCCCATTCTCATCTTGGTAAATTCTGTTTACTACTACCCCGTCTTGGACTATTTCCTTCCTTTTACTCCCATGGTTCCTGTCCATCTTCCTGGCTTTTGCAATTACAGCAAGATATATTCTCATATATAAGGATTTGGTGCTAAGATCCAAAAAAAGAGAGAGAACAATCTGTCACTTGTTACTTCACTTAGTATAACAGTTTCTAGTTCCATCCATTTACCTGCAAATTTCAGGATTTCATCTGTCTTTATCACTAAGTAGAATTCCATTGTGTAAATGTACCACATTTTCATATGCATTCATAAGTTCTGGGACAATTAGGTTGCTTCTATTTCTTAGCTATTGTGAAAAGTGCAGCAACAAAAATAGATGTACAGTATCTCTGCAATAGGATGAGTCTTTGGGTCTTTGACAAGGAGTGGTATAACTGGACCATATGGTAGATTTATTTTCAGCTTTATAAGGGTTCTCCACACTGCTTTCCATAGTGGTTGCACCAGTTTGCCGTCCCACCCGCAGTGAATACACATTTTACTTGCTTCACATCCCTACCAATATTTAGTGTCCTTTTATCCCTTGATCCTACCCAGTCTGACTGGAGTAATATGAAATATTAAAGTGGTTTGATTTGCATTTCCCTACTTACTAATGATATTGAACTCCTTTTAAGGTGTTTCTTGGCCATTTTTATTTCTTAGTTTGACGACACTCTGTTCAAGTCCTTAGCCCATTTTTTACTTGGTCATTTGTTTTCTCGGTTTTCATTTGTTTGTTTTTTGAGTTCTTTGTATATTCTGGATATTAATCATCTGTCAGATGTGTAGGGGTGAAGATTTCTTCCCACTCGATGGGTTTCCTCTTCACTTCCTTGGTTGATTCATTTGTTGTACAGAAGTTTTTCAGTTTAAAGAGGTTCCACTTGTCAGTTGCTGACCTTAATTCCTAAGCAACTGATGTCCAACTTAGAAAGTTCTTTCCTACACCTATATCTTGTAGGGTACAGCTTATGTTTTCTCCTAAGGATTGTAGAGTTTCCAATTTGACATTGAGGTCTTTGATCCACTTAGAGTTGACTTTTGTGCAGGGTGAAAGATAAGGGTCTAGTTTCATATTTCTACAGGTCGAGATCCAGTTTTTCCAGCACCTTTTGTTAAAGATACTTTCTGCTTCCAGTGTCTTTTCTTGGCACCTTTGTCAAATATTAGGTGGCTGGAATTTCATGCACTCATGTTTGAGTCTTCTATTTTGCTCCATTGATAGATATGTCTGGTTTTGTGAAGGTACCACGATATTTTATGAATATAGCTCTGTAATATAGTTTGAGTTCTGGTATGGTAATCCCCTCATTGCTTTTTTTGCTCTAGGTTTCTTTGGCTATCTGGGGTCTTTGGTAATTTCACATGAATTTTAGGGTTTTTTTGTGTAATGAATGTCATGGAGATTTTGGTTGGCATTGAACTGAATCTATAGATTACTTTTGGTAGGATGCACATTTTCACAATATTAATTCTAGCAGTAAATGAACATAATAGGTCTTTCCATCTTCTGGTGTATTCCTCTATCATAAAATTTTCATTGTGAAGATCTTTAATGTCTTTTGTTAGGTTTATTCTTAGGTATTTTTGAGACTCTTGTGAATAGGAGGGTTTCCATTAACGTTCTCTCAGATTATTTGTCACGTATACAGAAAGGCTACTGATATTTGTAATTTGATTTTGTAACCTGCGACCTTGGAAAAAATGTTGATTATATTTAGAATTTGTCTGGAGATGAGAATTTTTGGCATCTCTTAGGTACAATATAGCAGTAAATAGGGATAATAATTTGACCTCTTCTTTTCCAATTAGTATTCCTTTAATTTCCTTCTCTTGTCTTATTGCTTGAGCAAGAGTTTCAAGCACTATATCAAAAAGGAGTGGAGATAGTGGACAGCCTTGTGTGGTTCCTGATCTTAATGGGAATGCTTCCAGATTTTCTTCATTTAGAATGATATTGCCTGTGGGTTTGTTATATATGGTTTTAATAATGGTATGTTCCCTTCAGGCCAATTCCCTCTAAAATTTTTAACATAATTGCATGTTGGATCTTGTCAAAGGCCCATTCTACATCTATTGAGATAACTATATGATTTTTGTCTTTAAGACCACATATAGGATGATTCCATTTATTGACATGCATATTTTAAATTATCATCACTGTAATAAGGCCAGCTTGATGTCTCTGTATATGGTTTGTGGGTATTTTTGCATCTATGTTTGATAGTGATATGGGCTTATAGTTTGCTTTTACTATTTTGTCTTTACTTGGTTTTGGTATTTGGGCAATACTGGTTTCAAGAAGGAATTTGACACTTCTCTCCCTTTTTCTATCTTTTTAAATTTTTATCTTATTTTTATTCTTTTTTATTTTATTTCATGTGTACATGTGTTGCCTGAATGTGTATAAGTGTACTCATGTTGATCAGTGCTTGCAGATGTCCGAAAAGGGCATTGGATTCCCTGGAACTGGAATTACAGATAGTTGTTAACCACCATGTGGATGCTGGAAACTGAACTTGGACCCTCTGCAAGAGCAGACAGTGTTCTTAAACCACTTAGCTGTCTCTCCAGACTCTGTTTATATCTTTTTGAATAATTTAAGATGTCGTAATTGTAGACATTCCTTAAATATCATGTACAGTTCTCCTGTGAATCCATCTGGGCCTGGACCTTTTTAGTGGGGGCATGTGCATTACTGTTTCAGTTTCCTTCTTTTTATGTGTCTATGCTGTTGATCTCTTCTTCATTTAGCTTTGGTGGTTTCATGAATTTATAAATCTGTCAATTTCTTTTAGATTTTCAAAAATAATATAGTACAGGTTTTAAAGGTATTCCCTTATAATATTCTGGTTATTTTTTTGGTGTCTGTTGTAATGTATTCCATTTCATATTTGATTTTGTTAATTTGGCTTACTCATTTTTTTTTAGTGGGAGGTTTGTGCATGACTGTTTCAATTTCCTTCTTTTTTATGTGTCTGTCTCCTCTTCACTTAGCTTTGGTGGTTTTCATGAATTTCAAAATCTGTCCATTTCTTTTAGATTTTCAAATTTAATATGGCATAGGTTATTATTACCTTATAATGTTCTGGATATGTTTTTGGTGTCTGTTGGGATGTATTCTATTTCATCTTTGATTTTGTTAATTTGGATTTGCTCTTTCATTCTTCTGATTTAACCAGGCTAAGGGTCTGTCTATCTTGCTTATCTTTTCAAAGGACCAGTTCTTAGATTCATTGATTATTTGTATTGTTTTCTTTGTTTCTATGGCATTATTTTCTGCTCTGATTTTTATTATTTCTTCTCATCGACAAAGTTTGGGTTTGTTTTGTTTTTATCTTTTCAGAGTCTTGGGTTACACTGTTAAATCACACACACACACACACACACACACACACACACACACACATATATATATATATGCTCTTTCTGATTTTAATGTAGGCATTTAGAGTATATACTTCCTTCTTAGGACTGCTTTTAAAGTGTTTCATAGGTTTTGTTGTATTGTTTATCAGTTTCATTTAGTTTCAGGAGTACATTTCTTTTTTAGTCAGGAGGTTTTGTATTACTGTTTCAATTTATTTTTGTGTTAGTGTTATGGGTCTGTTTAAGCTGTTACTCTCTTCTTGGTTTAGTTGTGGTGGTTCCCATGCTTTTAGATACCCATCCATTTCTTTTAGGTTTTTTATT
>NW_008359075.1:2491112-2494317 GCF_000622305.1 Nannospalax galili
TGGTGGCCATGCCACCCAGAGATGCAAAGGCAGATGGGGTGGGAAGAGGCTCCAAGGACTCCTGGGGACTGCACTGAGGTGCTGGGTTGTTCTGGATGCATATGATCAGGAAAAGGAAAGGTCAGCCCCTTGTCCCAGAAAGAGGCTGGAGTGTGGTACAGGCCCAGGTAAGCAGAGGGAGGTGAGGGCAGGGCCAGAACCAGAAGCAGTGCTCCTGGGGCCCAGAGAAGGCATTATATTGGTCTGGATGAAAAGGATCAGGAAGCAGTATTGGTTCCCCAGGTGTCTGGGGCCCAAAGACAAGGAATGGGGCAGGACCCAAACTAGTAGGAGAGAACAGCTGGAGAGATGGGAGGGTGGATGAGGCTGGGGGAGTCAAGGTGTGGAGGGCGTGATGGACTTACCCCAGACAGAGGCCTGCTGGTAGGAGAAAGCCATTTATTTCTTTCTTAATTTATTCTTTGAATCATTCACCATTCAACTGTGTGTTGTTTAATCTCCATTAGTTTGTATACTTACTAAAGTTTCTTATGATGTTGATTTTAGCTTTACTGCATTGTAATCTGATAGAAAGCATGGAATTATTTCAGTTTTTTGTATCTGTTGAAGTTTGATTAGTGTCCAGTACTTGGTGAACTTTAGAGAAACTCACATGGGTTGCTGAATAGAGAGTTTATTCCTAGGTCTTGGGTGAAATGTTCAGTAGGTGTTTGTTAGGTGTATTTGATGGATTGCCATTTACTTCAGATGCTTTTCTGTTTATTCTATGTGCAGTAGATCTGTCTATTGGACGTAGTGGTGTATTAAAGTCACCAACTATTACTGAGTTGGGATTAATCTGTATTTTAAAGTCTAGGGGCTGGAGAGATGGCTCAGTGGCTAAGAGCACTGACTTCTCTTGCAGAGGACCTGGGTTTGATTCCCAGCACCCACATTGCAGCTATGAACCATCCTTAACTTAAGTTCCAGGGGAATCTGAAGCCCTCTTCTTATGTCTGAGGCATTGCGTGGCACAGGTGTAATCACATACATGCAGGCAATACACTCATACACATAAAATAAAAATAATAAATAAAATAAAATATTTTAGTCTTGTAATAATGTTTTTTATGAAATTGGGTGCACCACAGTATCATTCATACATGTTCATGTTTGTAATATCTTGTCAATTGTTTCTTTAATCAGAATGAAGCAACCCTCTATTTCTTCTGATTAGTTTTAATTTAAAATGTATTTTGTCATATATTAGAATTGCAACACTTGCTTCTTTGTGTCATTTTATTGAAATATTTTTCCCATTATTTTGCCCTAAGTTAGCACCTATCCTGGAAGGTGAGATGAACTTCTTACAGGCATAAAAAAAAAATGGTGTTTTTCCATTCCATTAGTCTGTGTCTTTTGACTGGGGAGTTGAGCCACTGATATTTAAAGTTATTATTGAAAGATGTGTATTACTGCCATTTTAATTTTTGTTCATAGGCCTATTTTGTTTTCATAATTATATCTTCATTTTTTTTTCCTTTCTGCAACATCTTGAGTATACTCGTCCTTATCTTCAGTCCCTTGTATTGCTTTGAGTGTTCTCTCTAGGGCTTGTTTGATGGACATGAAATCTTGCATTAGGGAACTTTTTTCTTTCCCCTTTTCCTATGATAGATAGTTTTGCTGAATAAAGTATTTTGGGTTAGCATTCATGGTCATTAAGAACTAGAAATAATTTTTTCCAGGATATTTTGACATTCATAGGTTACATTGACTAGTCAACTGTAATTCTGATGGGTTTTCCATTCTATGTAATTTGTTTTTCTCTTGCAATTTCCAGTATTCTCGTTTTGTTCTGTACATTTAGTGTTTTTACTATGGTATTCTATGGGGAGTTTCTGTTCTGGACCTATTTTTGCTTTTTATATCTGTATAGGTACATCTTTCTTAGTTTGGGGAAATTTTCTTCTGTACTCCTATTGAAGATCTAGTCAATATCATTGTCCTGAGATTCTTCTCCTGTCTCTATACCTATGACACATAGATTTCTTTGCATGATGTTCCATATTCCCTGCATATTCCATTCCTATGTTTTAAATTATTCTCATATTCTTGCTTGAATAGTCATGTTCTTCAGCTTAGTCTTGGTATTCTGTTTTCCATTTCATTCATTTGCTTTGTGATGCTTTCTCCTGCCATTTCAATTAGTCTTATTGAACTTTTCAACTCTATCTTAATTTCAGTTTGGGTCTTCTTCAAAATTTCAATCTCTTTTGGGAATTCACTTTTGAAGTCCTGAATTGTTTTTGTCATTTCATTGATCTGTATATTTGTATTTTCTTGAGTTTCGGTCAGTTTATTCCCATCTTCTTTGAGTGCTTTGTGTTATTTGTGTGTGCTCTTTAAGTTCTTTGAACATGTTTGTGATTGTTCTTTTAAATTCTTCATCCTCTGTTTCCTCTGGGTGGTTTTCATTGTAGTACACTTCTTTAGGACTGGTGGGTTTAGTTGGGGACATATTCTCTTGGCTTTTCATATTATTTATGTTTTTATGCTGTCATTTGGGCATATGGATTTCTTTGCTGGTTGTGTGTCTGATGTGAAAGCCTAATCTGCCTTTGTTTGGCTGAAGTTTGGTTCTGTTCATTTTTTTATCTATCTTGATTGGTTTTTGCTAAAGTATGAGTAGTTAGTTGGTGTGTGTCTCAGGTTCTCACTTTTGATATTTTGTTACTGGAACAGGATAGTGCAAAGTTGATTAGTGAAGTTCTCTCCTATGGGTGGAAGGGAATTAATTCAAGGCTCTGGTGGTCCAGTGGCTGGGATATGGGCATCTAGTGAGGAGGAAGATCAAGAGCACGTCATAGATCTTAGGCTGGGGTTGGGTCAGTTTGGGAATGGTCTAACTAGCTAGGCAGAATAGGTGTGATGGATCAAGGCACAGTGGCTAGTTAAGAGATTTGAACCAGGTAGTACAGGACAGGTTCTGTTCACAAGGCTGGAAAGGGGATGGTATTCAGGGAGAGAATAGGGCTGTTCAGCGTGTATGGGAATAAAGGCCATTGGGTGGAGTCTGAATTACCAAGGCAGGATGCAGGTTTCTTGGAGGCAGAGTGGGAGGGATTAGAGATGGTCCCCAAAAAGAGGGAGAGGCACTTCAGTAATTGGGCTCCACACCACAGGAGACAAAGATCAAGTCAGTCACTCATAGATCACCTCATAT
>NW_008359075.1:2495305-2514599 GCF_000622305.1 Nannospalax galili
TTTCTCTGGTGAGAGTTCAGAGATGCATCCATTCTATGTGAACAGGTTGCATTGAAGATGTGTTATTTAGGGTTAAGCATCTAATAGACACTTATTCTCTGCATTTGACTAGCTCTGGAACTTGGTAACAGATTTCCATTTGTTGCATAAAGAAACTTATTTGGTAAGGAGTGAAAGGTACACCTGTATATAAATATAAGGACGCACAAGTAGAATACAGTAAGAAATTATGTTGCTCTAGGGATTTGTCAAAAGTAGGTTTTTCTGCCAGGCATGGTGGAGCATGCCTTTAATCCAGAGGCCGGCAGATCTCTGTGAATTCAAGGCCAGCCTGGACTACAAGCAAGCTCTGGGGCAGCTGGTGCTACAGGGAAACCCTGTCTCAAAAAAACCAAAAAAAAAAAAAAAAAAAAGAAAAGAAAAGTAGGTTTTTCTCTAGGATCTATGACCTCTGCAGCCATGTGTAGTTTGCAATGTTTATGGTACCACACATAAGTTCCCTACAACTGAGTGGGCCTTAATTACAACTAGTCATTGGTTACCCCAAAGATAAAAATACTGCTACTGGTCCAATAGCAATAGTGTGCTGGGCCAGTCGTTGTTTCTTAGGATTTTCAGCTGAGTAGGACCATCGATTAGTTTTATCCATTGTCAACTTCCATAGTATCCTCTGATATCATAAGAGGTAATCTTCAGGGAGAAAGGTCCAGGTCAGTTCCAGCTCCTTTGCCCCAAGTTCTGTGTCTGATATGTGGCCTGTCTTCTGCCAGATGTCCTTACCATGAAGTTCTGGAAGGTAATCAAGGGCTGTGGAAATAGCTTGTATTATTTTGGGAGTCTCTTGGACTACCCTGACCAACAACTTGAAGGCATGTTCTCCTGCCCTGTACTGTTTTTGTTTTTGTTGTTGTTTTTGTTATGTAGCCTTCAGTTGTAAACATGCAATTGTGCGTGTACTGTACATGCATTTCAGTGAGTTTTGAAATAATAATTTCCTTCTGGTTATTCATATCATCTAAGCATTGATTATCTCTTTTCAAACTCCTCATATATAAATGTCCCTCCTCCCTCCCCAGTTAAAATAACCCCTCTATCCCCATTTCTCCCTTAATAATACCTGTCTCCTATTAGCCCCCTCTCTCAAGCTCCTTCTTCTCATTTATTCCCATAGTCTCTTTCCATTTTCCTGGCTCCTGTGGTTACATCATGATACACACTCACTCACATCTAAGGATTCAGAGCTAAGATCTACAAATGAGAGGGAACATATGTCCCATATTTTTCTGAGTGTGTTACTACACTTCTGATAACAGTTTCTAGTCCCATCCATTTACCTGCAATTTTCATGATTTTGTTTTTCTTTACTGCTGAGTAGAACTCCATTGTGTTAATACACCACCTTTTCTTATCCATTCACCAGGTGCATTTAAGTTTTTTTTTCCCATTTCTTATCTATTGTCAAAAGAGCAGCAACAAACAAGTCTGTGCAATTATCTCTGCAGTAGAATGAGTCCATTGGGTGTAAGTCAAGAAGTACTAGGACCAGATCTTATGGTACATTTAGTTTTGTAAGAGTTCTCCATAGTTATTTACACAATGGTTGTCCCAGTTTGCAATCCCACTTACAGTGGATGAGGTTTCCTATTTTCTGTATCCACACCAGCATTTGATGTCATTTTTTTCTCTTAAACTTAGCCATTCTGTCTGGGGTTATATAAAAGCTTAAAGTAGTTTTGATTTACATTTCCCTAATATCTGAGAATGTTGAACGCTTCTTAAGATGTTTCTTAGCCATTGTTATTTCTTCTTTGGAGAGCTCTCTGTTCAGATACATATTCCATTTTTAACTAGACCATTTGATTTCTTGCATCTTTGTTTTTTGTAAGCTTTGCATATTCTGAATATTATTCCTATGGTGAACAGATGATGAAGATATATTTTCCCACGGTGTATACCTCCTCTTCTCTTGATTACTTGTTTCTTTTACTGTACAGAAACTTTTTAGTTTAATGAGGTCTCATTTTATCAATTGTTGACAAAAGGATGAATCATAGCAACTGATTCATTTTATCATGAATCATTTTAACTAGTTCATGTTGTCATGATAGTCCTAGTTTTCCAGTCTTTCCTTTCCAAACATTACATATTTTCAGAATAGAACCCATTCCATTCAGCTTTGTTCCAGGAGAAGATTTTCCAGTCTCTTCTATGTTATTGACGCTACAACTGCCAAGCCTATTCCTAAGGGAAACCCTATTGCTTCATATTCTACAGAATCACCTTTTGTCATCAGAAAACCTAGGTAATGATTTCCTTTATTACCTTCAAGACCTAAAAATACAAAAACCAAAACAAAATTACAGCCTTTCTTCATGTCCGTTTCTTCATTCCTTCTCATCTCGAAAATATTAAATTCTTTTATATCCCTTGTGTGTTCAGCTTGCAATCTCCCTGGGACTGTTTTCCTACCATTTCAAATGACAAGGTAAACGCTCCCTCCTCAGAGACCTTCCTGTGAGAAATCCCCCAATGCAGCTTCTCTTCTCCTCTCAGTCCTCCCTGATCCTGCTCAATTTTGTTTTCCAAGCTGGCCTGGGTTCTCCAGAAAAAAACAAACAAACAAAAAAACAGCTAAGCGTATGAGTGTGGTTAATGTGTGGTTATCGTGTGAGACTTGATCCTGGGGAGAAGAAATGCAAAGTCGACCCACCCCGCACAGGGAAGCAATGACAGACCAAAGTAACAATCACACAAAAGTCCCAACTTGGCAAACAAATAAGTTTGTTGGTGTTCCTTACAGAAGTAGGAGCTCCAAGTTACTTACAATAGCTAGAATATCTCAAAAGCAGCTCATCATTAAGAAGTTCACTGAGCTTGGGTGACAACTGACAAAACTAGAACTCTGGAGTTCTCTGCAGAACCTGAAGGCAGCTTGACTGGTTAGGGAGTCTCCTTTAAGCAGTTCAGCTCGTCCCTGTCTTCCCGCACAGCCATTGTTTACCGATTCATAAGCTTGAGGAGAGGTCTCCATAATCTTGTAAATTTCAGCTCCACAGGACTTGTGAGGTTGTTTTATATCCTTGGTGTGTTAATGATCCCTCAAGGATGTAAGGCTTCAACCTGGAGGAAATTGCTACACAGCAGTGGTCATGGAACAGGATTATAAGTAGCAGGCTACCAGGCTGATCCTCCCAAAATTTATAGTGTGGGTTGACAGACTGGAGATCTGGGAGCACTCATGTTGCAGGTGATGTTCATAAACAATCTGTAAGAGTTTATACTTGCTCAAGAAAGTAAGTTTTTGACTCTTATTTAGGCCTTCAACTGACTGAGGGCCACCTTCATTGTAGCAAGGAGCTGCTTTCTGAAAAGTCATTGACTTAAATAGTAATTGCATGAAAAATGCTTTCCAAGCTGAGACACAAAAGGAATCAGCACAGTAGCCCACTTTATTTTATGTCGTGATATCTAAGAATCTCTAACCAAAATGGTGGGAGACTATCATACTTCAAAGAATTCCATGGATTTATTTATTTTCTTCTCTTGCCATCTACTTTTTATGTAATTCTAGTATTTCTTTTCCATTGCATAGAATGTTGTCAGAGCTATACTATATGCTCAGCAAATATTTTGATTAAAGAAACACAAAAGTAGACAGTCATTAAGCCTACGTTTTAGCATTGCTGTGTTTTATTTATCTTAAAATTCTTGGAAAGATGGTATTATTTAATTATGTGAGCAAATGTCTTCTTGTGAAAGTGAATTATGCACACACGTGAAAAACTTGTAAATGTGAACAGGATTTTCTAATTACTAAAATGTACACACAAAATAGCAGTATCCCACATAATTTATAGGCTTACTAATGAATAATTAATAGGCTTAGTAACTCTTCCTTCAATCCTATGAGAAAAATATTAGTTTTTAATATTAGGTTTAGTACATTTGAATGCATCTCTCTCTCTCTCCTCTCTCTCTCTGTACCTGTGTGTGTGTGTGTGTGTGTGTGTATGAGGTTTCTTAAAAAAAACCAAACAATAGGCCACTGTTTTCTGACTACTATATACTGTGTGACACTCTTGCTGCAGAAACAGGAACAAATGTCAGCTCATCTCATATACCGGAATTACAATAGAACAAGTTAAAGATACCAGCAAAGTCCAACTTTGTGAACCAAGAATTTTACTGGGATTAGTTATAGGATTTGGAAGAGGGGACACTTACTAGAGAAGATATGACTCAAGCACACCTCAGCATAGACGAAGGCTGACTAAAGCAGTAAACCTGTACTGCACAGAACAACTTGAAGGCACAGCAACAGATTTGAGAGTGTCAGTCCCTGGCATTTCAGTTGGTCTGAGCCTCTCTAGGTTGCTCAGCATGTCTGAGGTCATCTCTCAGCAGTACTTATGGTTCGTATGTGCTTAGGGAGGATGGGGCCTAATGAAGCTGGTCAGTTTCAGGGACTTCCTGGATGGAACTATTAAATTGTTCACTTTCTGAGTTCAATGAGCTTTCTACAGAATAAAATATTTCACCTCCCTTTAGAATATCCTGTTGTTTTACCCTTTAGAATGTCTTGTATCTATGGAACTTCCCACTATGAGTAAATGTATTATCTTGGAGGAAATGGCTACAAAACATGATGACCTAGGTGTGACTTTTTTCTACTATTTGCTGGATTAGAAAAATCAAAACCTAGAGCTAGAGAGATATCTCAGTGGTAGTTTAGTCCTCAGCATATTAAAATAGCTAACAATTGGACCCAGGCAAAGTGGCACGCAGCTTTAATCCCAGCACTCCAGAGGCAGAGGCAGGCGGATCTCCAGGAGTTCGAGGCCAGCCTGGTCTCCATAGCTAATCCAGGCCACCTGGGGCTACAGGGAGACCCTGTCTCAAAAAGACCAAAAAAAAAAAAAAAAAAAGGCTTACAATCCTTGCAGTTCCAGGACACTAATGCACTCTTCTGGTATCTGCAGAGGTTGCTGCATGCACATGATACACTTACATATTACAAGCAAAAGCCAATACATATATAAATAATTTTTTAAAAATCAAATTAAAAAATACATTTTGTTTATTATTTTTACTTTATGTGCATGAGTGTGTTGCCTGCATGTAGGTAGGTGCACCCATGTCATGAAGTGCCTGTAGAGGTCAAAAGAAGGCATTGGATCCCCTGCAACTGGAGTTACAGATGATTGTTAGTCACCATGGGGGTGCTGAGAATCAAACCTGGGTCCTCTGCTCGAGCAACCAGTGCTCTTAACCACTGAGCCATCTCCCCAGCTCTCCCAAATAAATTCTTAATGTTTTTAATAACTTGTTCACTGTTGGGATGAAGAGATATTTTAAATTGCTTTTCCTCATTATATGTTGGACTGTTCGTCTTAAAATATAAGAGAATGTGGAAGTTACAGGTTTTTTTTTCCATAAGATAATGGGAGTATCTGTGTATGATTTCATCTCTGTCTCTGTGTCTCTCTTTCTCTCTCATACACATACAGACATATACACATTCAAAAGTGTTAAATCTAAATTTCAAATAAATTAGTTTTGTTCTTATTGAATTGAAGAATTACTAAGCCTATCAATTATTCATTTTCCATCAAAACAAATTATCAATAAAAATATGTGTAAGCAAGCACTTCATAAACTACAGATCTAGGAGCTAAAGAGATGGAAGAAAGGGTTAGGAGCATGAATTTGGATCTTCAGCATTCATATAAAAAGTGCTGGGCAAGAAAGGGTGTACCTGTAATTCCAGCACAGGGAGGCAAAGACAGGATGATCCCAGTGACTACTGACCAATCCATTAGTTCTTTTTCAGTGAAAGACCCTGTTTCATAAAATAAGGTGGAGAGCAATATAAGGCCCCGAATTTAGCTTCTTCCCTTGAAGTATGCACATGTGAAGTACAGTCATATACAACACCTACCCACATACAATCACTGATCCAATTCTCCCCATTTTTCCAATTTAGAACCTGAAAGTCTAGGAAGTCTATGACTTGCCAAGGTCATACATAAGTAGTTAATGAACCAAGGCTACATCCAGAACACCTGAACCCCATTATAGAACTCTCTATTGTAACTGATCATAAGCCTTGTACTTGTATTTTAACTTTTTTATTCAACAAGTACATAGAGAACCTTCTCCACAGACACTTTGCTTAGTAACAGAACATCAAACAGAAGTCATAATCTTTCCTCTCAGGTTCTTATATCATTTAGGAGCATGACTCATTAAAAATAATTCTCAGAGATGGAGAGATGGCTCAGTGGCTAAGAGCATGACAGCTCTTGCAGAGGACCTGGATTCAATTCCCAGCACCCACATGGCAGCTATGAACCATCCTTAACTCCAGTTCCAGGGGAATCTGACACCCTATTCTGACGTCCATGGCATTGCATGATATGGGTGCACTCACATACATGCAGGCAATATACTCATACACATAAAATAAAAATATTTTAAAAATTAAAAATAAAAATAAAAATTCTCGCACCTAATTTAGTTAAAAGCATGTGAAGGTAAACAGCAGGGTATTTAAGGCCAGTGGGAACCTGAAGTTTGTTTCTAAATTGACCTCAAATGCTAAACCATTGAATAACCAAAAAAAAAATTCCCCCAAAATACAAAAAAAACCCCTGATATTACCTTGTTTTCCTGGGATGCTAGGTAATCCCACTGATACTTAGAATTATCAGAAAGGAGGTGTTTAGGATCAAGATACCATTGTGTGTAACACCAGATTGAGCAGTTGGTAATTTATACAGAAAGGATGTTATTTTTCCTTTTCTCTATCCTGGTCTAGCCAATGCTTTACTGATTTATTGGCTACTGCTCATGGTTTTCAGTGGCAACATTCTGCATTTCCAGGGCCACAAATAGGCAATGGGAACATTAATTAAGACTCCTAATTTCTTCAACCTTCTCCTGAGGTTCTTGGGCTCACAAAAAATATCATTCTGTTTGCATTCCATTTGGGGACTTTGGGAAATGTGAGGGAACCAGTATTCACTGTTCTAGCCAAGAATAATTTCTGCTATACCATTCCAAAGACACACTAGAGAATAAAGTGAATTTGGAATACTCATAGCATCAAAGAGTTTGCTTAGGGCTTTCCATGTATAGTCCAAATCAAACTACTGTTGTTTGATATCTCAACATCACCTTCCCACCTGGTACAGAGCTATGAGAAATGTGAGCATAATGGCCCTTCCCTAAGTATCTAATACTAGACAATCATCCTTTTACCTTTATTTTTCCTTATACCTCTAGCACTGGAAAGTACATAATCCTATTGGAGGAGAGAGATTCTAGAAGAAGAAAGGAGTTATTGGTGGTAAGTTATGACATGTATTGCTCTAAGATCTCTTCTTCTGTTCTCTCATTTTAAATCTACGCCCAATCTTTGATGGTACTGGCTTGCAGAATCTTCTTGGATATCCCTCCTTGAGGTTATTCCTTCTCTCAGGGACAAGATGTGGACTACTCTTTCTGCCCCTCTGGAAAAGAAGTAGTAGACCAAAATACCAGTTATTGTTTGGTGAATAGAAAGTAAAAGAGTTTGATTCTCATAAGAATTTGTAAGCAAGGTAGCATTTCACAAAAAAAGTAGACATTCATGAAATAAAGAGCAATAACATTTTTATTGCCCAAGTATTATGCAGTCTAGATAATAATTCCCAAATTAGCACTTGTTGGTGTTAGTGAAAAGAAAATAAAAAGGAAATAAATTAACTAGTAAGTCAAGAAAAAAATGTTATGAACATATGGGAAATTACAGTAGCAAACAACTGACATTGAAAAAAAAGAAAAAATAGATTTTCATTAAATGATGCTGAGAAAAGTGGTTATTTGTATGGAAAAATGAAAACATGCATCTGCATTGTAACATATTCAAGTATAAATTCCAGAGAGATTAAAGACCTAAATATCAAAAAAGATGCCATAAAACTTTCAAAGGACAATATAAAATATATTTACAGCAGGTAAAAAATTGTTAAAGTGATGAGAATTTTGACTATACGAAAATTAAACACACTACAAGCAGAGTAATAAAAACAAGATATATACAAGAGTAGATATTTGTAATGTAAATAAGTAGGAAATAATTTATACTCAGAGTAAATTGTGAACAAAACAATAAAACATGTAGTGACTCACTGCAGAATAAAAAATAGTCCCCTAAACATAAGCCAAATCACTTCTAAATATACAAAAAGTTACATATACCCAACAATTTTCATGAAAGCCAAAACATTATAATTAGAGGTCATTTCCTTCATCTGTTGACAAAATTAGAATCCTTACTATATAAATTAAATAAGTAGCAGTGTAGGAATAAGTGAAACCCTTTGTAGCATAGAACTGTCCTCTTAATATTAAGCTATGGACAGATACCTTCTTCCCAAGCTTAGTTGTACCCACTTGCTTAGGATAATCACTGATAAACCTGACTGTGCCTAAGAGGAGGAAGCCAGTAAGGAGGGGCTTTCGCCAGTTTTGTACCACTGCCAGGAATGGATGGAGACTTTCCAGTGTGGCCTTCGGGAGGGGAGCACCCACATTCCTGTAAGTAACCTGACCCGTTTCTCTGTAAGTAACCACAATAAACTCTTTAGTTTCCTAAACTGTAATTTGGAGAAATTAGATCTGGGTTTGTTATAAGGACAAATGGAGGAGGGGGTCAGATTTCATTTGTGCCTCCTGGAAGGAATTTTAGCAATACCCTTATAGTTAGCTATGTTAATGAGAAAATTAGCTCATATGGTTAAATGTAAGTGACAAAAATTTGAAGAAGCCAAGTGATAATACACTACACCCAAAAAGTGTATGTTTATGTTTTTATCCTCAGATGATGCTTGCAGAAGAACTTGTAATGACAAAGTATTTCTTTTTAGGGATGTTCACAGTAAGACTCATTTCTATGACCTCAATGTCTATCAATAAGAACTGAGTAAATGAAATAGCCACTTCCCCTGAAGGCTAGCTTTCATAGCTTTGGAGAGCACTACATAAGATGCTAAGGGAGAACATCAAATCAGTGGTTTGAAAACAGCTTCAAGACCAAATAACCACATCAATGACTGGCACAACATACGGTATTGGTGCAGTAGTGGCACTTTTACCTTGAAGGGAATTAACAGCTACCTAATTGGACTAGAAACCCACTCAATGAGAGGAAATTCATGTGTGGTACTGTAAACATATCCAAATACACATGGCTGGAGAGATTATAGAGCTTAGATAAAACCCCAAGACTGTCATGCAACGGACCAGCCCAGACCGGAGCACTCAGTCCAACCGGAACAGGGAATCGGAGAGTGGGCAAGGATTTGGCAAGTGACAAACAGACATAACACAAGAGATGGTTGATGATCTGAATGTAATTTAACTGTCATGCAACGGACCAGCCCAGACCGGAGCACTCAGTCCAACTGGAACAGGGAATCGGAGAGTGGGCAAGGATTTGGCGAGTGACAAACAGACATAACACAAGAGATGGTTGATGATCTGAATGTAATTTTCTAAAGTGGAGCATCAGATTTTATACAAGTTACAGAACAAGACTGTGCAATCATCAGGTTGATTTCATGGTTAATCATTTTGTTAGAAATACAATTCAAAATCAAAGCAATACAGTACAGTGTACAGTGTTCTTATCTAATTAATCAGGTGCTTAGACTATTTGTCCTTTTCCCTTAGTGGTTTGGCAACATCAGCTACTTATAAATTTCATGGTTGGTGATTTTATGGCTTTGTTTCTCAATTTTATTTTACTTCTGAGGTTTCGGTGGCCGAGGCCAATGACTAGGTCAGTGAAGTTGTAAAATAGCAACTTTCTTATAATAACTCTATATAACTTCAAAGGCTTGTTTCTCTAATCCTTATTTTCCTATTCTTTCTTTCCATGTTTCTTCTACTGCCTGTAATTGTTCAAGTATACTTTACTATGCTGACTTGTAGTAAAGGCACCAAGGTGGTCTGGATCTAGATAACCTATCCATAAACTATAGTGAATACCATGAAACTTTCCTTCCTTGAATATTTACCCATCTATTATTTCCTTCATAAACTCCTGTATGAGGAAGTGGTTCATCAGTGGGCTTGGGGATTCTGAATATGTTCTCCTTTCCCTTAAGGGGATGCCATAGCCTACCTCTCCCTAACTCGTAGGCAAGTCCTAAGTCTGTCTTAACTAAAGGCAGCAATCTTCTTTCAGTATCCCTTTAATCTCCTTGAGTCAACTCTAGGAACTGAAGTAGGGGGATTATTTACAAATAATTCTTCTTGCTGTAACTTATCTAGATGGTCTAACACCAGCTTAAAAACCAAATAACCGAATCAATGACCAGCTCAGCATACGTCTTTGGTGCAGTAGTGGCACTTTGATTTTGGGGGCAATCAACAGCTACCTAATTGGACTAAAAGCCCACTCAATGGGAGGAAATTCAAACGTGGTACTGTCAACACAACCAAATACACGTGGCTGGAATGATCATAGATCTTAGAGAGAAGCCCAAGATTGTCACATTCCTAGACTAATGTGATTTCTTACTATGTGCAAAATATGCATCCTTATATTTACAGACAAATATCCCAGTCACCACTCATCAAGGAAGCTTCTGTTGCACCAGACAGAGACTATTACAGAGTACCACAACTGGTCACACACAGACATTGTTTTTGAATTTCCTAAGTATATCTACATGAAACCTCTATACCCCAGGCTCACAGAACACAGAACAAGGGGTAAAGAGGACTCAGTTTGAATTAATGAAGCTCCCCCATACAACAGAGGACTAGGAACACAAAAGGTCACAAATGGGAAAAGCATAGCTATTAAAAATCTTCAGAATGCTGGCCTTTTGACAGGACTCCTTTATTAAACATCACCCACCCAGGGTTCAGGGACCATTGCAGAAGATGGGCAGAAAGATTGTAAGAGCCAGGGAGGAGGTAAGTGATCATGTGGAAAAAGAGTTCTACAAGCTCCTGGACCCTGCACATATGGACTTACAGCAATGATATCAGCATGCACAAGACCCATTTAAACTGAAGCAGGCAAAGCCAAACAATGATCTAGGGAAAGGAAAGCAGACCCTAATCTTAGCTGAAGAAATATTGGCAACTGATTGCTGCTGGGTGAGGAAGAACTGATCTTCCTAAAGCAAGGGACTCTAGATAGGCTGACTAGTCCTCAGTAGAGGAACTTGCACTGGGGATCATCTTGGTACACTAACTTGACACAGTAGGCCTTAACACAAATGACAGAATGTGTGAATTCCAGTAGCGGGGCAGTATGAGGGTGCCAATGGGGAGGAGGGGTATAAAGATGATGTATTAGTTACTTTTCTCTTGCTATGATAGAAACACCATGACCAGGGGAATTTGTAAAAAAGAAACATTTATTTGGCTTGCAGTTCCAAAGGGGCAAGAGGCCATCAAGGCAGGGAGGCATGGAGGCAGAGGTGACTGGAGTAAGATCAGAAGCTAAGTTTTCACATCTTCAAGCAGACACAGGAAGCAGGAGGGCAACTCGAGAGTTGGCAAGACTTAAGAACTCTCTAAGTGTACCCCCAGTTATGTGCTTCCTCCAGCATGGCCACACCTCATAAGAGCTCCCAAAACAGTGCCATCAACTGGGGAAAAAATGTCCAAATACTTGGAGCCTATGAGAGACACTCTTATTCAAACTATCACAGATGATTACTGTTGAAAAAAAAAGATTGAGATTTTCTGTATGGAATACACAAAAGTTTAATAAAATAATTAAAAAGAAATATAATTTAGTTACACAGTGGAAAAGCATATAGAAATTAAATGAACAATTTCAGAAAAAATTCAAATGAATAAACCTAAGAAAAAATAAATGTAAATACAAAGTATAAAATGACGAGGCACAGATGATACCATGTGGGTAAATTTCAAAAGTACAAAAATGATGACATGTATTGATTATGGACATGCATACATATAAAAAGTTACCAAAACATGTATGGCAATGTTTTACACTAAGAATTAGATTTTAAAATCTTTGCCATCTTTACTCCCCGTGAATAGGACCATTGAACGAAGAAAAACCGGGAGACTCTTTGGGAAGGGAAGCTGTGGTTTGAGGTTTTGGTGAATATGTGTATTGTTTTATTTCTCTTTCAGAATTCAGAAGTCTGAAGGGAATGCATAAGAATGCCAACATGGCCAAAACCTAAACAATAGGCAATAGATTTCTATTTGAATAAACTTGACACATAACTTGCTGTGTTTCAAGTGCTGTGCTGTGTACTTAATATGTATTAACTACTCAATACTCATTGTGTTTCTGTGTGTTTGAAATTATATATTTAAATATCTTGCTAAATAGAAAGTTTTCACCAAAGTTATATCAGGTATAATTTTTTGAAATTAAGGAAAAAATTGAGGGTAAGAAGGGTCTGTAAGTTTTATTTTCTACTTATATATACTTGGTAGAGTTACAATTGGGTAGAATTTCTTTGTACTTAAAAAAATAGTAATCAATTTAATACTATGCCCATTTAACAGAATACTAATAGTAGGCTCGCCCTTCCAACCTGTAATCTGTTTAACCACAGATTCTAGCACTGATAACATAGCCAGGTTGGTCTCTATCTTGTGAAACAGGCCTTAAATGCAATTGAAAAGTATTTGGATAGACCCTTAATATTCATGCCATTATCACATCAGTAGACCCATCTTGCCAGGCCAGTTGTAATAATAGCTCATAGGGTTCACAGATGGGTAAGGTTGATGACTAACTTTCTTTTCCAATAGTATGTATAGCACCTTCCATTACCTTAGCATCAGATAACCAACCTTTAGGGATGAAGGTTTGAGGTCAAGACCATCTTGATTTCCTTATTGTTCTACAACTCCTATGGTATCTGCAGCAATAGGGTATCACTATCAAGTTATAGTGGGTAATCAAGAGCAATGGCAAAAGTCAATATTGTTTGAGGGTCTATGGGACCTCCTGGTCCCAAACTCCAAAACAGGGAGTCCATTCTTGGCATTGGCCTTTGATTCACTAGTCTATGGTATCTGGTAAGGGCATTGTCCCTCATTATGGTTAACTCCATTTAAAATGTTTTATATTTTATATTTGTATGTTTTAAGAAGCTTTGGAAGTAGTAGGTTTCATACGACCTTTTCTAAAGGTCTTTAAGTTTAGTTGACTCTCTCCATACCCTCTCCTTTGATCCTTATGCCATATAATATTTAACCCTTCCCATTCCACTTTTTGCTTCCCCTGTATATCACTGCATACTATCTCCCCTCTTGGGCAATACCTTAATGGTCATTTATTACTTTCCTGACCTCTGTGGATTTTCAAAGCGAAACACACATGTCTGAAGATTCAAAGTGAACATCCACTTAAGAGACAGAACATGTGATATCTGTCTTACTAGGTTTGGGCCACCTCACTCCAGATAATTTTTGGCAGTTTTATCCATTTACTTGAGAATTTTATAATTTGCTTTCTCTTTTTCTCCCATTGGTTTATACTTTATTGAGTGTACAGTACTTTATTTAATCTTAAATATTGTTTGCCTATAAAATGCCCAATGTTCCCATCTTTACATTTTAGTGTCATTGGCTGTGGTTGAGCAGCCCAGTTCTAGCAATATTATTGAGTGAGTCCTTAATTTGTTCAAAGTGAAGACTTAAATGACACCATGAGTATGTTCTGCCCATTAAGAGAAATCAAGGGCCTGTCTGGAGCTGTGCCACAGTGGACACCTCATAAACTTGACCCTTTCTGCACCTGCACTCCCTTCATGAAATTCTATGTTGATTTTAATGCTTTTTTAAATAGTTATTTGATTTTTATGTTCATTTATTCATTTACTTATTTTTAATTTTTATTGAGCTTTTGTACATTTCATACAACATTTGTTAATCAAAGTTAGACCCCTTCCCCCATCCATGCCCCTCCCACCAGACCAAATGCATTCTGCTCTACATGTTAAGTCCTATCCAGTCAAGCATTTGTATCCAGATGTCCTTTGGCACAAATTCATCCATTGGAGTCTAGAGAGTTTATCTAGAGATCGTTGGTAAGGCCTGCTCTCCCTCATCCAGTAATAATCTGTCTCCAACAGTTGCCAGATTTTTTTTCTGATAATTTTGTTTTATTTGGCCTTTTTTAATTTAAAAATATTTTATTAGCATTGCTTTCTTTAAAAAGTAACATTGATTATGTTGAAACACTTATATATAGGTGAAGATTTTTGAAAGGGATTGAATGGTAAACTCATTATAGGAACAGTGACACTTTCCTCCCTGATCAATGGGAGCTAGTTATGAAACACCTTACTGTGAGTCACATTTTGCTAAGACTCAACACCACCCACTGCAATCACAGCTCTTCAACCATTTTTGTCTTAATTGCCATTCCTTTCTTGCTGGTACCCAGCTTGTCACCTGGATAATGATTATGACTGCCTAGCCATGAGTGCACAGCATGGTGGCAACCCACAGGCCCAGCTCATGACAAGAGAGGTACACAGAGTGGAGTGTTAACACCCACCTCCTGGTTGTTTCTGTTGCCAAGGGGCTTATGCCCTAAACTAAGTGTGAGTCCATTTTGGTTTACTGGGACATGGTCTCAATGTGCAGCTCAAGTTACCCTGGAATTCAATTTGTGAGCCACCAGAATGAGCTGAAGAACTGAGAGAGAGAGAGAGAGAGAGAGAGAGAGAGACAGAGAGAGAGAGAGAGACAGAGAGAGAAGTTTACTTTTAGATGTCTTGGAATTCACTATGTGGGCAGGCTGGTCTTAATATTAAAGAGACCTGTCTGCCTCTGCCTCCTGAGTGAGATTAAAGACATGGGCCAATACACGTGCTTGAAAAATTTTTTAATTGGTTAAAAATTTCCATTGAATTTTTGTGATTTTCATAAGCTATGTGATGATATTTTGATGACCATCCCTATCCACATGTGCTCTTCTTACTATACCCATGCAATGTGTGTATGTGTCTGTATATTGATTTGTGTCCCCAAATGTCCTTTAGTGTGGGTCTATACACTGGAAGGTGATTAACCTACCAGGGGCTCCATCCCTGTAAGAGACTGTCTCCTCCCCTTTCAGAAGCCATCAGTTTCCAAAATTCCTTAGGTGGGGTTGGAAGTTCTTACCCACTTTCCCATGCCTGTGCTGGGATTGTGTCTGGCTTGAGATTAGATGGGACATGTGCAAAGTGTCACCATTGCTGTGAGTTCATATGAACAGTTGTCTGAACAATTGGTTTTTTGTGTGGTCATCCATCACCTCTGCCTCCTACAATCTTTCCATTTCCACTTCTGCAATGATCTTTGAGCCTGGGAAAGCAAAGGTTTGATATAGATGTCCTATTCAGGGATAAGCACTCTGCAGCCTCTTGTTCTCTACACATTGACCAGTTGTGGATTTCTACGTCAATCACCATCTTCTGAATAAAGAAGCTTCTCTGTTAAGAGTTCAGAGAGTCATTAATCTATGGATATAACAAATCATTAGAAGTCAGTATTCTATATATTTTTTTAAACTATATATTTATATTTTAAAAAGAAGGTTCTATAGTGGTAGGTTTCCATATGGCTTTTTCTAAAGGTCTTTAGTGTTACTTAGCCCTCCTCATGCAACTTTCTCTACCCTGCTCACGACTCCCCACTCATTTAACCATTTCTACTGTATTATTCCCTTTCCCATTTTACATCACTGTATTCTACCATCCTTCCAAGGAAGCCTCCTCCAATTGCATTTATTAGTTCCTTACTTCTCCGGATTTTCAAATTGAAACAGGCTTACGTAGTATTTCTAAGCTAGTATCCAGCTATGAGAGAGAACATGGGACTTTGTCTTTCATGGTCTGGGAACCTCATTCGGAATGATTATTTCCTGCTTCATCCACTTACCTGTGAGTTTCATAATTTCACTTGTAGATTGCTTCATGCAGATGATCATTTTCACAATATTTGCTCTACCAAGCTGTGAGTATGAGCAGTCTTCCCATCTTCTGATATCTTCTTCAATTATTCTCTTTGGTGTCTTAAAGATTCTACTATACAAGTCTTTCACGTCCTTGGATATATTTAATCTAAAATGGTTTACATTTTTTAGATTACCATGAATTGGGTCATTTCTTTCTCAGTATGTTTCTTGGTAATGAGGAAACCCAAAGGTTATTGAGTGTTAAATTTGTATCTTGCTCATTTTTTGACTGTGTTCATTAGCTCTAAGAGCTTTCTGGTAGAGTCTTTAGAGTCCTTTATGAATAGAATAATATCATCTGTAAATAAGAATATTAGGACTTCTTTCTTTCTGATCATTATCCCATCTATTTATATATCATCCATTATTCATATTACTTTAGCTAAATCTTCAAGTGCTATATTGAACAGGTATGGAGACAGTGGAACTTGTTTAGTTCCTGATTTTATTAGAAATGCTTTTAGGATGTTGATTGTGGACTTGTATATTGTCTTGATTATGCTGTGATATGGCCCATGTATCCCATGTATCCCAACATACTCCATAACTTTTCTCATGAAGAGATGGTGAATTTTTGTCAAAGGCCTTTTATGCATTTAGTAAGATCACTAATGCATCTCTCAACTGTCACAAGAGAAGTGTCTTGCAGTAAATGCAATTAACATAGATGCCCACAAATTGTCAACATGCAGAAAATAAGAAAATATAGAATGCTCAGCCTAAAATGTCATATCTATATGAAACCTTTTCTTCCCATGGTTCAGGGGTCATTGTACCAATGGAGGAAGGAAGATTGTAAGAGCCAAGGTTGGTAGATGACTGCAAGTTAATGAGTGTTTTCTAGACAGCAGGGGTCCTGCACATATGATCTCACAGCAATTGTGACAGCATGCCCCAGACCTGTGCAAGCTCGTCAGACAAAATTCCAGCATAGAGGAAGGGGATGGATGGAAGAAACCTTAGCCCTGCCTGAAGAACTATTGAAAATTGATAGTTGCAGGGAGGAGAGAGTCAGTTTTCCTTAAGTGTGTGACACCAGGTAGGTTGACTAGGAGCAAAGTCATGGGCCCATACCATAAAGCATTGGGATAAACAAACTAGAATTAAGAAGTCTTAAAAATATAACAGAGGATGTGAAGTCAGGGGGGTGGTAGTTAGTTATTGGGTAGGCATAGGGGAGGGGTTCTGAATAGGATCAAAATATATTATGTAAAATTCTCAAAATATCAATATGAAAATATTTTAAAATAAAGACAAAACAAATGCCTTAATTATCTTGAGTAGCTGAGCATCAGCACAGAAATGAGCTTATCTTTTAAGAAAACCAGAAAGGAAGATAGGAATGCTTAGCTTCTGTCACCTGAAAATAAGGATGAGGCTGCAGGCCTGTGACACGAAAGCAAACCGATGGTGGTGACAGCATATGTGGGTATAAAATATGAAATAATCCACATTTTATAGAGAGTTGGTTATTCCTTTGTGACATATTAACGGCTGAAAGGAGAGAAAGTAAGCAAAATACACCATGTCTGTTACAAATGTCTAGACTTCAAGGGGAGTAGAAACAAGTTAATAGGGCAACCTTTTGTATTTTGCCAAGCTAGTCCACATAGGACCAGTTGGACTGTGGCACGGGACTCCAGCTACACTGGAAACCTACATTGTCTTGTCTCCAGATTCTTCAGAAATGGCATGCTCAACGGGGAGAAGAGTTGAAAAGCCTTTAATTCTCAGCCCGGTGTAATGATGCTTGGACTCCCACTGAGCCAATGTGGAGTGAAAATGTGGAGAAGGAAATCTGTTAGCATCAATTAAGCAATAAAGCAGTCAAACTTAGGGATACCATGTGCGAACACGTCTAACACACTCCGTCTTAATGAGGTGATTTAGGCTAATGCATTAATTAGGTTTTCAGGTCTTGTGTTGTAATGATAATGATAGAAATTCTTTCTCTTGGTCCACTGGGTGATTGTTTTATAAAAGACAAAATGATGACAACAATTTTGCTCTCATTATTAAGAGATGTACAATATTATTTAAGTGATTTGAATTCCAATGATGTGTTGCAAAGTTTTCTTACTTACTTGGACTAGTCATTGATTGTAAGGTCAGCCCTGTATTCTTTCCAGCCTCCTTGTTAACAAAACCCATTTTAATTTATGTATTTATCCCTTTTCAGTGGACCATATCCTTTAGTGCAATTGATTCTCTCTAAAAGTCTGTTCTATCCCACACCCAACTCCACTTTATATGCTCACCTGTTTGGTCATGTGTAATTCATTTGTACATTCCAGCAGAGGAATGGATGCCTGAAAATGATATTTATTTCTTAGTGTATTGTGTCAGTTTGTTGTTCTTGAGATTAACCTGGGGTCTGCTCAAAGTTACTTCACAGTGTGTAAAACAGTGGCTTTCAGGCATGTCAGGCTCTAAATGTTGCCATTTTACAACAGTATTCGGCTCAATTTTGGGTTCAAATGCAGAGGTAAGATGACTCTGCAACTCACTGTATTCCAGGAATTAATCACAGACTGACCTGGTCCATTGAGAAGACTCAAGCTATACTTAGGATGTGGAGGAAGATGCTCTTTATTATGCTTGGACCCCAAGCTGGATGAAACCTTCACCAGAGAAACTGAGAACCCAACCAGAAACATTCATAGGTTTTTACATGATTTTCTACATCATCTCTTTGCAGTAATCATATTGGTGGATTTGAGACTTCCAGCAGAGAAGCACATGTGCTCCTTAGGCTATTATTGCAAATTTACAGTCAAAATTTTAAAAAGAAGCAGATATTTTGGACAAGGGTGGGGTAACTTCCCAGTAATATGCTGATGCCAATACAAACTTAGTTATTTTAACAAATTATACACATGGCAGCAGTTTCCTGAAAGAGGCAACATTTTCCAAAGTGCTCACAGACTGCAGTTTTGTGGTTGAATGTGTTTTGTATCTCAGCCTGAGACTGAGCTCAGGGTGGCCTTTAGGGTTTGAGTATAAGCAGAAGCATCCAAAGTCCTAACAATTGCCTGCACATATATCAACAAGCATACTTATTACTAAGACTAGTACATAAGGTTCTTGTTAAATACATTTGTTAGGACTTAGTCATCTACCACCCAGAACAAAGATATACCGAGGCCATAGTTCATTAGTTTTGCCATCAATTACTCCTTGTCCTGCACCACACATGAGACACAAACTCATAAATATTTTTTCCTAAAAGTAAAGAGGGTATCATTTTGTAAACTTATCAAAGTAGATTCAGACCATAAGACACTATATATA
>NW_008359075.1:2514650-2526884 GCF_000622305.1 Nannospalax galili
TGAATGTATGTATGTTTACAGAACGACTATGAAATACATACACATATACATATACATGTAAGTATATACTTCTTGACATGTAATGTATGATCTGAGCATGAATATTAGTAATTAAGATTGAAGTTTTAAAATTACTTGTATATGGCAATGGCAAGCTATCAAGGAAAATCAGGTCTACTTGGCAAATGGCAATCACTGAAACTGATGTAACTTGTGAATTTATTGCTATTCAATGGACTCTGGAATGCGTTGGACATAGTGCACTCACAACGGTGTTGCCGACAGGGACACTATGTAGCAAAGTGAAAATGGGTAGCGAGGGAAATGCTACTGCCTTCCTGCTTTCAGTTCTGGCACATGCCTGAGTAGCCTCAAAAATATGCATTAGCTATAGATTCTTGCACAGTAAGTGTGACAAAGGTCTTCCAGTTTCTTTCCATATGCCAGAGTAGCACTTTCATCAGTAGAAACAATACTTCAAAGGCTGTGGGTTTTACCACATTTCCATATTTTGTCTTGCATGGGTTGGGTGACAGTAGCTTCTCAGAGTCACTCACTTATTGGGAACTTCACTAACCGCATTGGTCATTCTGCCCTTGTACAAATTTTATCAACTCTCTGTATTTGTTTTTCTTTCCACAACACTGATTGAGTTTAAAACAAACAAACAAACAAACAAACAAAAAAGAACCCAAAAAAGTCTACCCCACTCTAATAGGTTCAATCACAGGCATATTGAGTGCTTTAAGCCAATGACAATAAAGGGAATATTTGCTAGTGACATCCTGTACAGTCTCTCTCCATTAATATATAAATCTCTCTCTCTCTCCTCTCTCTCTCTCTCTCTCTCACTCACACACACACACATACACACACTTCTTTCTCTAAAGTCTGTCATCTTTTCAATTCTTTTTGTCATTATCCTTCCAAGAACCGGGTCTATACATAAAGCAAAGTAGAGTCAAAAGCATAGAAAAATTTCACTAGAGCAAGCTAACTTTGCCATGCTCAACATGTCCTGAACTTCAGCCAGTAATGTGAATCCATAAATGTCCTTATTTTTAGTTCAAGAGATGATGGGGCTTCTGTTGTTTTAGTCTAGATAATATGATCATAATATTTTATGTGGAATTTCCTGCACATATCAGAGAACATATCAGATTGGCATGCTACTATAAGCATGGAGCAAGAACAGAAAAAAAGAATTCTGTATGTGCTCCACTCCTTAATAGTTCTATATCATATCTCTCTCTCTCTCTCTCTCTCTCTCTCTCTCTCTCTCTCGTGTTTGTGTTTTTGTGTCGTACTTACCAATGTGTGCAGCTGCTCAGACACCTCAGGTGTCATTTTTCAAGGACAACACACCTTTCTATTTTTCAGAGTGAGTCTGCATGTTTTGGGGGGCAGGTTCTTTTATTACCATGAGAAATACCAAGTCTACTAGACTGGCTACCTAGCCAACCTCAGAGATTAATCTGTCTCCATCTTCCCATTACTGTGATTACAAAAGTGTGCTACCACACCCAGAATTTTTACATGAGTTCTGGGTATCCAAACTCAGATTCTCATTCTTGCACTGCAAGCACTTTACTAACTGAGCTCCCTCCCTAGCCCTCTTTCATAGATATCTTGACAGAAGTTATTTAACAACATTTTCAAATTGTGAATATGTCAATCCAGATAGACAGTTAAAAGGTAAGAAGTATTGCTCTATGATATCAGACTCAGTGGCTCAGAAAACATCTCACCTACATAATGGTCAGAACACTGGAGAAATTTGAGGGTGATTTTTTTAATTCTATTGTAGAATATTTATGAAAATGAAAAACATTAATTTTCTACTTTTAGCATGAAATATCAAAGTTACGGCTAATTTCTTTAAACACAGGCTTCAATGATCCAAGTCATGTTTCAGGTTAATTTCTCTCTCACAAATGTTCCCTGAATTCTATCAATCATTAAAAAGGATGACATCACCTCCTTAGCCTCTTTCTCTTCAGTTACCCCATTCTGCTATGGACTTTGAATGGATGCTTGCCAGCATCTCCTCAGCTTGGACCAGCCCTTCCTATCTCACTCCCACCCTTGCTGCCAATACAGCTGAGGTCATATGTCTACCCTAATCCTACTTTAGATAGAAATTCAAGTCCAAACCCATGTAAAATCAAAGTCCACCTTGTCTTTCTAGTCCCATTTTTCACATTCTTTGCATCTTCATCTTCCCCAAATACAATCTATACTTTAAAAAGTTTGTACTACCATGTATTATATATTATATATAGATAATGTTCAGTGTATGTTTCAATATCTGCCTACAGTATGCATTTATCAAACCACATCAACTTTCCACTCTTGACCCACTTTATCTGTATTAATCTTTATGTCTACTAGTCACTATTCCATGTTAGGTTTAATATTTTCAGTTTATACATAGGAGAGAGAACATGCAGTACTTTCTGTGTCTAGTTTATTTATTTAACATAATTATTCCAAGTTCCATCCATAATATTGCAAATCATAAGATCTCATTCTTCTTTATAATAAATATTTTGCATATACACGTATACATATGTGTCTATATCATGTTTATATGTTCGAATATATTGCATTTTCTATATTAATCTAATAACAGACATCCAGGTTGATTAAGTATCATAGGCATCAAGAATAGTGCCATAGTAAATAAGAACATGCTCATCTCTTAATTTTTGATTTTATTTCTTCCCCTTCAATATTCTGTAGACATGGGTGATAGTTCATTCAATTCTGTCCCAATGGTCCTGAAAGTTTTCTTCATTCATTCTGCTTTGTAAATCTACTCATACTTTCACTTTGTGACATATATGCATATATTTTGAAAAATGCACTAAAAGGAATTACATTTGGATTAATTTTCACAAAGACAACTTCTTTTCTTTTGTTTCTAACATCTGTACAGAATATTTCAAGAGTTGTCTTCAATTTCCAGTATTCCATTTTCATCTAGTGTTTTGTTGAGGTTTTCTACTGTATTATTTTAATCTGCCTTCTTGATATTTTCTCACTTCTAAAATTTATTTTTGGTCTTTTTCAAATCTCTTTTTGCTACATCACTTTCTTAAGCTCAATCAACCATTCATCTGAAATCTCTTAGAGTTCCCACTGAACTTTGGAAATAATATCTTAAAAACCTATCACACATTTCATCTAATGTGGGTTTTTGAGGTCTCTCTCGAGGAGGTAACAGGGTATCTTGATTTTTCTGTTTCTTCTGAAATATCTCCATTATTATATGCAGAGGTTGAGATACCTCAAATTTTTTTGCAGGCTAGCTTTCTTAGTATCTTTCCGTCAAAGATGTTTCTTGATGTGTCTGTTTTGTGTACAGTGTTGGCTGTGATTCTATATAGACATCATCATGAAGACTCCTTGCAGTTCTCTGCCATGATTAGTGATTTGAGCATAGTGCTTGCTTTTTCAGAGATGGATAGTTCCACAGTATGTGCCTTCAGTCCACACAGGAATGGGCACACTGTAGCAACAGACAGGCGTGATGTAGGTAGCAGGGGCTGTGAGGTGCTCAAGTGTGGCTACTCTATTGATGGAAATGGCAACAGCTCACAGCTGATGAAGGCTTTTCTAGAGAAGGTTGATGATGGTTCTCCAGCGTGCAAAGGCCTCTTGCTCTGGCAGTACCAAGATTTGTAAGAGGCATGAAGCTCTTACCTTCAGCCAGTCAGTGGGGAGGGTGTGGATTTTGTATGGGGAGAGGCTATGGCTAAAGTCATGACATGCCCTATGTGAAGCTCACAACCTGTTCTGAAGGCACAGCATGATCAGAAAAGGTGTAAAGGTGGCTGGGCTATGAACTTCACAAGTATGTGACCTTTGGACTCCACTGTTCATCGCTGCTAATACCATGATAGTTTGTTCCCAAGAACACCACCTCTTCCATGGCTAGAGAGAGTTACAGTATGCCCCTTAAACTATGTATGCCTGGGGAGAACGAGCACTTTGTACTCTTCACTCCACCTGGAGTGCCCACTTAAGATGGAATGGTAGCAGCACACAGAGTCAGGCATGATCATTGCTGTCCTTTTTAGCTCTGTGTACCTGTGGTCAGGGCCAGGGCTAGAACTTTGGAACTGTGTAGTTAAATATTACTTCTGGGACACACAGCTTCTAGCTCCCTCCTCTCACCATGCTTACAACAAATGGAGATAATATTCCTCCAAATTACAATTTAGGGAACAAGAGGATTTCATCGGGCTTACTAACAGAGCACAGGGTGGCGATGAGGGTAACTTACAAAAAGGTGTGGGCACATGTGGGCTTCTTTCCCACATTCTATCCTGGACCCCCTGACCCTCTGCTGTGGCCCAAGATGGTGAAGGTCACCCCCCCCAACTTTCCCTGTCCCTATCCTTAGTCCCTCCCCTTTATGCAGCTAAGGCCCAATTGATTGCATGGTAAGGGTGACTGACTCCCTGTGCCCCCCCCCTACACAGAGGGTCTATAGTCAAATTAGTCTGTGGTGATTGAAGCACAAGGGTAAACCCAGCTATAGAAGAAGGCATCTGTCCACCGCTTGCCAGTCTAGCTTGGCACACTGAGGACAAGCTAATCCAACAAGCTGCTTAAGGCCTCTTTAACAAACCTTTGTGAACACGGCAGGCCTAGGAATGGTGATGTTTCCTCCCTCCCTTGACTGCAGCAAGTGCCTAAGTACAGAGCAGGGACAAAGTGGAAGGAATGCTGTGGGCATTTGCCTTCGGTCCTGCAATGGGTGAGTCCAACTCAGCCATACCCTTGACAGTAGAGAGCAAATCCCGTATCTTCTGGTGTTCAGGGTCAGTACTCTGCTTCCCACTGTACTATAAATCCTGTCCCTTGCAGTATAGAATGCCCATCATGGGGGGCTAAGTTGTCTTTACTAAATGGTTACTGCCCAAGTCAATGAAGTGGGTTTTTGACACAAACTCAACCAACATCACACTTTTCAACGTGGCTCCTGGCTTCAGTACAGTGTAGGTACATATGTGCTGAGTAGTGAAAGCTCTATTCCAAAGCAAGGCTTCTGTACAAATACTGAGTCACTTATCTATGAGGGTTGGGAGCCTGTGATGTCTGTGAAACTTGCCAATCATTAAGATTGCCAGTGCCCTGCTGGGAAAGGTGGCTAGGACTCCCTCTAGTCCTCCTTCCTAAACAGGAGACACCCTCCATGTCCCCGGCTGTGAAGATAGCAAAACTGGGGTGCTTATTCCTTACTACTCTGTTGCTCTTCTCTCTGTATCCGACAAAGCTCCAGTCTCTCTCATTGACATCCAGTGGTCTTCCGTGGAAAATTACCTCAAAATTCAGCTACACACTTTATTTTGGATCTTTCTGGAGATGGTGAGGCTCTGATGAGCCATCTCAGATCTTGTTATAGTTAGTTTTCTGTTTAATTAATTTTTAGCTAGCTACACATCTATGGGATTCTTTACGGCATTTCTATATCCAGGTGTAATGTAGATCTGGACCTTGCTCTTACATTTGTGCTCTACTACCCCTCCCGCAGCCCTTCCTCCTCTGCTTCCTATTCTTCCCCTTTCTACTCCCTATTAGTCCCCCTTCTGCTTTCATGTCATATACACATACATAGATAACACAGATTATGGGAGTGCTCACGCATACACAGATGAAGCATGTATGTTTCATTGTCATATATGTAGGCAGATGGCAAATCATAGGCATCACATAATTGAGCACAATAGTCTAACTTTCAGAATCCCCACAGTTTATATTAACTAGGTGAACACTCATCGATTCCTTGATCATCATATTTGCACTCTGACCCATGTCTTTTCCTTAGTACATTTCTAGTTTTCTAGAAAGTTAATCTTACTATACCTACTTAAACCTCCATCAGCATATCAAAAATACATTTATTGGAAGCGTATGGTCTGAATTCTCTCCATGGCATTCAGCATTTAGAATGACACATGTTTAAGTATAACTTCACTGAGATACATAAAATTAAATAATATGGTGTCATAAATACTAATTATGCAATTGAGTTTGCATCTTCATAGGAGTATGGTTAAGAAATAATCTGGAGGCTAGAATATTGGCTCAACAGTTAAGAGCACGTGCTGCTTGCTCAGTTCCCAGCACCAAGGTGTCTCACCCAAAGAGGAACTGACACCTTCTTGTGGCCTCCTCAGACACTTATACATATTATACACAAAATTAAACAATTATTATCACATTCCTGAAAGTATATACCATAAAACACAGACAAAATTGATCACTAATTTCTGTATTCTTTTAACACTACTGAAACAAGTAAATTATTTTCTCAACATGGTATAGTTGGGGGGGGCAAATTCCATAATCTCAGCAGTAATTTGCTTTTAAAATATGAAGATACCAATAATATATGCATTATAGAGGTGCTATGAAGATGAAATAAAGAAATCTATCCAATGTGTCTTAACTAGCATTCATCACACTGAAAAGTAATTATTCAATATGTCTTACAAAGTATTCATTTACCTTTATGCTCTTATTGAACTCCGGAATCTTACTTTGAAGCCCACAGAAGAAAAAGAGGGAATGGAGGAAATATTTGGTAAATGAATGAATAAAATATTCACAGATTATGCCTTTTTAAGTTGGTCTAGCTACCCTGTTCTGTGTCTGAACTATTGACATTTTATTTTAGCACAAGAGTGCTTTCCCATTAATCAACTTCTACAGGAGAAGATGACTCAGACTCTAGGGACTGCTTACAGGGGAGAATGTTAACAGACCTTATAGTAGCTGCAATTTCCTTATTTCCCATTG
Organism: Nannospalax galili; assembly: GCF_000622305.1. NCBI lineage: Eukaryota > Metazoa > Chordata > Mammalia > Rodentia > Spalacidae > Nannospalax > Nannospalax galili. The sequence continues at coordinate 2,521,461 of NW_008359075.1, forward strand.
ATGGATCAAGAGATAATTCCCAAACTATTTTCAAGCCAACCTGGTAAGTATGTAATATTCACTCAAGCGACACTAAGCCATTTGCTGTGATTTCAGCAGGAGAGAAAGAGGAAGGTCGCTTTGAGAGAGAAGGATTTGTATTAATAGTACTGACTCATAATTGCATAGATGATGCTTCTGCACATCTCCCAACAGGCCAGAAAATAGGTCTTTAGGACTATCTTTGCTAAATATTGTACTTTATCCAAAGTCCTCATTTCAAATCTGAATGATAGTAAAATCTGACAGGAATAAGGTATAAGTCCAGCATAGAAGGGCTAGAAGCAATTAACTTGGTTCTTTCAATAAAACCAAAGAACACCAGTTAAAACACAAGGGAAAAACTTCAGCCTACAAAACAATGACCACTTTGATTTTTAAGCAGTGGGAAGTTTATCAGAGGCAAGTGATTGTGCAAATTTGTTTTTATGAGTCCATTTTCCCATGTTCTTAGAGGATATATTGAGGGACTGAATTCTTTCTTGTATTCTGTTTAAATAGATTTCAAGAATAATGCCATATTTTAAAACCTACTCTTTTTGGCAGTCGACTTTTACCTGCTGTATTAATCTATTTTCATTGCTATGGAATACTTGAGACTGCTTGACTTATAAAGAATAGGGGCTTAATTGACTTGTGGCTCCAGCTGCTAAAATGTCCAAAACATGCACTTGTATTAATTCTGCATCTGTATGATCCTTGTGCTGCTTCGATTCATGATAGGAAAGTGGGTATGTGTGAAATAGACAAACACATATAGAATTTTCCAATTTGAACACACATTTCTAAAGAGTCAAAAGTAGTATACACTTACGAGAGAAAATGACATTTGTTTTTCTGGGTTAGTTCAGTCAAGAGATTTGCTTCCAGTTCCATCCGTTTACCTGTGAATTTCATAATTCCCTTCTTAACAGCTAAGTAATATTCTGCGGCATAAACATACCATACTTTCAAATAGCCAATAGGCAAACTATTTGAGTTGCTTTCTAAATTTTCACAATCTTGCATCAATTTCATGCATTATGATTAGTGGCTATGCCTTTTCAGGTAGTTTTTTCCCCTTGCATTTGTGTTTGTTTCTTTTTAGAAACATATTTATTGTTTTTTAGAGAATTTCATATAATACAGTTTGATCTACAGTTTACTGTCCCAAAATTTTCAGCTTCCTTTTGAGAGACTTAAGCGGCTAATTCTGAAATAAAGTGCGATCCATGGCACAGAGTAACAATGGAAAGTTTCATTTGTATTTGTAAAAGGGTGAGGCCTGGTTGTGAGGAATAGCACAATTTGGTGCCAACACGCAGAAATAAGTACAGACAGAAAGAACTTTAAGTAGGAGGTATAAAAGGGAAGGGAAGATTATGTGCATCACACAGGAAGAGCCCAAAGTATATACAAATGAGAGCATGTGATAGTTAATGGATTAAGGGTCTCAGACCCAAAACAAAATTATTTGAGAGCTGTCAAGTCAAAGTTGATTCTTACTTTTATATTTCATATTATTTCATTCTGTTGGTTCTAATTGTATAAGATTTTAAAATAATGGTCAAAATCATAGTAACAGTCATAATAGTATAATCAAACTTAAATGAAATAACAGTATTTCAACAATAATTTCAGACAGTCAATAAGTAAACTATTTGAGTTCATGTCTAAATTTTCATGATTTTGCATCAATTCCACATGTAATGATCAGTGGGTCTGAGTTTTCAGGGACTTTCTCCCCTTGCTTCTGTGTTTGTTTTTAAAATATTTTTATTTATTCATGGAGAGTTTCATACAGTGTAGTTTGATCTGCAGTTTACTGCCCAAGATTTTTCAGCTTTCCTATGAGAGACCTGAGGAGCTGATCCTAAAGTAAAGTGCAATCCATCACACAGAATTATGATTTAAAATGTTTCGCTTTTACTTGTAAAAGATTTTTTTTTAAAAAACATTGATAAAGTCCCCACTTCTCCTTGCTAGTGCTTGGCACAATCCTTCCAGCAGGGCTGTACACTCACCTTTCCACAGCCTACTGTGGGCTTCACTCTGATTGACATGCTAAAATAACAAAACCCATTCACACAGTACCAACTGCAGCTCATTAACCTCTTCTCTGTGACCCTCTCAAGTCTCATACTTCTCTGAATTGAACTGTTTCCTATTTTAGTTTGTTTTCCCATTGTTGTGACAAAATACTCTGAACACTACCAACTTGAGGAGGAAAGAGTTTATTTGACTTACATCTCCTGGGTTCGTCACTGAGGGAGGCCAAGAACTCAGGGCAGGAACCTGGAGGCAGGAGCTGGAGCACAAGCCATGGAGGAATGCTGCTTACTGGCTTGCTCCCCTGGCCCCTGCTCAGCCTGCTTTCTTATGCAACACAGGCCCACCTGCTCAGGGATGGCACCACCTAGAGTGGGCTGGGCCCTCCCACAATCACTCAATAATCAAGAAGATGCCCCACAGACATGGCCACAGGCCAGTCCTATGGAGGCAATTCCCTAATTGAGGCTCCTTCAACCCAAGTGTGTCAAGTTGACACTAAAGCTGTCCAGCACCTTTACCTTCCCAAAGGAGGACACTGTGAACAACTGAAGGAGTTCAGCATTCTTAATCAATCTTCCTGTGTCTGACTCTTAAAGCCTTTCCACCATAGATGACACCTGCATTGAATGGTTTCTATTTTAAGATTTATTTTTATTTATGTGTAGATGTCTGGGTATTTTTATGCCACATTCATGGGTTTGCCCTCAATGGTTATACGAAGGCATCATATCCCCTACAGTTAGAGTTACAGGTGGTTATGAACCACTTGAATTGAGTGCTGGGAGAGTATCAAGTGTTCTTAACCACTGAGCCATCTCTCCAGCTCATCAGTGAATGTTTCCTGCTACTAATAAAGATACAGGTAATGCCATTCACTGTTGAAGATGAGGATTAAGAAAAAAATAGCTGGAGCCCTCCATTCCTTGACTCCCCGGGCCTCATTTGCCCTTCCATCTCCCCCACTGTTCTCTGCTCCTGGTTTGGGCCCGGCGCCATTCCTAGTCTTGGGTCCCCAGACACCTGGGAAACCAGTGCTGCTTCCTGATCCTATTCGCCCAGGCCAGCTTGGTGCCTTCCTTGGGCCCCAGGAGCACTGCTTCTGGACCTAGCCCCGCCCTCACCTCTCCCTGCTTCCCTGGACCTGCACCACCGGCTAACTCTCCTAACCTGCTCTCCTATCCTCAGGCCTCTTGGGCTAGGTCTATCGTGGGGCCCTCTGCGCCTTGACTCCCCCAGCCTCATTCACCCTCCCATCTCCCCCGCTGTTGTCTACTCCTAGTTTGGGCCCTGTGCCATTCCTAGTCTTGGGGCCCCAGACACCTGGGGAGCCAATGTTGCTTCCTGATCCTTTTCACCTGGACCAGCTTGGTGCCTTCCTTGGGCCCCAGGAGCAGTGCTTCTGGACCTGGCCCCGCCCTCACCTCTCTCTGCTTCCCTGGACCTGCACCACCGGCTAACTCTCCTGGCCTGCTCTCCTATCCTCAGGCCTCTTGGGGTGGGTCTATCGCGGAGCCCTCCATGCCTTGACTCCCCTGGCCTAATTCGCCCTTCCATCTCCCCAGCTGTTCTTTGCTCCTGGTTTGGGCCCTGCGCCATTCCTGGTCTTGAGTCCCCAGACATCTGGGGAACCGGTGCTGCTTCCTGATCTTTTTCAACCAGACCAACTTAGTGCCTTCCGTGGGCCCCAGGAGCACTGCTTCTGGATCTGGCCCCGCCCTCACCTCCCTCTACTTCCCTGGTCCTGCAACACTCACCAGCCTCTTTCTGGGGCTGACAGCCTCTTTCTGGGGCTTAGAGGCTTACCTTTCCACTCCCTGATCCTTTGCATCCAGTACAACCCAGCTACTCAATCCACTCCCTGGGAAATCTTGGGGCTTCTTCCCTCCCCATCTGCCTTTGCGAGGGTCTCAGGTCAATTCCACCCAAGTTCCTAAGGCCAAAAGCATTCTTAGAAGATTCCAGACCGAAGAAGAAAGTCTGAAAGCTTCTGACCCACATTAGAATTGGGCCACCACGGAACTCCTGAAGACAAAATCAATCCGGCCGCAATGATATAAAATCAAAAGAGAGAACCAGAAGCTTAGACGGACCAGCTCTTCATACCCAAAAAGTAAACCACAAAGACACATAAAGTTCAAAAAAAGAAGCAGAACTAAACTTGAAGGCCCGAGTATCACACATGAGTCAAGATTCAAAGCTTACTTAAGTACATACATAACAAGTACTTACATAGCAAGACCCAGCCTCACTAAAAATAGCCAAGCCTTAATACCAGTACTAAGGAGCCAGAGGCAGGTGGATCTCTATGAGAATGAGGACAGCTTGGTCTATATAGTGAGTTCTAGGCCAGTTGGGGCTACAGGGAGACTCAGTCTCAAAGAATCAAAAAATGAAAAATAAAAACCACTTTGGCTAAGCAGTTAAGATGTTTACTTCTGGAACTGGAGACATAGTTCAGTGGTTAAGAACACTGGCTGCTCTCGTGGAAGACCCGGGTTTGATTTCCAGCACCCATATGGCAGCTAACAACCATCCACAACTCCAGTTCCAGGGGATCCAATGCCCTCTTCTGACCTCTTCAGGAATTGCATGACATGGGTATACTTACTTACATGCAGGCAATATACTCATACACATAAAAAATAAAACCAATAAATAAGATTTTTTTGGTCTTTTTTGAGACAGGGTCTTCCTGTCACCTCAGCTGGCCTCGAACTCACTATATAAACTGCCGGTGCCAGTCGGCCAAGATGGACAGTACCTGAAAGGGGGAGTGAGGATTGAAAGAAAGAAAAGGAGACAGAAAAGATGCTTTGGAGGACTGACAGTGAATATTGAAGCCCAGGTTTATTTCAGCTCCACCTTTTTATACAGAAAAACTCAATTAGTTTCCACAGCTGTTTTTCCCCACCTGTATCTGAGGGTCAAGGAGCGGTCAGATCAAAGGCTTCTTTGATCCTTTTGTTTACCACTATTACCTCCAGGTCTCCATAAACACCTCTCCATAAACACCTTCCTCCTGAATAGGGCGATTTAGGTACTGGTTTGCATGACACAAACTCAGTAAACAAGGCTGCCACAGCTCAGTGATTAGCAGCTCCTGACACAAATACAAGAAGCATACAGAACACCAAAGAGACAGGACCAGAACAGAAACTCTCCATGGCACTTCATAGTAAAAACACTAAATGCACAAAACAAAGAGAAAATTCTGAAAGCTACAAAAGAGAAACAACAAGTCACATATAAAGGAAAACCCATTAGGATCACAGCTGACTTTTCAATGCAAACTATGAAAGCCAGAAGAGCCTGGACCAAAGTATTCCCAGTGTTAAATGACCACAGATGCCAACC
>NW_008359075.1:2527244-2527553 GCF_000622305.1 Nannospalax galili
CCCAACTTCATTACAAAAATACTACAGGACTTTAAGACCCAGATTAATCCCAACTCATTAATAGTAGGCGACTTCAATACCCCACTGTCTCCATCAGATAAGTCAACAGGGCAGAGAGTTAACCGAGAGACATCTGGATTAAAAACAACCATATATCAAATGTACTTAATAGATATCTACTGAGTATTCCACCCAAAAACCAAAGGATATACTTTCTACCCAGCACCCCATGGAACTTTCTCCAAAATCGACCATATACTGGGGCACAAAACAAAGCTCAGCAAATACAAAAAGATTGAAATAATTCCA
>NW_008359075.1:2529428-2529804 GCF_000622305.1 Nannospalax galili
AGTGAACAAAAATGAAATCATGAAATTTGCAGGTAAATGGATGGAAATAGAAACTGTTATACTACTTGAAGTAACACAGACTCAGAAAAAAAAAACCCGACATATTTTCTCCCTCATATGTGGATCCTAGAACCAAATCCTGATCAGTGAGTATGTATCCAGACATAACTACAGGAACCAGGATAATGGTAAGGAAACAGTGAGGTAAAGGAAAAGAATCTGAAGGAGAAGAATAGTAGGTAACAGGCCTTAATAAGGGTGATATAGATAAAAATTGAGTTAGTCTGAGGGAGGGGGGAGGGAAGGGTATATGAGGAACCTAGGGGATAAGGAGAAAGAAGAAGCTCAACAGAGGTAGGATCATAGGAGCAAGGGT
>NW_008359075.1:2530909-2546882 GCF_000622305.1 Nannospalax galili
AACTAGCCAGAGACTCTTCAGAACAGTCACATTTTCTTCCTAGTTATCTCTTTGTGATCAGCCTTTAGGCTTTCCGTGTCTGGTGAGATAGAACAGAAAAGGGAACAAGGTCTAGTTTGTAGAATGAAATGTCCTGGTTGATCTCAAAATCCTTCGAGGAAAATTTCCACACAATGGAATGCCACAATGCACTTGTAACATGGTTTCTTCTAATGAGGTATGCTGAGCTTCTCAACAGTGGCCACCCGTCCACCCAAGGTCCATACTCCCAGAACCCTTCAACATCGTAAAAACATGGCCCTACAGTCCTTTTTAATCTCTAAGCTTCCTAAAAATACAAAAAGCATCTTTTACCAAAAATTATATATTAATTTTTAGAATAAAAGATAAAGAAATTTAAAAAAATAGCTATTTTCACTCATGTGTGGACTTTAGTTTTCTCCAAGTTTTCATATACAACCATCAATTAAGCATTGCTTGTTTGAATCATTGTGTGGTTTCATTTAAAATATGATTCTGGGGCTAGAGAGATGGTGCAGAGATTAAGAACACTGGCTATTCTTGCAGTAGACCTGGCTTCGAATCCCAGCACCCACATGGCAGCTAACAACTGTCTGTAACTCCAGTTCCAGAGGACCTGACAGCTTCTTCTGTCCTCTGTGGGCATTGCATGATATGGGTGCACTTACCTACATGCAGATAATACATGCATACATATGAAATAAAAATAAAATATTTGAAAAAATTAATATGATTCATTTTGAACTTATGTGTAAGCACTGCTCTTCTGGTGCATGATAATTAACTCCAATTTCCCCTTTTACGCAAACGATAGCGCTATGGGAAATAGGAAAATCCATTCCCAAAGTGAACATCAGCATCAGTATCAGGGGAAATTGGAGTTTCTGACAAGACTAGGTAAAATTCCAAAGAAAGATTGTGAGTCCATATCTGAGCAATAGTGAAGAGCCCTGCCAAAGAATAGGCAAAAGTACAGCTACTGTTGGTAAACACATCCCTTCTCTTCAGTGAGAGATGCGGCTCTTAGTGAGGCATTGCTGCAAAATAGGCTGGAATTTAAGAGATGGCATTTTCCCGTTGGCTCCTTTTACTCCTGCTGCAAAGCTTTGCCCCACTAAAACAGACTATGCTTAAAACTCCAGGGTTCATTTTCATTCCAACGTTTTCAACTGAGGCTTTGAGCTATGTACTTATGTTCCAATTAATGTTTAGACTCATGAAATACTAAAACTCGATGGTGCCATTATTATTGTGAGCTGATCTAGAGGGTTGATTTGGAGATGGAATAAGTTAAAAGGTGACTAAAAAGTGAAGTAGTGTAGATTCCAGGGGGCACAGAGCCAAAGATTAAGTGCTTGAGTATCTTAGAGATGACTAACATAAAATGAATTGCAATTCAGTTTAGGAAAATAGAACCTAATGGACCCTAAGAAGGAGGATCTAGAAAAGAACATGTCTTTATTGGTAGGAAGGTAATTGAAAAGGTTATAACGTACAAAACCCTTCTGAGATTAATGGAAATACGTACCATTTGTTTTTCTATCTTCTCCGTTTCCATTCTAAAACTGTCTCTATTTTTGTCTCTTGTTCCTAATCTTTATAAATAAAATATAGTATATGATCTGGTTATGTCGTAGTCATTTAAAATGGGACTTTTAACACACCATCTTTCAACTCTCAATTAACATTTATGTACAAAATAAAAATTATCTTTGTAGAAACTCTTGATGATTCAACTTAATTGTGCAATAGATAGCCTCATTATTGAATTTTCCCCATGTATAAAAATAATATCACAAATTATTTTCCCAGAATTATATTGTAATTGAAAACAAAAATATCTGAAAATAATTCATGTATCATGAATCACTTAAAAAAGCATTTGAAGTAATTCTGAATCATTAGAACAAAAGGTCTTAGCAGGCATCTTCCAGATCTCTCAAATTTCCTGTAGCACTGAATATTTCCTTCATGACTTTGCCTAAGGATGCTATCTGTCCCAAAAGTTCACTTTGACCCTACAGAGGAGAACAGGATAACAACAAAACTCATGTCCCTAAGAGCTATTGTCAGGCAGTGATAGAATAAAGTGATGGGTATACATCCAGCACCCTGGCCCCTTAGTGCGACACTTGTACAGTGTAGCCTATACTGTCACTCAGAATATCTCCAGGATTCTAATGCTAGTCTAGCCACAACCTCAGTATAGCCCAATTGTTTTCTCCTTTGTGAGTATCTCTCTTCCCCACTAGCTCACTCAAGTCTCTGAGGTTATCATCTAAATGAACTCTGCACATCTATTTTCCTGTCTCAAAATCTTTGTTGAGTTGAGCAAACAGTTCAGTGGAGAAATCCCTTATTTTGCAAGAGTGAAATCTGGGATTCCAGACCCACATCACTTTCACAAATGCCAGATGATTGTAGCAGCTTGTCTTTAATTTCAGGACATGGGAAGCAGAAAGAGGGATCCTGTTGAACAAGCTGACTAGCCAGACTTGTGCAGTCATCCACTGGAACACAGGTGCATAAATATGTGTACCTGCATATATATGTGCACCCCAAATGCTTATGCAACCACACACATATATGCATACCACACACACATGCACACATAAATGCACATATCTACTCTTGCACAAATCTTCTTTGAAAAGAACTCAAACTTAGACAGTATTTCTCAATTCTTGTCCTTGGTTCCTGTGAGAAATAGTAAGTCACTGTGGTTAAGATCGCACTTCATACCTCCGTTTGTTCATATATAAACATCATAATTTCTCCAGAACAGCATTAACATTTGACTAGGATTTACTCTGGAACATTTCAAAGTCAGCTTTAAATTGACTCACTTTATTATTTTGTCTCAGACATCGTAAAATTATGTGTGGAATCACATTGCAATATGATAGCAATTCGTTTTACCTAATACATATTTAAAATTATTTTTAACATTTGCTCATGTGTCATGTAAAATGATGTTGCATACAAAACTTTGCAAAACACTGCGAACAGTACAGAAGGGAGAAAATACACGCAAGCACTCTCTCTCCCTGGCTCCTGACACCAGGTTGAGCATTGCTAAGCGAAAATATGGCGAGTTTTTCATTAGACATTTCCAATGGGTAGTAGAAAATCTCACGTTTTTTGTTGAATGATTTTGTCTGAATTGAAAGTGTCTGTTTTGAGTTATGAGCTTCTACCCAGCAGAAATGCTACCTAGAGAACTTCTCTCATATAAGTCTATGGTACAATGGAATCTAAAGAGGGAGATGAGTGGAATAGTGAAAGCACGAGCTAACATTCATCTTATATCCACAGAGATTCATTTAGAGTGTGCATGATACATAGACATAAGCAATGTGGTCATTTTAGTTTCGTAATCAGAAGTGCATTTTCTTTGACAGTTACAGTGAACATAAACTTCAAATTTTAGGAGATGTTTTGTGCTAGAAAAGGTATTACCATTTTAAAATTTTGTTTATTCATTTTTATTTTTATTTTGCACGTAGAGTTGTTTCACTTGCCTGTACGTAGGTGCACCAGGCATGTACAATATCTACTGAGGCTAGAAGAAACATCAGATTCTCCTGGAACTGGCATTACAGATGGTTGTGAGTCATCTTGTGGGTGCTTGAGCCCAACCCAGGTGCGCTGGAAGAACAGTCAGTGCTATTAACTGGTAGCCATATCTCCAGCCCTGAAAAAATATTATTTTTGAAACACAAATTAGGACCAAAAATTAATAAGAGCACTTTATGAAAAGGAATTGCTGTTTTGTATCTAAAGGGGTTTTTCTAAAGTTGCAAACAGGTTTCTCAGCAGTTTAATTGTTATTGTTAATTCGTAAGATACACATTGCTTATTACCAGCAATTTTAAACATATAATTTATGAAAGGCTTTATGGCTGTATTTATTTCTGTGGAAATGTGGTGGAAATGTGACTCTGTGTTTATGTGTGTTGTGTGTGTATGTGTGTCTGAGAGATACAGAGACAGAGACAGACAGAGACAGAGAGACACACAAAGGCAGAGAAAGATTGAAATCTGTTGAAATAATCACACAGCATCCCCGGAAGTCACTATTTTTAGAGATGTAGAGAGGTAAGCATAGACAGGATATGAAATTATATTGATTATGAACATCTCTGGTTGATTAAATGGAATAGAAATACATTTTCTTTTTCATATTGGTTTAGGCTTAACATTAAAAAACTAATCTTTTCTGAGATAAAGTTCATTACCACAATGATTATTCATTTGGCTTTTATAATGATATTGCTGCTTAATCACCAGAACATTGCTTCCTGTGCTCGGTAGGAACCAGCAGGAAGCAGTTGAAGAACTAGTCTTGCTGCTAATGTGACGAAGAGGGAATAGTATTCTCATTGCTCTTCCTTTCAGAAATACATTCCTGTTCAGGAGTCTAAAACCTCTGTCCAACAGCTTGAGCCTTAAACACTACATTAAACACAGAGTAAAGTTATATAACCCTGAAGGCTAAATCTTTACCTCTGGTCTTTTGCTTCTCTTTGGATTACATGTAGATTTGCTCAAGAAGCATAATTCTTTATAAATTGTGATTCTGTCCTGGTTGTTGCAGATACTGTGGTAACAAATTCAGCAGCTCATTTGACTGTTTAGTTCAGTACACAAAGACACACACAAGGTAGAACCAAATTATAAATCATTAAAACTATGTACTCCACTGTGCATCCTAAGTATACAAAGTGGATTCCTTTCAGTGGATTTAGAATGAAGGTAAGTAAACACATGGGCTACCTAAGGAAGAGTAACTGCTACATTCTTTCATTCACTAAAGATCTGTGTGAATGCAAGAACTAACAAGCCACACATAGGGAGAGACATTATCAAGATCGTGCAAAATGAATAGACATCAACTAATATACATTTTACAGAGTACTGATATTAATCAGGCCTCTAAGCATTGAGCCATTGGAAACCAGCATTGGATGATTTAGGCAAATAATGGATGCATTGGAAGGATTAGGAATATTCAACTGCTTATCCTGTGAATCAACTTCAAGGCTAGACATAGACAAAGAATGGTGGTGATGGTTACGGTCAACAGTAATGGTTTCTCACATGAAGTTACTTAAAGGAGGACAGTGATGTTACAGAACCCCAGACTTGACTTTCCACACCACAGAGGATGCCCACCCTTCTCCTTCCTGACAATGGACATATGACTGCCATTTTGGTTACCAACAGCTACTTAAAAATCTTCTCTTTTGTTCTTACTTCCTTAATTTGAGAGATGAAGTATCCCAATCTGATGCCACGATTTGGCAACACCTGAACCAGCTTGTGTAAAATACGCAGTGCTTCCCACAAAGAAAACAATAGTCTGGCTTTACTAAGACTCTCAAAGGTAGAGTTCAAATTCCAGAGAGGCAAGTTGACATACATATCTGTATTATTCATCGATATAAAAGCTCAGCACAGTCAAATATTCATAAGAAGGAGATGTTTAGAATATATTTATATATGATTGAAGACCTGGTATTCAATTCATTTCAATTATGGGGCTGGGGAGATGGCTTAGCAGTGCTCTTGTAGAAGGCCCAAGTTCAGTTCCCTATACCCAAGGTAGGTGGCTCACAACCTCTTGTAACTCCAGCTCCAAGGAATCTAATACCTTTTCTAGTCTGCTGTAAACTACAAAATGCCTCTGGTTAAACTGTCAGTTTTAAAAGAAAAAAAGAGAAAGAGGAAAGGAATACATCGCATGGGAAATTGTTAAAGTTCATTTCCTAGGCCTTAGGTGTGTTTTCACAATGTTAACACATTTGAAAAGAGGAATATTTTAGACAGGGCATTGAGAAAGAAGTAGGTGTCTGTGGAATGTGATGATCCCTATTTTATTAAGTCCAAGGTACTTCCAAGCCAAAGTCACTGAACCTAGATGATCAGGAAATCTATAAAGAAATCTGCTGCTGGGGAGGTGTGCGTTCATTACTCTGTTCTGTTTCATTATTTTGTAAACCCCTGGTGAATGTATCTGACTTCCACAAAGATCAAATCTGAAACACACAGAGAGATAAGAGAATGTAGGCTGAAGACCAGAGAGAGGCCACTGGCACAATGGGAAAAGCTACATATTGACATTTGCCAAATGTTAACAAAAAACAATGTGCATTTATCTTATAGATTTGGATAGTAAAGGGTAACATCTGGAGTTGTTGGATACCTAGAGAATGTCCAAAGCATTAACTAATGTAAGACTAATTCATACTCGATATATTGTTTTTTGAACATCTCTTTTTTCTTATGTTTTCATCTGCTTGTAGTTAACTGGGTTCAGTTCCCTGAATACAGCCCAGTCAGGTGTTGTGCAATTAAACATTATCTGTAAATAATTATTAAAACCTTCTTCATAAATAAGAGAAAATGTCCCCAGGCCCAAATGTGCAGAACATACACTAGTTGAAGTAAGAGTGTCTAGACTAAGAAAATCTTTTGTTCAGACAATGTGAAATAAACAACTAACAGTGCTGTAAAAGCATTTGTGTTAGAAAACTTAGGAACATAGTGCAAATGATAAGTGCTAAATTTAGTGGGGAATGCAATGATAATTTTAACAGAAAAAGAGATGCTATCTGCTCAGGGACTGTACTAGTCAACTTTGTGTTGCAATGACAAAATGACAGAGATTAACAACTTGAGAAGTTGGAAGGTTACTTTGACTCACAGTTTTAGTTTCCAGTCCTTAGTCAGTTAGTCCATTGCTTTTTGGCTAGTGGTAAGGATGTATATCATTGTAGACCACACGGAAAGGAAGGTGTTCACGCCCTTGTAGCAGGAAGTAAAAAGAGAAAAAGAGGGCGGGGGAGGGCACAATATTCTCTACAAGGGCTTGCTGCCAGAAATCTAACTTCCTTCCACTAAGTCCCATGCCCTAAAGACTATACAAATTCCAATATTGATATAAGCTTCCATTAGGGGACATTCAAGATCAAATCTACAGGAGGAAAAAGCCCTGATCTTGTAATGGCAGCCTTGGGGCCAGACTACTTGTGAAAGCAACTGTCGCAGGGAGGAGGTGAGTTGGGCAAACAGAACTGTGGGAGATGACACGGTCCCTTGTACATTTATTCAGACACATTCAGACCTCTAGAAAATAAGGAACTGGTCAATGTCATCACCTGAGTTTAAAGGACAGGTGGATCTGATGGCTGCCCTGTTTGTGTGCTACATACATTTTTCACTTTTCTTGAAGAGCCCTTTGCAAAGGTTATTATCAATGCCAGTTTTCTGACCATGATTTAAGATGGGGTAAATTTAGGGAGGACTTAGGTATGCAATTTGCAATCAGATCACAGCCTCTTTATTCTCTATTCCACCTTCTCTCATGGAAGATGTGTTTGTCCCTGAGTCAATTCACTTAATTGTCCTTCCAATTATTTCATTAGCTTAATGAATGAACAATGGAAGATAGTATCATCAGGACTCCTTTCAGCTGTATGAATTGAAACAAAAACACTATCATCTAATGTGTATACCCTATTCAAGAGTAGGCTTGAACTAGCAGAAGAGGCTTAAACAGAGGCAGCTTTATTTTTAAGAAGAATGTAGATGTACTGAGCTTAAGAAGTACTGGCCTTGTTGAGTTTGCATGGGATTTGTGAGTAGGGTCCCAGGAGCTTGTATGGCTCTGTTTCCATATAAGAGACTCCTCTGTTTCCTGCACCTCCTCTGTGGCTCTTACAATTTTCCTGCCCCCCTTCCGTTATGATCTCTGAGCTCTGGGGGCTTTGTTGAGGAAACATTGGCAGCTGATTACTGCTGGATGAGGAAGAGCTGATCTTCCTAAAACAAGATACTCTAGATAGACTGACTAGACCTCAGTGGATAGACTTACACAGGAGGACATCTGGGGACACTGACTTGACACATTGGGCCTTAATACAGATGTCAGAGTATTTAGGTTCCAATGAGGGGGAGGTGGGAGTGTGCTGGTGGGGACAGGGGTATAAAGATGATTAAATTCTTTGCGATATGAGATATTCTGTATAAAATACACAAAAATTCAATAAAAATAAATTTACAAAAAAGAAGTACTGGGCTTAAGTTTCTAAGGAAGATCACATTAAAAAAATACATTATATCATAAAGAGCAGGTAACTAGAATAGATGACAACCTGAGATCCCAATCAAATCTTGAAATCTCTATTTCTTTTCATGGTTCAAAAGCAGCAGTCTGCCTACTGACTTACATATAATGGATGGGAGGAATAACTTCTAACGTTATAAAGGACAGAAAGAACGGATGGCTGACAAGAATCTCTTTTATTTTTCAAAATGCATAGCAAGTTTTTGTATGTTTCCAGAGAATAGAAATGATAAATGTTTAAAATTAACTTAACTGATCATTTGTTTTATTCGTACTAGAATGTCATACCATACCCTTACATGAGTATAATTTTAATGTGCCAATTATTTTGAATATTTAATTAAAATACTGTTTTAGAGTAATATCTTTCCAGTATCATAAACCAGTAGAAACTCAAATTTGGGAACTGGAGAGATTAGGACTGGGCTCAGTGGTTAGCAGCAGTTGCTACTCTTGCAGGTGACCTGGGTTCTGTTCCTAGCACCTATATGTGCTCACATCTATCTGTAGCTCCAGTTCCAGGAAATCTGACACGTTTTTTGTCCATCACAGGCATTAGACATGTCCATTGTGCACATACATGCATGCAGGCATGCACTCATACACATACAGTGAAGGTAAATAAACTTTTAAAAAGAAGCTCAAATTTTTGTGCGTGAATTAGATATGTGAAATAACTCAGTGAAAGCTATTGTCCTAGTTTGTTTCTCCAGTGCTGTAACAAAATACTCTGACCAATACCAACTTGGGGAGGAAAAGGTTTATTTTATTTTACATCTCCCTGGTCACAGCTCATCAGGGAGCCCAAAGTAGAAACTCAGGGCAGGAACCTGGAGGCAGGAGCTGGAACACAGGCCATGGAGGAATGCTGCTTACTGGCTTGCTCTCCTGGCCTCTGATCAGCTTGCTTTCTTATGCAACACAGGCCCATTTGCCCAGGGCTGGCACTACCCCCAGTGGGCTGGGCACTCCCACATCACTCAAAAATCAAGAAGATACCCCACAGACATGGCCACAGGCCATTTCAATGGAGGCAATTCCATGATTGAGACTCCCTCAACCCAGGTGTGTCAAGTTAGACACTAAAGTGATCCAGCACAGCTGTTAACATTGTAGAAAGGTTTGTAGCAGATAGAGTGAAGCACATGTGCCTAATGGGCTCATTGCTCAGTGAGTGACCAGAATCATGCAGACAGTGAACGTCTAAAGACACGAACACATCCTTCAGCCATTCTGTATTGTCATGATGAGGGGAGAAATACAATATTGAAATATTTTGTAAAAGGAAACAGATGGTTTTTAGCAGCAATGCAGAAGTTAAAGTTGCAAGATTTTTAGGTAGTAGACAAAACGTTCCTGAACAATCAAAAGGCTGTAATCATGTACCCTCTCTGAAATCAATTAAGAAAACCTAACTGGTGAGAGTTAAGGGATGCATTAGTTTTCTCTCTACCCCTTGTTCCACTATGTTCCATGAACCTTAGGTATAGAAGTTCAACTGTAGATGTGTCACCTAGTACTGGCCATCTCTCTAATATATATTATCTGTGTCTGAGCAGTTGTAGAATTCTGTAGTAGCCTCCCTCTGTTGCAAAAAGAAGCTTCTTTGATGAGTGGTATATAGTATGCTTGCCTATAAATATAAGGATTGGTATTTAGCATATGACAAGAAATTTCATTTGTCTAAAGATATGAAAGAGATAGGGTTTTCTCTAGCATCTATGTGCTCTCCTGCCATGTGTATTTGGCTGAGTTTACAGTGCCACCCATGAGTTACCTCCCATTGAGAGGACTTTAAGTCCAATTACATACCTGTTGATTACCTCCCAGATAAAACAGTACCACTACTGCACCAATAGAGGTAGTTTGCTGTGCTGGTTATTATGGTTATTAGACTTTAGGGCTGGGTTGGATCACTGATTGTTTTTCTCCCTTGGTAGAGTGCATATCATCATCTAGTATTATGTTAGCTCAACTTCAGGAAGAAGGCCTCCAGGTCAGTTCCTGCTTTGTTGTTCCAAGTCCTGTATCTGAAGTATGTCCTGTCTTGAGTGGTAGGGTTTTACCTACTAGTTCTGGGAGATAACCAAGAGGTTTGACAATGCCCTGTTTTATTTTGGGAGCTTCCTGGACCACTCTCACCAATCACTCAAAAGGAGGTCTCTTCTGTCTGGCACTGTGTTCCTTGCCAAGAAGTTCCTAGGTATACATATACACTAATGTTGATACACTGTGTGTGCATTTCTTATGAGGGTTGGGGACCATCACATTTCCCTCTGGGTTTTCTAGGCCCCCAAGATGAATTCATCTCCACTTTTTCTCTCACCCGGCCTCTTTCCTCCTTTCCAAGTGCCAGTGTCCCCATTATCTGCACCCTTCCCCCTATAATACCTGCCTCCTACTGTCCCCCCTCCCTCCCACACCATGACCACTTGCATGCCCCTCCCTCCTCTCCTCCATGTCAAACACTCCCACTTTCTTCATCTCCCCCCTGGTAACATCTGTTCCCTACTACCCCACTCTTTCACGTTCTTTCTCTTCCTTACCTCCATGTATCCTTTCTGTTTTCCTGGTTCCTGGTGTTACATCAGAATATATATACTTACATATAACAGGTTTGATGGAGTTCAGTTCTGCAGAAGGTGAATCAAAGACAAGGTGGAGTCCAGCTGTCTCGAAAACAAGAGAATGTTTAGACATTGGCAGAACACCACTCCTAGTCAAGGGTAGAACATGGCCTTGGGATAGAAAGAATGATACGGGATGGGCTTGTGTTTTCCTTTCTCATGGACAGGAGCTCTGAGAAAGAGTTAGGTTAATAACAGAAAAGAAAAACACCCTGTACTTTGAACTTCGCTTGATTTATGTTTCGCACACTGTAACCTTGGCTGACCCTGTTCATTAGGTATAAAGAGCCACTCTTAAAATTAAACTCGCCTGTTTCCATCTGAGAGTTTGGTCCTTTGCCTTCAATCATTTCTTCGTCCACCAGAAGACCTGAGTCTCTACAGGGGTTGGTGCTATAACCTGAAAATAAGGGAAGACATATTTTGCTTGGTTTTCTGTTTGTGTTATTTCATTTAGTATAACTCTCTAGGTCCACCCATTTATCTTCAAATTTCATAATTTTATCTTTCTTATATTGCTGAGTAGAACTCCATTGTGTAAATGTACCACATTTTCGTTATCCATTTGTCATTTGAAGGACATTTAGGTTATTTCCATTTCTTAGCTATTGTGAAGAGAGCAGACACAAACATGAGGTGGCGGGGAGATTCGGCATGGATAGGGAAGGGTGTTTCAATTTAGTTATGAGCTATTGTATGACACCACAAAAGTTCATAATTTTTTTTTTTAAAAAGAGAAATTCTAACTACCATTCTGCAAACTTTTCCTGCTTTTGTTTTTCTTCATGATTTTCATTTGGTTTTTAGAGACATTGACTCATGTAGTTAAATATGAAGTTGAGAATGACTTTGAACTCCTGTTCTCCTGCCTCCACTTTTCAAGTGCTGAGATTTTGGGTATGCATCAACACATCTGGCTAAAATCGTGTGTGTTTCTGCTTTCATGGCGTAGAAAACTTGCTTGAATGTTACATCAACACTTCATCTGAGAAAGTCAAAATCTCAGAAGATTGCAAACCTTTAGTGTGCAGTACACTATAAAAGGAAAGATAGTTGGCATCAAAGGTGTAAGGTGAGTCAGGAGATGTTTGGAGTCCAAGTAAAAGAGAATACTAGAAAATCAAGTCAAAATTATCTGAGGTATTTTCCTGCTAAACTTGTGATGACAAACCCTGCCTCTTTTGGATTGCTGATTCATGAGCCTGCCCAAGAGAGCGAGATGGATTTTTATTTCTCCCAATTATCAAATCATGTTCAGCTCATCAGTCCCTTAAGGGTCCCTCATCACATCGCTGCCCTCCACAAATTACCAAATCTCATTACATGCCTGCTCCTGGTTTTTCTTTCCCAGCTCCCCTCATTATCAAAATAAATTTTCTTTTTGAATTTCTATTAATATGTCTTCTCATTATAGAATATCTGCAAGTTCTATGAGTCTGTCACCTTTTCTTGGTTTTCTACTGTTCACAGTAACATTAGGAATTGATACCCAGAAGTCCCATTATAAATGACTGTACAATAAATAAATGCATGGATGCATGAATAAATGAATCTGTGCTTCTTGTTGAATTACGCTAAACCTTTCAAGGTGATATTCTAATATAGAGCATGATGTTTATTTTATTTTCAATTATTCAATTTCATTCATAATAAGCACTTTGTCTTTCTATAATCAAAAACTTCTTTTTTCATTTGTTTCAAGTTCACTGCCTTGCTGTGACTTGGAATGGCACAGAATTATCCACAGAGGTTCAATCCTGTTCCATTTTAAAACATATTTTAAGGAAAATAATTCTAATTGCTGTGCCAATGTAGACTGTTGGATCATGTTCCCCACAGCTGTTGTTATAAGGAAATCTTATTTTAACACCTGTGAATTATTTTCTTTGCCATATACTCTATTCCTTTGTTCTTACATAATAGAAATAATCCTATCAAAAGAAAATATTAGTGCAAAATTAAGTTGGTAGCATAGGAGATATGCCAGTTGTAAAACTACTTGCTCCATAGTAAGGAAGAATGGTTTTGGTGGATAAAAATCAGTTTAAATGCAAATAGAAATAACATGTACATGAAAAAACTAACCCTTTATGTTCTGTAAAATAATGAGCAAGGAGTTATTATATTTTCTCAGATGTATGAGGATTAGCCTGCATTTTAGTAGAGAAAACATCATAGAATTTACTTAACAACACAGATGTGTGCATATTTATAAAATAGAAGAGGAGATGGCTGTGTCTCTGCTTCTACCTTTAAAGAAGATAATGATGATTATTCATAATGTTGCTTTAGTTTAAGCAGAACAGGGATATTAGTTAATTATACAATTACCATGTTTTCACTATTTACTTTTCTAAAGTAGCACAGCTTAGAGTTTGAATTACATATTTATTCAAACCAAAACAAATATTTCTCAAATAAATTATACGTTTTCATCTATTTCCCCTTCCCTAATTAAACAGCTTCACTTTAACCAGTATATTCTTTTTGGAATGCTAAACTACTATGATAGGAAGGCCCCCTAAGTATAAATGCATTTCTCTACTTGATTTTAAAACCTGACATGAAGAAATGGTCATCTATAGATAAATCAAAGGCTCTTCATAGCCTATATCTATCTTTCTATATTTAACTCTTTATTGATTGATATGCCCCTCTAAAAAGACAGCAAACTTTGAGCAAACACTACTAGACTTACAGTCTTATTGTCTTTAGTAGTTCAAATACCACATAGTATTTTGAAAGTTCAGTGATTTAAGTGCTGAAAAGAGAGATATGGGGATATTATATGAGTACATGTAAGTGACTTATATAGCTAAATTCTGAACTGAATGTTTTCACACCACCATGTCTAACTATCTAAGTAACTACTGAAGTCTTACTTTAGAGTGTATTAACAAGTCAGAACTGTTTGAGTCCAAATTTTAAATTAGCAAATTTTTCCCATAAAATATTCAGATATAAGGGCCAAGATTATTCAACAATCTTGTAAATTATTGACATGTGAACAAGTTATTTAAAAAATATCTCTCAACTGTATGGTTGCTTATGTTTCTTATTCTTTACTGTTAGCTTTTAGATATCAGAATTGTCTTAATGACAAATATTTCCTGCTAAAGTTCAAAGTTAAAATTCACAAAGAATGTTTAAAAATTGCATTTGATTGCATATGTTTATTTGGCTTGCTATTATTACAAGAATTTATTTTTGCTTGATTCACCTTTATTGCATCATGGGACTGAAATCACATTCTGAGACCAAAAGTTCCATATTGCTCAGTATGAGTGGTTATTGACTTAATAAAACAAAATTTAACTGTATACATGAATTATGATTTATCTTTCTCTACACAAATTTAGACAGCTAATAAACTACTCAAATTTAAAGAATGAAATATTTTACCAACATCATTACAAAGTCCCTGAAAAAGGAAATTACACTAAGTTGTAGCATATCTTGGAATGACTCACCTCAAGAACTTCACGTGACCCTTTGAACATTTGTACACCCTGCAGAAAATTCTCTCAGCTTCTTATGACACTCTAGTCAGTGCCTTTTTTTTTTTTTTTTTTTTTTGGTTAGATCTACAGACTGGCAGACATTATTTTCTGCTCCTCAGAATGCAGGCCATTTTCCAAAATGGCCTGAAACAATAGCATTAAACTTACTGCTATTATTGGCATTAATAGCTCTAAAAATATCTACCTGATGATTGCAAGGGTGATTGCCACAGGACTAGTGAGAAGTAATGAGTTAAAATGGTCATAAAATGTTTTTCAAATATTTTAGGTAATGCTAAATTTTTACAAATGATAGGGTAGATGCTTCACTTTCCCTGAGAAACAACTAGTATCTGAGAGTTAAGAAGAAAACACCATTAGCTTCCGAAGTCACAATGGGAGTCCTGGGTCTCAAATATCCCTAAACTTTAGCTTGAAAATTAGTATTTATGGCTTCATTTTCCAAAAAGAAATGGGTGTCATTTCCTTAGGGATGAAGAAGTGAGAAGACGCTGCCATTTCACTCCTGAGTAATGCCTTATTACATTTTCATGGCTGCTCACAACATCTTCAGCTATTCTTTTCACCTACTGAAAAGCCTGGCCAGGGTGCCGTCTCTACATGCTTTTAAATCAGCCCACCACTAAGCTCAGCAGTCACTCCATAATGGTGAACCCTACTGGTACTGATATGAAGATGCTAACACATTTTCACCTGCAAGACATGAGACTGAAACAGAGAAGCTCTCAGAGATTGGGACACTGATAATTTCAAAAATTGGACTAAGCAAAATTATTTCCTAGCTTTGGAAGTGTAGGTCTTTTAAAAGGAGACTAGTAAAACTCCCTCATCCATAGCCACATTTTATGGACTAGGAATGCTAGATATTAATGCATTCAAGAGTTATTTCAGGAGTCATGAAAAGCTACATGGTGTAAGCTTTAACTTTGAGACACTGAACAGCTCACACAGCTCCTCTCCATCTTCGTTTACTACTTAAACAATTGGACTATTTGACATGACATACATAGATGAATAACAGTGGAATATATAGGACAGAAACATGCTTGTCTGATCCATTACACAATAGAAAAAAGGGTTCCATTATGTTGCTAATGTTAATTGCAATATGAAATCTTAAAGCAGGGAGATGGCATCCTTGTGACTAGTTTTGGTCTCTCACAGAAAGCTTCAATAATGGGGGCTGGAGAGATTTCTCTGCAGTTAAGAGCACAGGCTGCTGTTGGAGAGGACTCAGATTTAATTCCCAGCACCCACATGGCAGTTAACAACTGTACTTAACTCCAGTTCCACAGGATTCAACATTGTCTTCTGGCTTCCCCAGGCACTGCACGACATGGGTTCACTTACATCATGGGTGCACTTACATATATGCATGCAATACACTCGTACATATAAAATAAAAATTAAAAAAAAAAATTTAAAAAAAGAAAGCTTCAGGAAAAATGTGCATCAGCTTTTAGGAGAGATCAAATTTGAGTATAGATCAAAACAACAGATATTCCCAAAGATTTCGATGCCTTTGTTTGAGAAAATTTCACACACATCTTCTAACAGCAAGCGAACTTGGGGTTTAAAAAATAATATGTTATTATTCCTACAATCTACTGACAAATTATACATAACAGATCAAGAAATATATCTCTAGATAAGGTTTATTTGAGACCAACAGATCA